>NC_137503.1:5552500-5760000 GCF_041902795.1 Electrophorus electricus
ATCATTCCATATATTTTGCCCATATCAGAACAGGAGGAAAGATGTAGAGCGTGAGAGAGAGAGAGAGAGAGAGAGAGAGAGAGAGAGAGAGAGAGAGAGAGAGAGAGAGAGAGAGAGCGAGAGAGAGAGAGAGAGAAAGAGAGAGAGAGAGAAATAAAAGAGAGCAAGGACATATGGAATGGATGTATCCATCTTCATCCTCAGGGATGGCGAAAATCTGTCTCAAGAGTAGTCACAAGATGAATTTCTGCCATCGGTTCTTCCTAAATCTCATTAAAGTGTGTTAATGCCAAACTTGGCTGGTCAATCCCAGACTAAGTCACTGAAATCTCCACAGCTAAATTTAGCTCACCCATTGTTATTTAGAATGGAATGAGAGGGATTACCATTAGCATATTGGGTTATATTTCAGTCTTTGACAAGCTTAATGAGATGGGAAGCTAATAGAAAAAGCCAGCAAAGTTGGACAAGCGGATGGGCATGTACTTAGTAATCTTTAGGATGTGTACGTATGTGCGTTGATGTTATACCAAGGCTTTTCTAATTCTTAGTAGTGAATCTAAAATTCCCTCTCACTTTCTATATATATCTTTCTTTCTCTTTATTTTTGCTCTAGTATTAATCATAGGGGATTGTATGGTGTGACTTCAGTTACTGTAGCAAAAAGCAGGCCACTGGGCTCATTGTGGGTATTTGTCACAAGTACGAATCATTTGGCCAGGTTGTCAGCAGTGGAAAATAGCCTAGTATTGAAGGTACACACAACTTATATTGTATGACAAAAACAGCTGAACATAAATAAATCAGGGTACAAAACTAAGCTTACCATGTCACGAGGTACTACAAAGAGACTGGGTATGTGCATGTCTGTCTGTGTATATACTGTGCATGTAGATTTATACATACTTTATATACACTTGTACAGAGAGGTCCATAGAAGACAGCATCTATCTGTGTATTTTACACCTCCAAATGAAACAGATCCAAAAAAAAGCATGTTATCATGTTAAAAACATGTTGTCAGAGATGTTTTACTTGGGCTTTATCGTAGATGCTAATAGTATAACTAATACACTGGGACACAGCCTGGTGCTCAATGCCAATTAATACCTGGTGCTCAGTGGAGTCTGTCTTCTAGCGGAGAAGGTGAGAAAAAGTGGGGAAAATGACTACAGTATGTTGTGTTGTATTAGTAAGTCTTTAATAAAGACTTGACTAACAAAGGTTATTGGCTTTGAAAAGAGAAGTGATGAAAGAAGCCGCAAGAGCTGAACGGGGGTATGACTACCTGGGTACAAACTGCCACAAATCCCATGAGCCTTTACCTTTGTTCCACTCCATGGTCTCAGTCTGGCATTACATTGTGACCCATTTGCGCACATGGGCATGAACACTAATCACAAGAGCGTATGCTATTGCTATGACTTCTCAATAATATACTCTTCCACATCACACCTTTTTTTGCATTTACCTGTCGTCATCCAACCTATCACCACTGTTTTGTCAAATGCACTCCCTGAAAAGATGAAAGAGGAAAGAACATGCACATTCTTATCTCAAAAATACAATGAAGACTGCCAGACTGCTGGACTTCAAAAATCTGTATAATCCTATAACAAAAATGAGATTTCAAGCAAATAAGACCTCTGGATAATACAAATGTAATTCCCTAGAGGGTTTTTACTGATCTAATGGGTGTGTTTTTGTTTTACACATTGTAACATGAAAAGCTAATATATTTGAACATGAAAACCATAAAAAGTTGGCATTGTTTAATAAAAGCGATTGCTGAATATTCAAGGTTGGTCTAAATAACTTTTTTTATCAGTGTCAGAATTTATCAGTGTCAAGGCACAAACCTGGGTACAGTCTTTGATTTATATTGTGGCCTCTGAAAGCTATGGGGGGAATTCTAAGTTTCCATAGCAGCCTTAGCTGTAAGAAATATCTAACATAAAATTTACCTTTGCCTAGCTATTGCTGGTGGTCTGTTGTGTCGGCAAGTTAATTAATCAGTTCTCTTTATCGGGTGATATATGTGTTAAAGGGTTTAGAGGTTGGAGTGTCCCACCAATATCAAAGTTAAGATACCTAACCATCCTCCTTCTAGAGTTTTGGCACGTATTAATTATTGTGACGGGGATATGGCATATAAACTCCCTTGATGAAAATTTTACAAATGTGCTTGTCCTGCTAATTTACTGATTTCAGTGACTCGTTTTTTATTTCCACTGTAGAACCGTAAAAGAGGAAAGAGGAGTCCTTCAAAAAAAAGCTAAAAATATATTATAGCGTGCAAGCGTATAATCTTTCGTGGTCTCGTAAGCAGCTTCAATGCGGGGATGCGCACTCATCTCCGATTCATGGACGGCGTAATGGATTACAAGGTCGGGGGCACCGTTTTCCCGTGCTGGCGCTCTCATTCAAAACCGGTAGACGGATGGGACAGACACAGAGAGACTGAACCAGGATGAATAAACCCTATCACGATTCAGTGACAGTGGGGTCTCTTTGAATGCTTATTTCCATTCATCAGAAATGTGGCCCCAACAGACATCGTAATGTTACATTTTGTTTTTCGTCTCAGAGCTCTAAACTTTCAGCAGGTAACCTTGATGAAATTTGGCTTCTGCAAAAGGAGTAAAGTCAGCAAAAATCAGAAGAAAAAAAAAACAAAACGATTTTTAGGAAAGTGAGCTGTAGTGCTGTATCTAGGGATCAATATTTTCATCGTAACTATGTATATTTACTTGGTGCGTTAACTCGTTTTGACTTTTAATATTATTACACTTCTGTATTTCAGAATGGTTTTGGGTGTGGTGTGATAAGTTTGAATCTCGGCAATCCTAAATCAAGGACTAAAAATCTTGCGCATAATTCCGTCGCGTTTCTGTATGCCACATTAAAAGGTTTTGGAACGTCACGTTATATAGAAAAAATACAATTTATAAAGAAAAATAATAAACTTTCTGTTAACAGTGAATGACCAAAGGATAGGACAGCCTCTACAGCCATTAGTAAATATCCCCAATGATAAAGGCACTGGAACATAACATTACGCTCAGAATGATCGTTTCGTAAATGTAGTGGATTAATGTGATGGGCAAGCTTAATATATTGTAACTCGGCGTTATATGAATTTGCCTTGTCGATTAGACTGCACAGGGTAATGCCTCTTGATAAATGCATGTCGATTGATTTTTTCACATCGCAGATGTCCACACAAACCACAGAACTCTCTATAGTATAGTTGGATATTTGAAGCTCTCCACGAACAACATACTGAGCACCGAGTAATTACAAGACTGAGAGCCTCCCAGGTGCAAGACCGATTGAACAACGCGTTATAACAGCATCACCGTATGTGGTTTACTGGTTTAACACGCTACAGTCAGGTTATAATAAACATAAGAGGAAGGAACTGTTACAAAGTGACTCCTGCAAACCACGGCTAGTAGCGTATTAGGCTAAACCATAGCTGCATTTCTATAGACACCCATGAGCCGGTTTTAGTGCAATGAATCAAATAAAAGCAATCGGAATTCTTACCATTGCAACAGAAAACAGAGGATGTGAAACGATGTGATGAGGATAGATCACTTAGCTCCTCTTCGTGGTTTCGCGAGATGTCTAGAACAAACTGCAGCGTGCGCTTTCATGGCGCAAAAAAAAATACTCCGGTTTCCAGACAGCTCGAAAACTTCGTGAGTTCAGCAGGCTTCTTGCATCGTAGAGTCTCCCTCCGTTACGATTCTCATGACGTGCAAGCCATACCCATCCGAGTGGATATGAAATTGTATAGCTATTTTAAAAAAAGAAGGATGACGTAAAAAAATATATAATAATAAATAAATAAAGGAAATTAGTTAACAATAACTGTAGATGACTGGGATATATCTCTCTCCATATTATATGTTTAGTGACATTGCTTTGCGCTTATCCGCGCAGACTCACAATGTTCTTCGGTATGCGCTGCGCATTTTGATGAACAGACACAATCTCTATCTGTCTCTCTCTGTCTCGCTCTCTCTCTGTCTCTGTCTCTCTCTGTCTCTCTCTGTCTCTCTCTCTCTCTCTCTCTCTCTCTCTCTCTCTCTCTCTCTCTTTCTCTCTCTCGCTGTGTCTCTTTCATATACACATACGCAAACAACGTGTCCAGTTGATCAACAGCTGTTTAGAGCGGCTGGCCTAGGGTAGCTTTGCAAATATTGATACCTGCATACACACACACACACACACACACACATAAACACACAGTGAAAGGTGTCCAGGCTGTAGCCTAAGAAACGTGTACATCAAACGAGCCCAATGTAAACTGTATACATTTTAGACATGTATACAAATGTATACATATACGATGTACAATCGTTCGTGTACATGGGCTTGGCCATCATAGCTGAAGTTAATAACTAAATTGTTATACTATTAATCTTTTTTTATCCAGTCGCGTAGGCCTTTATTAGCAAAAGTGAAGTGGGGAAATATAGCTCCGACGTGCTTCTCCATGTTCTCCTCCCTTGCATAAATAGGTGAACTGAAATCTTCACCATGCACATCATGCTTGACCTACATCCGAAGCCAGGAGTACCGCGGGCCAGGACCTTGGACAGCAGCCGGTATAACTTCGCATGATTTAATCAATTAAAAGTTACGTCAGAGACACAGTAGCAGCGCCGGAAATTCTTCTTCCTAATATATACCGAGACTAATAGGCCACGGCTGGATTTTTTTATTTCCTCTCTCTCTCTCTCTCTCTCTCTCTCTCTCTCTCTCTCTCTCTCTCTCTCTCTCTCTCACACACACACACACACACACACACACACAGCGAAAATTCTTCTCAGTTGTCATCAGTTTTCCTTCTCAACTGTAAAGGAAACTATATAGTGGATTAAATTGATCCACGAAATAACATTTAATACAGTTGACTGTATTGTACTCTGTGCACACATACACAAAACAGAGGACAACTCCATATTTCCAAAGCTTTGCTTATCTTTTGTGTTAGTACTTGTTCGTATTAGAAGTGAGAGTAAGTTTTATCACATGACAACTGTCATGGCAACAGCTAAGGGGGAAGAGTAGTGATCAACATCTACCTGTGCACTTACATATAAGGTCTGAATGGTGTATTCAACCAAACTCCTCATTCAAAAGTTTTCATTGTGCAGGTGAGAGCATTGCTAGCCATGTTTGTATTTTTGGGTGCTGTCAGTAGGCTGCAGGATGTGAAGCAGTAAGAATTGTGTTTGCTCCTTAAGGAAGCCTCAAGCCTATCATTTAAAGGAAAATAAATGCTGTGATGTGATGATTCAGTACTGATCGGGATGCCATTTTCAAAAGTATTAAAAAAAAAAAAGCAAAGCAAAGTAAATTTTTTAAGGGTTCCAGAATGCAGGCGATATTAATGCACTTATTATTGTTTGTTACTTGGTTGGTAACACCAATAGCCTGTTTTTAAGATAATACTATGAGATTCCTATAGGAACATGTTGTCTTGTCTGATTTTATAAAACTGGACTTCCAATGGCCAATAATGTAGATCTGAAGCTATTAGAATAACAAAAGTTGTGGTGACACCTAATGTATGAGTGGTACATTTCAATTGCCCCTTGCCATCAAACTTTTATCGGGCTTACAAAATTTAGGCAGCGTTATTTTTAGACACATTTTTAAAATGCCACACAGATGCTGCGAGGTGTATGTATGCTCACAAAGCAAAGCCCCATTTCAAAATCTAACATATTTTTCTGTTTGTTTCATATCATGTCTCTGGCTGTTTGAGTGTCTTCTCCACTCTCCCCAAAAGCAGCCGATTGAGTTTGTTATTCTCTTTGCCTCCTCCACACTAGCTGCAGATGACTCAGCCTCCTGCAGCTGCTTTGCTGCTCCTGTCACTGGGAGAAAGTGAAGTCATATATGCAGCCTGGCCTTTCTTTCTCCTCTAGCCCAATAAATTTCCTGCCTATACGTTTCCTGTAACACGGAGTACTCGAGTCCTCCATTCTAAATACAGTGCAGTTTCACTATAGTCTCAAATCAATAATGGGATAATCACCTCCCATATACATGTTTTCTACATTATATTTTCTGTATCTTGCTCTATATGTTATTATACATTGCAGTACACTTTTAAATATTAGTCTTACTGCTGAATAAATGTACCTAACAGAGCTATATTTGCTCACTCTCTGTCCATAGAATCAAATACATGGCACTACTTCTGCACAGCTCCAAGATGGCTCCAACCTTAATCTAACACACTCCTGACTGAGCTAATCTAGGATTTCTAACATGTCTGAATATTGCCACTGGGCATTTCAGATTGCCTTGGAGCTAAACTCTGTAGGTGAGGGGTTGAGTTCTGCTTGCATTAGAGGACACTGCAATACCCACTGTTCCCAAAGCTTTCATCATCATTTTCTTTGATGACACTGACTGAACCCATAATAGCAGACCATGTTTCCCTGTGAGAGTGACTCAGAGACTTTGCATCAAATTAGGTTTGTTTATCTCACCTCTCTGTGACCATGTGATGTGCCCAAGCATCATGGCGCTTTATATTAGTCTCTCAAATCCCCCAGAGTGCATTCTACTACAGCTTCGCCAGTCACATGCTTCCTTCTCCATCTCTCCCACTCACATTACGCCTCACCCAATTCTCGCCTCCTCACGGCTCATCACAGCTCGCCTAGTGAAGCTCTTTTCTTGAACGCATGTCCCTGCATTCCTATGGTCATTCGCAATGCATTGGCTAGTTCCTCGTCTCTGTCCAGCTTTTTCCATTTCCCTCATTCTCCCAGTCTACATCCATCTCTCTGTCTCTTCCCAGGCTGAGATGCCGGGATACAATCATCGCTGCCTCTGGTGCATCAACCATCACTAATTGATGCCTCATTGAAAGAAAGAAAATGATACAGCACTGGCAGTGCATATGGTTGCCACAGCAACGGGCATGTTAGATGAAAGGAGTCAGCGGTGCGGGGGGGAAAAAAGAACTTTGGGATGCGGGGGATGGGGAAGTAATATAGGGGTGTTCGTGTGTGTGTGTGCTGAGGGAGTGCAAATAATTATAGTGGCTGAAAGACTGCATGCTAGAGAGACAAATAATGGCTTCAGGAAAAACAAAAAGCAAAACCCACACTGTCCAATCTATAGCAGGTTCACAGTGATCACCTACTGGGTTAGGAGCATTTCTCCTTGACAGTAGAGTGCACTGTGAGCATTTGTGCTGCAGGGATCCATACAGCTGAAGTGGCAAGAACAGGCAGGTGGTGGTGGATGCTGAAGGGTGCAGCGTCTGGCTCCTAACGGGCTTGGAGTCCTCCACCCAACCCTTCCAGACACCACCAGAGCTTTGAAGCCCACTCACCGTCCAAACGGAGACAGAGAGAGTAAGAGAGAAATTTCCACAGTTTGGCTCCCGCCTTGCTTCTCATGCCCTTTTCCCTGTGGTTGTGTTTGAATCGTACATTCTGAGTGTGGTAGTTATCACTTGTAAATTGACTCATTGGGGACGGAAGTAGCTACAATCTATGTGATCGCAGTATTTTTGGAGTTTCACCCTCTGAATATCGTCACAGGCATTTGCCATGCCAACCTAAACTAATTATTGTACTGACTCCCCTACTGAATCATTGTAGTTTATGTGCAGTATAAACATTGTCGATGTTGCACAATTAATTGTAATGGGAGAAAGTAATGATTTTATTCAGATGAGACAACGTCTTCCTTAAAATGATATATGCATGCGTGGACAGCTACTGCTTATGTAAAAAATGCAAATGTTACTGTTTCTGTTACTTGCTCAAACAACGGTTGCCGTTGTCATGGAAACAAAATCTACCTTTGAGCTTGGCTGTGAAGGAAAAAACAGAACATGCTGGAGACTTTGAAAAACAAAAAGAGATTTATAGAGGTGTGAAGACATTTCAGGCTGTGCGTGTGTGTGTGTGTGTGTGTGTGTGTGTACATAAGAAAGAGAGAGCAAGAGAGGAAGAGAGCAAGAATAGTCAGAATTGAGATGGGGTTTTTTTCATTATTAAATTTTTCACCATCCTTTGATCTGTGTTTTTCCCCTGAGACAGCACTTGAGAAAAACAATATTCTGTTATTGACATTACTTCAACCCTCTTAGCCAAGAGCCACTGGGTTTGGGGCTTCTTATGGCTTCAAAAAAACAATACTTAAGAAGTATTACAACATGGTAAAATAACACCTGTAGGTGATATGATCACTCACTAACTTTAAATGTAAGTGATTTATTGTTACATTTTATATTTAACATTTTATCAACATTCATTCTGTATATTTCTCACACTGTTGGTGTTATTTGTAAGTAGAATTTGGTTATTATAATTTTGGGCTTTTTGGAATTTGGGCAGATTTTGAAAGATGAATATATATAGCACTAAGCGATAAAAGCTTACAACATTCTTAGAACATTGTCAGAAACCGGTGGCAGATATAAGGTGTACTTTCTTTGAGAAAGTGTTAGCTCTCCTCTCAGTTCTAAACATCTTGCAGGAATGCTTTTAGTTATGTCGACCAAAACACTGATATGAATGACACTGATATTTTATACTTCTGGTGCAACATAAATGCACATTTCATTATGGACATTTTGTGATTCCTGAAATGTTGGGACCCAAAATGAGGACCCCACAAGATAAGTGGGAATAACTGTACCAAGACCTCAATAGCAAAAGTCATTTTTTAAGTAAAGATCCCTATTTATGGCCAATTTTTCTAGGGCTTGCCCAAGCCTTTAATGTAGATAACTGAAAAAGAGAGCAAGAAAAAAAGATTATGTGGGCTGAAACTCACAATCCTGACTTTGCAGCAGACAGTGGTCTAGGGACTCCCAGTCTTTCACAGTAAGGTAGTTGCATCAGTCTTGAGTGTGCTGAAGATAGTCTCTCTTTTTATATCACTCAGAGTTTCTCTGAGTTTCTTCAACTGAGTTGCAGGGTTTTTTACATGGCTCTTAAGCTGTTTGATTCAATGAAGATCTCCACATGGGGTCTGCCTGTCTCTCCACCTCAATTAGGTCGCCAAGCAGTGCCATTGCCATGGAGACTGGGCTGCCAAGGGGCATGGTAGGATTTGTCAATCGTCTGAAGTGCTTTGACAACCCCCCCCAGATATGGCTTTGTAAGTGAATTCACATGTGCAGCAACGTGTACAGACCACAAATGCAGTGGACGTTCTTATTTCCAGCTAACATAAAGATTTAGAATGGCCAAGATGATAAATTTGAAGAACAAACTATGTACATACCCAAAATCTGTCCATCTCTCTTTCTCTCTCTCTCTCTCTCTCTCTCTCTCTCTCTCTGCACAGCCCTGTTCTTGCTTGACATGGTGCAAGCACTAGTGAGAGAGTGTGCCCTGACTGCAGTATGTCTTTGATTTTAGCTTCATTTAACACTCTGCAGGCCTAGTTAATGACAGTCTTTGTGTCTATGCACAAAAAAGTCTTCAAATCTGGTCAAACTGCTCATTAATTCACTGCCTAAAGTGCAATGGGTCTGACACATACAAAGGGTCACTTTGCATGTTGTCTAAATGAAGGCAGATTCAGGATACAAGCAGAGTCCAAAAAAACTCTTTGCTATCAGAACACAAAGCAAAACACAAAGCACAAAAAAAAAACAAAAAAAAAAACATATCCTTGGTGAAAGAGGATGGAGCTGAGAGGAGAGCAGAGGTTTATTTTGTTGTCACTTTGAAAACACCCAGTGTTTTGGAAGAATGAATAGTGAGAGATTTTTCTCTTCTCCAGCTTAGGTTCAGTACAGGCAATTAATGCAGTTCAAGAAGTGTTGGAAATCAAGAAAAACTTTATTACAGAGAATCATTTTCAGTCTCAAGAGGAAAAAGTTAGAATTTAGTTGTATGTGTTAATCTTAAATACACAGTTTCACAGAGGGGGAACCCTCTTGCTAAGTCTGACTGGCTTATCCTTTTGGCTGATCGGTTTAGTTTCACCTACTCTTAATACCTCTGTATCACCACTAAATGTCATCCTATGCCTATCCAGAGCTTACATGACTTCTCACCTTGAGAAATCTTCAACTGTGGGTTTTCATATTTATAGAACACATTGCCTTTAAACCATAAACACAACACAAACAAAAGGATTTTCTTTCTACCTTTCTTCTGTGGTCTTTCCCTCTCTGTGATGTTCCTTTATCGTCACAAATCTTTAGGAGCTAGTTAGAGCAGCTTTCTTTTACAGTGGGAAAACACTGTATTCCAAATATGCCATAGTGTCCCTAGGGAGTTTGTTAGCTATGTTTTTGCCAACATATTTGAACCCTGCACCAAGGTGGCAAATCTTTCAAATATTTACTATGTTTTTAAAGTTTCAGAAAGTATGGAAGCTGTAAATTTTAAAGAATTGTGCACAGTGCTAATCAAGATGGCTGCACACAGAGACAGCAGCTGGGTTCTCTCTATCCTTTCTTTTGAGGTCTCTTTTTTGCTTAGTGTCTTAGTTTTCTTAGTTAGTCTTTTATCAGTAAAGCAACCGCAGTCAACAAGTATGGATGAGCAATTTTTGATCAACACAGCTTCCTCATTTGACACTATCTTTATGCCCCCCGGAGATCCTAACCATAGGAGCCCATTGGAATTGCTAATCCACCCACGAAGCAGCACAGTCGGTGGAGTGAGCGGTAACAGGAGCGGGGGAAGAGAGCCAAGCTGCGTGCTATGCTAAAAGCTAAAAAAGTTGCACAGACCAGCACTTCTGGGCCTGTTCCTCGCCAGCTTCAGGTCTCTCCCCAACAAGACGGACAAGATCAGAGTGAAAACAGCTCCTCACTGGGTTATGACCATTGCAGAGACCTGTCTGAACCATTGTGTTCTAGGCGCTGCTATCAAGCTAGGCGGCTCACTTTACAGAGCAGACCAAACTTCCCTAGTGGGATGAGCATGGAGGAGGACTGTATGTAAACAACAACTGGTGCACAGTCACAGATATGATCAATAAGCACTGCTGCCCTGATCTGGAATTCCTAATGGGAAGGTTCTGACTTTTTCTGAATAGAATTCACAACAGTAATAATCATAGCAGCATACAGCATTAGCTTCTCCCACAAGCTAATGCTAAGACAGCATTGCAAAACTATAGGATGACATTAACAATGGTACACCTGAATGACGTAATCACTGTAGCAGTGGATTTCAATCGCACAGATCTCAAATTGGTTATGCTGAAATTTCATAATAATGTGAATATGCTGACAAGATAGAAAAACATCCTGCACCAAATGTATGCAAACAATCCAGGAGTATTTAAAGCTACTCCATCAGCACACCTAGGACAATCAGATCATATTTCCCTAACTCTGGCCCCAGCTAACAGAGCACAGATCTGCAGAACAAAACCAGCTATCAGGACAATACAAGTGTGGTCTGAGGAAGTGTGGTCTCACTGCTTTTATAGCACACTCTGGGTTTTGTTTGCAGATGGAATAGACATGGAGGAATATGCTGGCTCAGTCTTAGGTTGCATAAACCTATGCACAGAAAATGTATTATCACAAAGGATGATAAAGGTGTTTCCTACAAAAACCATGGTTAAACAGCAAGGTGAGGACACTTATCAAGAAGTGAAATGCAGCATTCAGATCAGGTGACAAAGAAGCCTACAGTGATACAAACACAAGAGAGGCATCAGGGATGAAAAGTTCAGATACAAAGAGTGCATTGAGGAACACTTCAAAAACAACAACTCCTGTAGCATGTGGAATGGCATCAAGATGCTGACTGATGATAATATCACCAATATGCTGCCCAGCCTTGACACCACACTGCCTGATGCCTTGAACAAGTCCTTTTCCAGCTTTGACACTCACAGCAGAAGTGACTGCTCCACTCATCATTGATACTGGTTCTACAGCACCACCAGATGAGGAATGCTAGCTAATCAGCAGGCCAAGGTATTACATACAGAGGTATTTACTAACATATTCAGTCTCTCATTGCAACAAGCTTCAATAAATAGTTGATCATCATACTGTGCCCAAGAAATCAGTTGTGAAGTGCCTAAATCATCCAGTGGCTATAGACATGAAATGATTTGAGAAGATCGTGCTTTCAAGCATCAGATCTGTCATCTCACCTGATCTAGATAAGCACCAATCTACTGGCCAAATCACTACATAGAATATGCTATCACCACAGCACTCCACACTGCCCTGACACTGTTAGAAGAACCAGACAATTATGTGAGAACGCTATTTGTGGATTTTAGCTAAGCAGTTAACACAATCTTCCCCCACAAACTGTTCAGAAAATTGAACCTGTGCTTTGGTCATTCTATATGATAAGGGCTATGGTCTCCTTCATGGGCCAACCACGGTAGATCAAAATTGAAACTCACACTTCTTCCACCCTCATTTTAAACAAGGGGCTGTGTGCTGTCTAAAACAAAGGAGACTATCACTTCAGCAGATCCCTCCACATACATGAAGCAGTGGAAAAGGTAGAAAACCAAAACTTCCTTGGAGTCTATGTGCCGAAACAGCTGATATGGACCACCAACACCTCATACCTAGTCAGAAAATCCCAACAAAACCTTTCTTCCTCAGGAAGCTGAAAGAGGCCCAGATGCCATAGAAACTGTTGGTGAATTTCTACATAAGCCCCACTGAAAGCATCCTTAACCAACTGTGCCCCACTGCGGTATACCAGCTGCATGGCATGAAAGGATCTGCATCACGTAGTGAAGGCGTCGTGGTGCATTGTTGCAGCAGGGCTCCCAAACTTGGACACTGTTTATGCTTTCTGACTGAGGAAGAAGACTAGCAGCAGCATGAAAGACGCTGCACACCACGGCCACTCCCTGTTGGAGCTGAAGAACTGGAGAACAGCTTCATCCCCACAGCCGTGGCCTCTGACACCAAGGACTGCGGCAACACTGTTGGGGAGGTGAAGCAGGAAGCAGAGATGAGCCACATAGATATTTATGTTCACATGTTACAAAGCGAATGGCGACACTCAGTGAACAGAAGACAACTGCAGCAAGTGTTAAACATGACTCTAAACACCACAAGAGGCTGGGAACAGCACACATGAGGTCAAACACTTACAAAGACTAACAACTAATCGGGACCTTAAATATATACGTTAACAGGGGAGCTGACAAAAGGGAGGTGTGACACATGGGAGGGGTGTGGCAACAAATACACACACACACACACACACACATAAAAGACTATGACACATACATGCATGCATACACACACACCTTCAGCCTCAGACATTACAGATACTACTCAGAAATACTTACTGATTTATTACTAACACCCAACACCTATCATTTTTGTTACGTACATTTAGATTCTAAATTTTATTTTGTCCCTTGCACAATGTCACTTTTAACAGAATGCTGAATTTTCTTCCTCAGTAATGCTTTTGTGACCTCTGGAGGAGAAATGTCATGTGAAATTACATTGTACCTGACTGAGCATAATGGCAATAAAGATTCTATTCTATTCTATTCTATTCCATTCTATTCTAAAGAGGATGAATACTAAATAGTGTAATCTCTTCCTTTGGCC
This sequence comes from Electrophorus electricus, assembly GCF_041902795.1. Lineage (NCBI taxonomy): Eukaryota > Metazoa > Chordata > Actinopteri > Gymnotiformes > Gymnotidae > Electrophorus > Electrophorus electricus. The sequence continues at coordinate 5,566,068 of NC_137503.1, forward strand.
ATGACACTGCTATGCAGACTGAATCTAAGAAACAAGAATCAGGCAGGATTTTTTTGCAATATTGTTCTAATGCAAGAGGATACTCAGCAGGAAAATTCTAATTATTTCTAACTGGTGTGTAAATATTTATTTGACATGGTTAGCTTTAACCAGGAGAAAATGTATTTATAACAGGAGAGGTGAGGAGAAAAAAAATGGGAAAGGGAGTAACTACTGTAAAGGAATATAAATCCCTGCAAAATAATTATTTGGGCATTAACATAGAAGGTTACTTTTGCTTCCCATAACAGAATGTAAGTGTGTGGTTTGTCTTTTTCTAATGTCTGTTTCTGACAAAACTGATGTTTGGAATCTGCACTGCTGCACTGCTGATGTGGTGGAGATATAAAAAAAATTTTTTATTATTATTGTAAATCATTCTACAGTACGTAGTTGCCATAAAGTCAATTAGCAGCCTGTCCATAACAAAGGCATAGATCAGAGCCTTTTTAGATCTAGTGTACAATCCAAACATGGTACAATGGTTATACACACACATACATACGTGTGTGTGTGTGTGTGTGTGTGTGTGTGTGTGTGTGTGTGTGTGTGTGTGTGTGTGTGTGTGTGTGTGTGTGTGTGTGTGTTTGTGTGTGAGTGTGATGTCATATAATTTGCCACCTTATATTAAGAGGACAGCACTAGAGGCTTAAAAGTCAACTCAAAGACAACTGCCCAGGTACCCAGCAGGCACAATAAGATGTTGAAGAAAATAGCTAGAAGCTACCAACATTCAAATAAGAAAACTTCTTGCAATGCACGGATTATGGTGGACACTAAACAAACCTAGAAATGGCTGGAAAAGACAGAATTGAAGAACAGCACATAGATACTAATTATGGCAGCCCAAGAACAAGCAGTAAGCACTAAGTCAATTGAAACGTGGGTGTATCACATCAGACAAGACCCATGGCCCCGAGACAATATAGCACTAATAGCATGATACAATAAGATGGTGAGCAACAGAATATACAGAGAGACACCTCAAGTGCCCTTGTGTCATGCAGAAACATATGCAAATGACAAGCAAATGACCTGCACAGCCACAAGTCTGAATGGGAGGAGCTAATGCTGATTACAGGTTATATTATGTAGCAATACCAAGCAATGTCCACATCTAAGGAAGCATCCCAAGAGGGTTACAGCATTATCAGGGACTGAAAGATGAAATAAAGAGGATGTGGAAGGCCATTACCAAGGTTATTCCAGTATTGATAGGGGCACTTACAGCTGTGTCCCCTGACTACAGGACTGGCTCCAACAGATTCCAAGAATGACAGCATCAACATCAGTCTAGAAGAGTGAAATTCTAGGAATGACAAAAATATTGTGCATCACACACAAACTGCCCATTGTGCATATAAAACCAGTATGAACAGGTTAACTATTGCTAAGAATGCGTAAAAATTCATAAAAGAAATGTTGTGTTGAAGTGAGTTACTATAAAAATTACCTTAATGGGAAAAGGAAAAATTATGAGGTAATGTACATACATAATTAAGGCCTTTAAATAACTTTAATTAAAGCCATTTAGGTGATTTGAACAAATTAGGCCCCAGACAAAAGGAACAATGGATATTTTGTAATCACTTCAGTGCATTTTTAATGTTTAAATGTATTCAGGGGCTACACATATATGATTTTATGTTGTATAACCCCTCCCCCAACCTGTATTTAAAAGCAGCCTTGAGCAGCTGCACACAGATAATCAAAGGGAGCACCATGTCACAATCAAGTGGAAATCACAGTCCCTATTCAGGCTGTAATCACTGTCATTGTACTGCTTCAGTGTGCTTCCACTGACAGGTTCTCTACCCGGCAGTACTTTCCAAGTGCTACACTGGGACCCTAGCCACTGATCAGCAGAACGGCATATGCCACATGAGCAGCAGGGACATTATACGCAGCAGAACACAAGGAATGCACGAGAACAAACTTCTTTAATATTATTCCTTGGATTTGACATCTTAAGACTTACTTCATTATAAGGGAAAGTTTTATTTAGGGTATTTTAGAATAACATATTTAGTTGAGAGTTGATCTGCTAGAATATGTAAATGATAGTTGATTGGATTAATTTAAAATATTGTAGATTGGGGTATTGTTTTCCATGTAAAACATGCATTTTTTCTGCTTCTGCTTTTATCTTAACAAAGAAAAATACCTGCAATCTCATTATCCAGCTCTGTTGTCACAACGAAACACAATCAATTTTTACCCCAGGATTTTACAGTACTCTTCCATTGGTATTTTCTATATGCAGAGAGAATTCATCAAAGAGAGAGAGAATGTCATTATAATGACTGAAGGTTACCCTTGCATGATTTCCTTCTGTGATGAAGGCTAATCCCATAATCTTGCTCAAATTTTATATGACAGATACAGTTGCCAGGGAGGTGCTCAGCGAGCACTGCCCTTGTGCTTGGATTACCAGTCCTCTCACTTCCCTTAGTACTCAACATCTTAGGGCTACTGTATGTCCAGGTATTCTCTTAAAATACATTTGACTGAATTTCAGAGCAAAATCTATGAAGGTGCTCACCACGGTTAAGAATTTTGACAATTTTAACTCCGCCATTGCCGGTTCTCTAGCGCCGGATGCGAAAGAAGGAGGGTTAGGCGCCGGGCCAGCAACCCAGCCCTGTAAAAACATCTACCGCTACGGAAACAACAAGCGAATATTCTAAACGATCCCATCAGCAAAGAGGACCTGGCTCTAACTTGATGAGGGTGCTGGAGCAAACCCGCGAGGGTGTCCAACGCCCGATGCAGACCGGAACCTTCGATGCAAAAACGATTTCCAAATTAGGCACCTGGACTGTTAGAACTCTCCGCGAAGGTGGAAAGCTCGCCCAGCTTCTACGCGAATTTGACAACTACAATCTTGACATATTGGGCGTCTCCGAAATGCGTTGGACTGGATCGGGAAAGATCGTAAGTGATGGCAAGTCAGTCCTGTATTCAGGACATGAGGAGCACCATATTCATGGTGTCAGGTTGGTGCTTAGTAAAAAGGCATCATGTGCACTGCTTGGATGGAAACCTGTCAACGATTGCATCATCACGGTGCGATTTCAATCAAGACACGCTAAAACTTCCATCATCGAAGTATACGCTCCAACCGAAGACTCCGATGATGATCAGAAGGATACGTTCTACGGACTGCTACAAGACACCATTGATGAAATCCCGACCCATGATGTTAAACTTCTCATCGGTGATTTCAATGCGCAAATTACCGACAACCATCGTGGCTTAGAAAACGTCATTGGTCCACACAGTTCGGGGTGACAGACCAACGATAATGGTGAACGACTTCTATCCTTTAGCAATATGAACAATTTCTGCATTGGTAACACATACTTCTGACACAAAAACATCTATAAGAAAACCTGGCAATCGCCAGATGGAGCCACATACAATGAAATTGACCTTATCTGTATCTCTCGGCGATGGCGTTCAACACTGTTGGATGTCAGACCCTATCGCTGAGCGGACGTTGGATCGGACCATTATCTTGTACGATCCTCAATTCGGTTACGGCTCAAACGGAGAGAACAAAAGCAACGGCAACGTCCTTACGCTGTGGAGAAGCTGGAAGGACCTGCCGCGGTCCAACAATTCCAACTGGAGTTAAGAAATCGGTTCGAGCTACTCCAAGATGCGGGCGACATCAACAAATACTGGATGGCATTCAAACAAGCAGTCATAGAAACGGTAAAGGAAACCGTGGGTCGCCGACGCGGGACACAGAAAGAACATTGGATACGGGACCCAACTTGGAGCCTGATTGACGAAAGGAAAATCGCAAAATGCCGACGCGAACAGGCAAAAGCTGACCCTGACAAGGAAACCACAGCAGAGCGATATCGGCAACTGGATAGGGCAGTTAAACGAAGCTGCAAATCTGACAAGAAGGCATGGTTGGAATGCAAAGGAGCCAAAGCACATGAGGCGGCTAGCAAGAATGACAATAAGACGCTGTACCGCATTGTACGAGAGTTGACTGGGGCATGGAGCAACTCAAGTGCACCCATCAAAAACAAGGACGGGATGTTTCTGCTCACCAGAGAAGAACAAGACGCGCGCTGGGTAGAACACTTCAAGGAAACCTTAAACCAGCCCACCCCTGCCAACACCTATGACTTTGGCACCACACCGCCACCTCCAGACCTGCTAGTTAATCTTGATCTAATCACTATCGAGGAAACTAAGGTGGCTATTCGAACACTCAAAGCCAACAAAGCACCCGGCCTAGACGAGATAGCACCGGAAATGCTAAAGCACGGTGGAGACGCAATTGTAAACACCCTCACAGTGCTGCTCAATAAGGGCTGGCAAGATCAGAACGTCCCAAGTGACTGGAGGAAAGGAGTAATCGTTAAACTCCCCAAGAAAGGCAATACCGCCAACTGCAAAAATTGGCCATGCATTACACTCCTTTCGGTTCCTGGGAAAGTCTTCTGCAGTGTTCTATTATGGAGCCTACAACAAGCAGTGGACGAAATTCTCCAGGAAGAGCAAGCTGGATTCAGAGCGGGCCGATCGTGCAGTGAGCAGATTTACACGGTTCGTAATATCTTGAACAGTGCATCGAATTCCAGCACCCCCTGATCATCAACTTTCTTGACTTCAAAAAGGCTTTTGATAGCGTCCACAGGGGCTCCTTGTGGAAAATTTTACGAGCCTATGGCATTCCACAATGGTTTGTCAACGTCTTCCAGAACCTATATAATCAGCTCTAGCTGCTGCGTCAGGACAGACGACGGCTACACAGACTTCTTCAACATCGAAACCGGAGTCAAGCAAGGATGTATCCTGTCACCAATTCTCTTTTTGCTCGCAGTCGACTACGTCATGAAAAAGGTGATGATGAGCCCAGTGACTGGAATCCCTTGGACAAACGGATCTCATCTCACTGATCTCGATTTCGCAGACGACATTGCCTTGCTAGCGAATACAAAACCGGCTCTACAATCCATGACAACATGCCTTGAGGGCGAAGACAAAACCAAGGTCATGCGGGCGAATCATCAAACCAAGGTGCAGATAACTATTGGGCAGCAAACAGTGGAGGACATTGACAAGTTCACATATCTCGGCAGCGTAGTATCCAATAATGACGGTGGCTCAGAAGCGGACGTTCGCTGTAGGATCGGAAAGGCGGCGGGTGTGTTCCAGCGTCTACGCCGCATCTGGTCCTCAACAACAATCAATACAGGAATCAAAATGCATCTGTACTCCACGATCGTCATCCCAACCGCCATTTACTCCAGTGAAACCTGGAGGAACACAAAGAGGATCGCCCAGAAACTAAACGTTTTCCATCAACAGTGCCTCCGCCAAATATTGGGTATCTCGTATAAGGACAGAATTACCCATGAGGAAGTTCTTCAATGGAGTGGATTGCGGAAGCTGGAAGAAATCGTCACCGAACGCAGAATGCGCCTCGCTGGTCATCTCCTACGTCTTCCAGACAAACGCATCTCAAAGGCAGCTGTACACTGGACACTGACAGGAGGAAAGCGAAAGCAAGGCCGACCCAAAACCACCTGGAGATCAACCTTCATCGCTGACCTAAAAACTATTGACATACGCTCATTGGACGAAGCCAGAGACGCTGCAGCCGATAGGACCCGTTGGAGAGCGCTTGTTGCCCAATGCACCAAGGAGTGCGGGAGGAACTAAAGTAAAAAAAAAAGCTGGCCTGCATATAGAAATGTCCTAGCAAAAGTGTGTTTTGAACAGTCAAATGGCACTACATGCATTCCTTTCTTTACCGACATTTTGGAGGGCTTGCTTAGTCCCAAGAATGCCTTCAGACAATTAGCACCCAGAGGAACTTTTTGATTCTGTGTTACATAGGCCACTCTGCAATTAGACAGTAATTGACCCGTGTCTTGCTGAGGTAACCCCTCTAGTCAAACCCCGACATCAGGAACAGGAGTGAATGAGTAAGGGGATGCATAACTTGGCCTCTGGATAACTACTGTCAAGTCTAATTAATGATCCTCATTTATAGCACGTGCTGTGGTACAGCACAGATAATTATAGTTATCTTATGTTTAACTCGTATTCCATGATGCACTTTCTTGCATCACAAATCTACACATATTGTGTCGTGTGTGTGTGTGTTCTTTATTCTTAGAAAAGAGCTTAGAGGAAAACATTATGCTGAACCAAATCTAATTCTCATAACGACCTCAGAGCAAGTCCATTGCTTTCTATGCAGACCTCACTCAGTCATGAATGTCTTTTTATCTTACTTCACTCACCCTTTCATCATGATTATCAACACTGATTACATTGTTGTTGTGTGTAAGAAAGTTAGTACAAAGATTTATTAACAATGATATAGTTCATGGACACCTATGGACACAACAGAAAGGTACAGTGAGGATAGGGAGCACCGCAAAATAGCAAATATATTCCATAATCTTTAAAACATGGTAATTAATTTATGTTGCCGATAGATGGTGAATAATTAACGCAGTTTTTGATGATTTAATTTCATATTGCAGCAACTTGCCTAAAATCAGCCACTGTAAAGAATTATTTTCTCTTTTTTTACCTTTGCTTCTTTTGTTAAGTCAGTTTAGATTCACCAATATTGCTAAGATAGTCTCTGTTTTACATTGTGTTGAGTTTCAGTTATCTTAAAAATTAAGGCAACTAGGCTGCTCACTTTGTTAAAGGTTAAAACAACAGATATTTTTAATGTGTGATAAAATGACAGTTGGTATGTTAACTGTTTCAGTTGATTGAATAAATAAGCATTGTATTTTTTCAGTCAGAAAACCTGTAATTCATTAGGAAACAAAATGATTTCGAATGAAAAATTACAAATGGCTTAGGTTATGGCTAGTGTTGGATTTTTCTTATGATGTTTCATTTTTAGTGACATCTAGCCCACTGTGATTTGTATACATTTTAGTGACATCATTTTCTGGAAAATAACTGAAAAAAGAATCCAAACTCAGATGTAGCATGCACATGAATACAGGACATTTGATACTCCATTAAACTCTACTGTTCAAAGGTCAGGAAATGAATGTTAATAAATCCAGGGAGAATAAAAATCAGGTGTCTGTCTATTAGCATAATAAAGCCATGCTGAAGGTGACATGTGTAAGACTACTAAAAAATGGATCTTTATTTCCCAGTATGTGAGAGGGCTGTTGATCATACAGTCTTCTAGAACAGGAGGCTTTGAGTCTGCATGAGAACAGCTTCCTGTTTGCTCTGAGCCAAATGAAACACTTCTAATTATAATATTTCCAATTTCCAATTATTTTTCCACTTCCTGACTGACTGCAACTAGTCTGTTTATTATTATATCAATAAAGTCATTGCTCAGAGTGACATCATTCTGACCTGGGATGATTGCAAAATGTCTTCCTTGAGAATTGCTCTCTGAGTCACTGAAGCCAAACAATAAATAAAGACATGAAAACAAGAGATTTTAATGAGTGCCTTGGTGTAAAAATGTGAGTCAAGTAATTTTTTTAACGTACGTGACTGTGAATTGTGTAATGCTATGAAATCATTATGTGCTCCCCAGAGGGGAGAAAGAGACAGTCTTTCAGCCGCTCACACACAGCAAGTGTAATTAGTAGAGCTTGTCTGTGATGTAGGCCAAGCTTGGGCCTCGGGTATTTCTCCATTTCAGCACTGCTCCACCTAGTACACAGATCAAGGGCAACTTCAACCCTATAAAACACATCACTTCCACTCTCCCCCTTTTATGATCATACATAATATCATTACTCAGAAAAAAACAATAATACTACTTAATATAACTATCAAGACGAGTACTTAGACTACAAATTTAAATGTAAAATGTATTAAAATGTACATTTATTTTTGCAACATAGATATAAGAAATGTTATATAGATATCTAACTGAAACAACAATAAAAACATACTGTAAATCACAAGCCAATTTGTAAGGTCTTTTATTGTTTTAGTCATCGGGCCTTTAGCAAATAGTAAAGTGCAATAGTCAACTTTAGTCTGTTCATTTTTTTGCCAATCTCTTTAAGTGACAGAATTGCCTTTCTCAGAAGCAACATGCACAATAATAATACATAGAAGACATGTATTATTCACAAGCACATTATTGATATAATACAGTTTTCTGAGTTGACAGATAAAGAGATTAATGTTCAAAACAGAATAGGCAAAAGTATGAAATCAAACTGATTAAACATATGTGTCTGATTTAAGAGTGAATATGCATGTGCTCTTCATACAGAACTCTGTGAATTATTGTTCAACATGGGTGTTTGGCAGTTCCTGCTAAATATAGCTAGTGCTGCAGAAGGAAAGTGCTAGATGCCAGAATTGTGATCTATAGTGTGCATTTATCAGTGGCAAGTGGTAAGTTCACATCAAGTGTAATTGAATTGCAATTTAATTACTGGCAACTTTCAGATTTCATATTTTAAAAGAATATTAAATCAAAGCATCCAACAAAAGTAGAAAAAATAGAGATGGAGAGAGAGAGAGAGAGAGAGAGAGAGAGAGAGAGAGAGAGAGAAAGAGGACATCCCAGGAGTCCTTGCAACAGGCAGACACAGACGTTGAAATTCAGATCACACCCACGTAGACCATGGCACAAGGACAATGGCTGCAAACAAGAGAGGAGAGAACAACAAGGGACTGAGAAAATAGAGAGGAAAGACAAACCACATGGCAGAGAGGAAACTTAAGATGAGAAGACATAGATAGTGTCAGGCAGACACATGCTGAAGCAAGCAGAGCACACACGTGCAGTTACAGCTCTGGCACATGCACTGTGTTAGGTGTGCCTGTTCATTTAGCTTGTCCTGTCTTACCCTCAGTTATGTCTGCAGAAAGACGTTTTCTGTGTCTCTGTAGATTATTAGTGAGAAGCCGCCATTACTCTTCTCTCCGTCTCAAGTACCTCTACCACAAATATATATCATCATTACAATATTAATATCACACTCCATGCATATACATCACACTTACATGGCCATCAAATTGGAAACATTACCATCACACTCCACACATATACATCACAATGACATTACCATCACAATGATAACATTACCCTCACACTCCACACATATACATCACAATGACATTACCATCACAATGATAACATTACCCTCACACTCCAAACATACACATCACAATGACATCATTACCATCACATTGGAAACATTACCCTCACACTCCACACATATACATCACAATGACATTACCATCACAATGATAACATTATCCTCACACTCCATACATACACATCACAATGACATCATTACCATCACATTTGAAACATTACCCTCACACTCCACACATATACATCACAATGACATTACCATCACAATGATAACATTACCCTCACACTCCAAACATACACATCACAATGACATCATTACCATCACATTGGAAACATTACCCTCACACTCCACACATATACATCACAATGATGTCATTACCATCACACTCCACACATATACATCACAATGACGTTATTACTATCACACTCCACACATATACATCACAATGATATCATTACCATCACACTCCACACATATACATCACAATGACGTCATTACCATCACACTCCACACATATACATCACAATGACGTCATTACCATCACAATCCACACATATACATTACAATGACGTCATTACCATCACAATCCACACATATACATCACAATGACGTCATTACCATCACACTCCACACATATACATCACAATGACATCATTACCATCACACTCTATACATCCAAGGAAACTCTCAAAATGGTGCAAATTGTTATTGTTACTAAATGCAGCTCACTAAAACACTGTTTCTGTCTCAACCAAATATCCCATTTCATTCACAACATACCCCGAGTGGTCACTGTGAGCTCAGACGTTTTGGGGGAGTTTGGTGAGCATTTCCAGTTGAGGTGGTCATACAATTCATAATACTGGTTAACACCTTCTACAGCAAGGCCTGTATTTGTATTAAGAATGTTGTGTTAGCGTTACCTAGTACATAATCCGCTTGCATGTGCAATTACACATCCAACCACCAGTTAAACACTGCTAAGATAAAAGAGGGGAGAAAACAATATAATTTTCCATATCCTGATATTGCATAATATACAGTATAAGGTATTATAATATAATACCTGAGAAACAGTAAAATAGAGTGGAGCTTCACATTAGGCATCCAGCCACTAAGATGTTTTTTGTCCTTATTTCTCATGTCTACTTTGAATAAGTAATTTTAGAATAAAAGGTGAGAGCTCCTATAAGAGCACAGTAAATGGGAACTGGAGGAGGGACAGTTATAGTAATATGTACACAGTGTACAGGTGGACACAATGAGAAGAATTAAACAAAGACAAAGAGAATGGGGCATGGTAGATAAATTCAAAGAGGCTGTGTGTATCATAGCATGTGGCATTGTAGAAGGATGAATTCCAAGAGGCTGTGTGGACCATAGAATGTAGGCAAAATATCAAAATCAAAGAAAACAAATTATGCAAAAGGGGTGAGAAAATAATGGAAGCATAAATACACTGAAAAGAGCCTATTGCTCATATTGCATCAACACAGAACCTCTTCTCTTACAAAGGAACACCTTCCTCTGAGTGTATATAACTGCATGCCAAATCCACTACAGTCAAAATAAGGATTCCAAACACTCAGAGGAAGGTGTTCCTTAATAAGGATTTTGATTGGTGTATGCCGTATGTAGTGCAGCAGTCAATTCATGAACACAGCCCATCACAGGGGAGAGGCCTCCTGGGTGGAGACCATATGTGCAGTTCTGGAGCATAGCAGAGCACTTTCTGTGAGTCGCACAGTGCAGCCTGCAGGAGTGGGCCAGGGAATAGAGCATAGGGTGGCTGAAGCAGCCACCACCTCACTCCAAGCTCTCTGGCTTATGCTACCACTCTTATATATACTCAGTCACTTAGTGTAAAGATCACCATGGCAACCACAGCCAGAGCTCTTCAGCCATTTTCTCACCTGCCTTGAATGAGTTGAGCACAGTGGCACACAATGCCTCAGTCACAGCATCATTAAACTGGAGATATCTATGCACAACTGCATTCACATACACACTCGCTCATGCATACACACACACACACACACACACACACACACACACACACACACACACACACACACTTGACATGTATTAATGTAGAAGTTAGAAGAAGGTGGGGATTTGGATGGAGCAGAGAGCTCCCAGCTGGCACCAAGAACACAAAACAAGGTGTGTGAGCCATCTAACATCCTGAAAGCCAGCCTTTTGTTGTGAGTTTTATGATCTGCTGCAGTTTCAGGCATCTTTAGTGCCAGTCATGAAGCTCTCCTCTTAGCTTGTAAAGTCTGTGTGGGAAAAATAGATGTGACAACACCAAACTGCAAAACAGTTTCCATTTGTGATTTTTTTTCTCTTGGCCCAAATAGTAGTACAGAATTATTCCATTCCCCTCTTGGAGGACCAAAGAGCTACACAATTTAGTGCTTTACTGACTCTGACACACCTGATATAACACCCCATTAGCTAATGATGATGATTATTAGTAGTAGAATTAATGGTATATTATTATCTGAATCATGTGTTGAGAAAGGCAAATGCTATGCTATCTTCCAGGAGTGAAGACCTTTTTCCTATGCAGAGTAGTAATTATGTAGTCTATTAATGTCATTGATGAAAACAGCAAAAACTGTTCATAACAGAGCGTACTTGATTGAACTATAAAGCAATGTACATACTAATTGCAAAATAAATCAGTTCAGATGCTATCATGCATAAAGTACACATGTATGCACACCAATTTGGAAACATGTACTCATACGTTCTCATATTTCTGGCTGTTCAGAAACAGGAAAGTGCTCCTGGGGTAAGGACTGTATGATGGGGACTTTCTATCATTGTTTAAGTGAGATGCCCTCTGGGGTTACAGTTGTTAGATACACTACCTGGCCAAAAAAAAAGGTCACACACTCTAATATTTCATTGGAGCACCTTTAGCTTTGATTATGGCATGCATTCTTCCGCAATGTCACAACAATTATTTCTGTCCAGAGTTGCATTAATTTTTCTCCAAGATATTGTATTGATGATGGGAGATTTGGCCCACTGCGCAAAGTTTTCTCCAGCGCATCTCAAAGATTCTCGATGGGGTTCAGGTCCATGTGTGAAAATGATGTCTCATGCTCCCTGAACCACTCTTTCACAATTTGAGCCTGATGAATCCTGGCATTGTCATCTTGGAATATGCCCGTGCCATCCGGGAAGAAAAAATCCATTGATGGAATAACCTGGTCATTTAGTATATTCAGGTAGTCAGCTGACTTCATTCTTTGGACACATAACGTTGCTGAACCTAGACCTGACCAACTGCAGCAACCCCAGATTATATATAGTACTGCCCCCACAGGCTTGTACGGTAGGCACTAGGCATGATGGGTGCATCGCTTCAGCATCACTCCCATCACTCTGAAACTGGGTATATCTGGACTTATCAGACCACATGACCTTCTTCCATTGCTCCAAAGTCCAATTTTTATGTTCCCTAGCAAATTGAAGCCATTTTTGCTGGTTAGCGTCACTGACAAGTGGTTTTCTTAAAGGTACACAGCTGTTTAGTCCCAATCCCCTGAGTTCCCTTCACATTGTGCATGTGGAAATGCTCTTACTTTTACTATTAAACATATCCCTGAGTTCTGCTGTTGTTTTTCTATGATTTGATTTCACCACGTTTAAGTGATCGCCGATCACGATCATTCAAGATTTTTTTTCCGACCACATTCCTTCCTCGAAGATGATGTTTCCCCACTGTCCTTCCACTTTTTAATAATGTGTTGGGCAGTTCTTAACCAGATTTTAGTAGCTTCAGCAATCTCCTGAAAGTTTTAGAGATGTTTTCTCTGCTTGGTGCATGCCAATAATTTGACCCTTCTGAAACAGACTAACATCTTTTCCACGACCACAGGATGTGTCTTTCGACATGGTTGTTTAACAAATGAGAAGCTACTCACAGCATCAGTTAGGGTTAAATAACTTGCTGCCAGCTGAAACATAATCACCCATGCAGTAATTATCCAATCAGAGGCTCTTACCTATTTGCTTAGTTAAATCCAGGTGGTGACCTTTTTTTTGGCCAGGCAGTGTATATGTGTGTGTCATTTTGTGCAGCCAGTACTGTGCAGTGCGGTGACTCATCCTCAACGTATTGCTCTGGGGTGCATGGTGTTGGGTGCATTGATAAGCACTTGGCTTCTTTATGATTTAAAATGGCATCCGTTTGCACACAGTTACTCATATGGAATGAAGGATTTATTTGGCTTAACAAATAGCTATAACAAAATGTCAAAACATCAAGATGTTTTAAACAGAAAACCAAGCCTTTAATATGTGAAAACCTGGCAGTCATTTAAGTACCAAATGCACTACACATAATCAGTCCAGCTGCTCTGAAGTGGAGCTTCACAAACTGAGAGTCTTTGAGATTAGGTGCTATGTGTATTGTTATTTCAACCTGACAGGACCAGCATGACAACAGCTTGCCCTTTAACCTCCCTTTTCAAGTGACACCCCCCACCCCCAGCTCTGAAAGTGCCAGCTGTCAGCAGGACAGCCAGGCAGGGTGAGAGTTATTCATTTGGTGCATCTATATCTCTGTCACCAACCAGCTGTCTCTAATTTTCTTAGATGTAACATAAAGTGAGAGAGAAAAAGAGAGAGCGAGAGAGAGAGAGAGAGAGAGAGAGAGAGCGAGAGAGAGAGAAAGAGAGAGAGAGAGAGAGAGAGAGAGAGAGAGAGAGAAAGAGAGAGCGAGAGAGAGAGAGAGCAAGAGAGAGAGAAAGAGAGAGAGAGAGAGAGAGAGAGAGAGAAAGAGAGAGCGAGAGAGAGAGAGAGAGAGAGAAAGAGAGAGAGAGAGAGAGAAAGAGAGAGAGAGAGAGAGAGAGAGAGAGAAAGAGAGAGAGAGAGAGAGAGAGAGAAAGATAGAGAGAGAGAGAGAGAGAGAGAGAGAGAGAGAGAGAGAGAGAGAGAGGGAGTATGTATGCATGCCGAGGGGTATTGTAACTTACGAAAGTTTAATAGAGAAAAGCGAAATGTTCTTTCTCTTCCTTGTCCTCTCCATAAATCATACCCACCACACACACACTCATATACTCTTTCCTCTCAGCGGATGCTCATCAGTAGAACTGCTACATATAGAGATCCCATCTTTAATGGAAGTAAATGGAGCATGGCTTTGGGAACAAACAAAAAAAAAACACCAGGTATCTATGGAAACCTAAAATAGGAATCAGACGTGGATACAGCAAAATGAGCAGGATTGTCAACTGACCATCTTCTGATCTAAGGAAAGACAAATAATTGATAACATCATAAGCCAATAACATCATAAGGGTCTTCATCCAGAACTCAGTGGAACACTGGAGGAATATTAGAAACCAACTTGAAAACAATTCCCCAACTTACCATAAAGTGTGATATATACTAAAGAGATGCACTACCCCCACTGTATAGACCTGAATATTCTAGTCACATCGTCAACAAGTCAGTATGAGTACCAACTTAGGAGTGGAATTACCATCAGCCACCTGTACATGGATGACTTCATGCAGTACAGCAAGATGGAAAGGGGCACAGAGTCACTGATCCACCTGACCAGCGTCTACTTAAAGGATGTTGGAATATCATTTGGAATGGAAAAGTGTGGGTATATAAAGGTCCTGGGGGACAGCTACAAATATTTGGGGTGCTATTCTATGCTATACCAATGGGAGTCTTTAGGCAACAGTTATAACACTGCATTTGCCTTCCTCTGTAACCTGACTGAAAATTGTAAGTCACTCTGGATATTAGCATCTGCCAAATGTGTTAAATGTTTCTTAAGAGCCAGTTGAATGGGAATAATAAGATCACAGATCAATGTCCTGCCAGTCATCAGATTCCTCACAAGCACAATAAAGCTGGACAAGAGAAGAGCTGGAAGTTGCTGATGTAAAGACTAGAAAGCTCCTGACAATGCATGGGGCACTCCACCCAAGATCCAACATCCAAAGCTGTACACTTCTTAACCTATAAAATCCTTAATGGCCTGTCCAGTGACTAAGGCCAACCCCACGGGCAACCCCACAGATCCATACTGGCCTCCCAGTGATTAAGGCCATACCCAGCTATATTAGCACTGTTAATGCACGCTCAGTGCCACCATCTGCAGGTACCATTCTAGATCTGACAATGACATCAGACTGCAATCCACTCACCTGCCCAGGCCTCCATATACCTGAAACACTGAACTCATCAGCCATTCCATCTTTGTAATGCATTTCCCCCAACCAGACTGTTCTCTCACCATCTACAGCCACTGACTAGCCCTTTAAGCTACTTCGGTTCATTCCTTTAAAGCTATCCTTATCTTACAGCCTCTAAAACCAAGTTCCACAAGTAAGGATGTGACAGACCTAGATAAGCCTGCCACCAATGTTCTCTCACCTCAACCTCCAAGTCATCATATGCTGCTTCTTCCTTTCAAAGACATTGAAATAATCTGTTTACAAAATCAATTGCACTAAATGTTCCATAATGGGCCATATTACAGCATGCATGACAGGGCATCCTCAATAATTAAACATTTTGGGCCAAACACGTCCCATTTGCAATCATGTCATATGCTGTTTACCATCAAACACTTGGTGCTATCATTGTCGGATCTGGCCTATACCTAGTTCTTGGCAATGTTGACATACTAGCACTCCTAACTTGATACTACCATCTGGGACAGATATGGTCATGTGTAGCTGTAGCTAACCCTGCAATTTTAATTTTAAGATGTGAATATGCTTTCATTACACACACTGAGGTCAAGAATTAATGTCATAGCTCTTTGAGTCTGCGCTTCAAGCTTGGTAGCTATTGGCAATTGCTTTTTTCTCTCTCTCTTTTGACATGTTTATGTGTAAGTGGTGCCCAGACGTTACCATCGATACAATACATACTAAACGGGCCATGGAGGGGGTGGTATAATAAGGAAAATAATGCAGAAGACTTCAAATCTGTTTCTCACCATCAGTAGTCTCGCAATCTGACACCAGAATTCAGCAGGGAAACACTACGTTTTTTTGTTGGTGGTTGTGGTGGTGGGATCGATTGATCGATTGATTGATTGATTGATTAATTGATTGATTGATTGATTGATTGATTGATTGATTTGCATAATCTGTATGTTTTGTGTAATGATTGGAGATCAATTAAATAATAGTCACTAAATCATTACTGCATCATTGCGCAATCATTGCCAGCTACTCAATTATAATCTATAAAAAAAGATTTGATTTGAATCTGTGATCAATGTTTTAGTTTTTTTTTTTTTACATAGTCTATTCCTCCACTTCCTTCATTGCTTTCATGCTGTGACTCAAAGAGATTTGTCCAGGCTTAGTATTCTACACTCATACCATTCCACAACAGGAGATTCTGAAGGTAAAAAATACAAGATACCACTCTCTTGCCTGTTTTTTTCTGTCTGTGTAGTAGCAGTTTCTGTCCAACCCACTAGCCTTTCCCCACCCAGACATAGATTGCCCTTGCCTGAGTAGCGATAGGCAACACCTGTTTCTCTTTCCGGTTTCCTTTATAACCTCCTGGTTTCCCTATCCAACTTGCAAAGTATTGTATTACTCTGATTCATACCGGGCATTCCATTTCCTTGTTGCTTCTCCTGGCTATTGACCTCTGCTTCCTTCCTAGACTACACCTCGCTCCTAGCCCTTATAATTACTTCAGACTCTGCCTACTGATTTCGACATTGGATTGGACCTACGACTCTCCCCATTGCAATCTCCCTATCACCAGTAACTACCCTACCAAACCACCTCGCAACTCCTCCCTGCTTGTGTTTCATTTATTTCTCTCTCACGTTTGGATCCTCAGCTACCTGGAATTCGTTACAAGCAGTAAACGCTCACACGCACACACACACATATCATCTCAGCTTGTTTCATCTAAAATGCTGACCAGCAGCTTGAGAAAGAATACCTGGTGTTTTATTCTTGCCCAAGTGCTTGAAGCATGTGTGTGTGTGTTTAGAAATGAAATTGTCTCATGAGGACAGCATGCCCCAGGCAATGAACCATGGTCTTAAAAATAAGTACACACACAATTAAAAATTGCCTTACTGCAGAGCAGCAGGGGAATAGGGGAAGAATGAGAAAATGAAAGAAAGCAATGCATTTCTGTAATTACAGTTGTGTGGAAAGGGATTGTTGTAATCAGAAAAAATAAGAAATGGACAAAGGAAAGTGTAAAGTTTCGCCCCTCCTAGTGTCCTTATTGTCATGGTTACCCCGTCTCGTGTATTTGTTTTGCCTCCGTGTTTTGATTATCTCCTCCTATCATTTGGTTCACCCATATCATTGTTCATTTGCTGGTCATAGTTAATCCTAGCGGTTGTTTGTTAATCTTATTGTCGCTAGTTTCATTTAAGTGTTCTACTGGTTGCTTGTGTATTTCTTATAGCCTTCTACCCTCTTTTGTCATCGTGTTTTGTTTCCGTTTGGTCAGTCATGTATTCCCATGCTCTATGACCCTGGACTGTTCCAACAATTATGATTCTGGATTTGCCCAAAATAAATATCACTCTTCTCCGCGTATGCGTCTGCCCCAAAGCGCCCATTTTTACAGAAAGCAAGAGAGTGACAGAGACCCGTATTCTTTGCCTAGGGGTAGAACTGTGTGCTTCTTTCTGTACTAATCTTACTTGACTTCACCTAATGTTGCATTCTCTAATGATGTATAACAGTAACATGTGACATAAAGCTTATTCACCCATTAGTCAAAGAGATACATTCACTAAATAAAGAAAAAAAAGCAACAATTTCTAGTTTATAAAACAGATTTTATTTTCATTTATATGAGAAAGCATTTTAAGCCTATACAAAGTATATTTGTACAACTTTACAAATAAACATGACTATAAGAATTTGTATCAAATTGTAAAAAGTGTGAAGCTTCAAATTAACGTCTACCTCTTGTAGTCATCCAATTAATTTCAGTGCTTTACTAGTACACTGCATGGGTGTTTTTTTTATTGAGAAGCCTGTCTCACGTAGGGTGGTCACAAAGAACAATAAGCAACCTTACCAAGCCAGCTCTGCCCTCTAGTGTTTGTATTTCTCACACTCTGGGCTTCTAGTAGCGGCCTATGAGTTTGAGGGTGTGGCACAGCATTTTCACCATTCCTAGGACTGTGCACTTCTAGACAGAATTCAATATTAGCAATCTGGAGAGCTTTTAGAACCACTCCTTCACCTTAAAGGTTACAGTCCTGAGTGACCCAGTCAACCACTGGGATAACCTTGATGTTAACCTTCCACATTCTCTCTGTGTCATCTTTTAGTCCCTGGCATTTTTCTAACTTCTTGTATTCCTTCCTTTTGTATGCCAAGATGGAAAAGGACCCCAACTCACAAATTTTAAAGCCAGGATATTGGGATGTCATTCAGGACAAAGGGAAATGAACTACCACAAGGCCATATGACACACCTGGAGGACAAATACCTGAGGATTCTCCAGTTAAAGAGGTACTATGTGGCAGAAAGGAGAGGAGGACAGCAATCTCAAAGTTCTTCTGCAAGGTAAGATAATGGAATGGGAATAAAGAAAGCCATATGAATGCATGGCCTGCCAGTCATCTGATTCCTAGCATGCAAAATAAACTCATGAAGAGAAGAGTAGGAAGCTGCTGACATCAAGACCAGAGAACCCCTCACAGTGCATGGAGCACACCACACAATATCCAACATCCAAACCTAAACAGCAACTGGATGGAGAACAGAAGAGACCAACAAAGTGTAAAATCCATTGTTCAGGATGAGACAGGAAACATCCATAAAAACATCCAAGCAGTGACTCCCAGGGTTGAGCTACTGAGAGAGTGCTCCAAGCAAATAGAAGACGTGGATACCATGGAAACAGAGGTGGTTGGATAGCAGGATAAGCCTATCCATGGAATGTACCACCAACAGATAGCAGAGGTGGACGACATAAGACAATACTACAAATTAATGTGGAAGACACTAATTAGAGATTAGAGACACTAATCATAATAGCACAAAAACAATCACCTATGTACCAAGACCATCCAACACCAAGTATCAGGGTATAACATGCACACGCGCACACACACACACACACACACACACACACACACACACACACACATACACATACACATACACATAAATACATATATATATATATATATATATATATATATATATATATATATATATATATATATATATATATATATATATATATATATATATATATATCAGTAACTCTGTAATAATACTGTAACTCAGTAATTATACTGCATAAATATACTGTAATTACAATAATTGTTCATATTTTCAATGAAAAGCAAAGAGCTTGTAAAGTTCTAGGAGGCAAAGCCAGTTTTTACTACTTTGTTTTACTGCCTCTAAACAAATACTACTAGAAAAACTTTTTTCCCAGCACAGTACTACAGTTATTTTCCATTCTGCCAGTTTAGAAAAGGTACTTTATTTCTGGACCTCTTCCACTGCCACAAGTTTGCATGCCTTTCCTAGCATGGTTTTAAATGGTTATATTTAAGCATGTCAAATACCTCAGATGTTAACAGCTAATATCCAATATCTTTATTATACACCTTTTTTACACTTGCAAAAATGTTAAGAATTTAACAAGAAAAGTCCTTTAAGTTATAGTTATATAAGTTATATAGCCTTGGTTTCTCATTTGTTGAATAGGACTGAAATATTTAAGAGTATGGTCAGCTACCAGGATACTGCTGCTTGTCCAGTAAATTGGCCATCTCCATCCAGGCCAGGTCCCATTGGATCTCTGTCACATCCTGTTTTGTTTGAGGCATTTCCTGCTGGGCACTCACCACTCTGGGTACTTTTGCTGGAAACGACTTGATTCTCGTCCTGAAAAGAAGAGCACATTATGGGTGCTTTTCCCAGCTGTCAGATTTCTAATAACTTATAATGGAAGAAGTTAAAAGCTATATATGTATATGTATATTCAAACACAATAGAGTCCATAAGTCTGAGCCTACTACAAACGTTTCTTCAGAATTTATCAAAAATATACCTTTTTAGTATAGCATTCTCTGTGTTATCATTGTGGTGTTTAAGCTGTGAAGAAGGACTGGAAATGTTGACAGAGCTTTCTGAAGTTAATTGTGGCCAAAGTTCTCCCCTGCGTTTTCAAGATATACTCTGTTGGAAAGGTCGTGGTAATAGATCCTTGGTAATGCACATTTCAACCATGTTATATAAGGATGCATATAAAATGCAAACTGCAATTCTGACACGTTCAGAATATTACAAGTTGCAGACTAGAAAAACCTTCAATTTATGGAAAAGTGTTGCATATTATTATTTTAGCTTGTTGACTAAATATCTGCAGCTAAATAATTTTTTGAAAATGTCAACTGTGGTTATCAGCAACATCTGCTATACCTGAGACTTGGTACAAGAAGAAAAATCAGTAGAATGAGAAGTAGAATGACCACAATGGCACAGACTACACCAAGCCAGGGCCCTGTGGAACACAGGTGGAAGCATATAGAAGTATGAGCATACCGTAGTAACCATGACTGACTAAAGTGAAAAAATATACCACAGTTACATACCTGTAGAGCCTTCTTCCTCTGAGTGAGCTTTGGCATTATATAGAAGTAAACAACTATGACTCATAAAATCTGAGGATTAAATTGTTTGAATGATGTTTAAAATAGAAAAGCAGACATTTACCTCTTACTGACAGCCAGCTATCTGGACGCTCCAGAGCAGATGTAAGGTCAGCACACTTGTTGAAACCTTCATGGGCCTTGGTGAGATTTCTGACTGTCACCTCAGCATCATTCATGAACTTGACACCATCTTTGTAGATGAAAGTCTGGTTTAAACGGTTGATTCATGCCTTACACACTAGAGTCACATTCCCCTCCATCATAACCTGGCCTGGTATCAGTACTATCATATTACCATCCATAGAAAGAGACAGAAGGCCATGGTGACTACTGTGTTTCACTGTAAAACACTTGAGTCTCATGCATTTGACAGAACCTTTGTAAACTGTGCTTATGAAATGTCACAAATATACAGATAACTAAGATAAAAGTTTGGTTTGCAATATGTTTTTAGACTGCTATGTTGGATTAGTTGATTTTAGGTAAACCGGTGATACATATATATTTTGTATTTTCTTTATTTGAATGTTAAAAGGTCTGCTGTTTTTCTTTCCTTTTAAAAGAAACCAAGCTGCCACTTCTCAGTGCAGCAAGACTCTCCCCCATCACAGGACTGCATAAACTAGATGGATGTGTGCTACTTCTGCCTTTTGGACTACTGGCTATTGTCAAGTGCCCCAATCTAGTCAAAGCTTTAATTTAATTAACCACAAATATACACATACATCAATCTCACTGTTCAACTGTAGCCTCCTTCATTAGGAATGTTATTGATTCATCTATTGCAGCAACAGGTAGAAGATTAGATATTATATACGGCAAACTGTAAACATACTAGGTATTGCCCTCTCTTGCCTTCATGCACTCATCTGCACTGCCACTGACTAAGCATTTTTAAGTCAGTAGTAGAGGGTATAAGTAACAGAGTACAAATCCTGACACCATATTCTGACCCAAATCACTGTCTCAACTGGATATGCTATGTCAGGCTGTGAAACAATGTCTCATGTCAAAGATACTTCCTGAGAAAAACCTGAAAATTGTGTTTAAATGCTCATTGCCAACTGAATACAAAGTGTACTCTGCGTTGTGCCTGGGTGGGGGAGTTATGGCAAACTAATAGAAGAGCCATGTAAATGAGATAGCACAAGGCAAGGTGTTTTATTCAATAATATTATGAAAATATGTGCAAGTACCATGTCTATTTTTTAGCACAGCATCCAAATCAAAGCACAATCTTGCATTTTCATAATGCCTTAGATGCTAGATATGCGCAATATTTACATAATATTGACCATCAATGATTACGATTATTTATAGATATAAAATTGCTATCCTTTATCATTTTTTAACTCATTTAACTGGGCAGGAAAAAAATGTAAATGTTCTGTTTTCATTTTCTTTCAGTTTGTTGCACACACTCAATTATAACTACTAATTTCTGGTGAAGTCTCTTCCCAGCTAATATGTTGTGCCTTAACAGTGTAATGATATACATTATTGCAGTTGCAAAAGTTTGCTCACGTCATGCTTGCACCTCATGCCCAAGCACATTGGTCTTGTCCTCATTAAACTGCTCGTGATGCTGCCCTTTTTGGTATGCATTTGGGTGTTTAATGCAGCTAGTACAAAAATACGCGATGTGTAATGTGATTGACTGAGAAAATACTAATTAATCACCGCACCCATACTCCACTGCACCCAACTTTTGTACATAGCGTGAATAAAAACAGTGAATGTCATTTGGACATTTGGACTTTATTACTATGTGTCATTAAATTAGTGCTAAATTAGATTTAAATGGCATAATGTTGCTGTAATGACACATTTTTGGAAGTTAAATTAGAATGTCTATTGATCCTGAGCTCACCGCTCACTGTGACGCTGATGGCTTTGCTGCGCTGGTCTCCGTCAACACTTCTGCACCAGTAGAGGCCACTCATCCTGCTAGAGACATTCTTCAAAATGCACTCCTCTGGGCTCTCCTCAGTGACTCTGCCCTCCATCTGTGAACAGCCAGTGTCAACTACTGTCCCACGAAGCCGCATCTGCTCCCAGCCTTCTCTTTTAACACCTCGAACTGAGCAGCGCAGAGAAAACATCTCCCCTTTCAGGTGCTGCCTGCTGTCAGGGTGGATCTCCAAGGACATGGAAGGTGAGTCTCAAGAGAGATGACATATGGTATGTTGACATATGGTATGACATACACTATATGTATAATTCAGAGAAGTAAAACATTATGGAAACCATTTTAGTTGTTGATTTAGTTTGTCATGCTTACCTGCTGTAACAGTTAAAGATATATGGTTACTTAGTAAGGTTTCATTTGTACACTCTTTCAATGCTCTACACCAGTATGACCCACTGTCTTCAGCAGTCACAGCTGAAATGGAGTAACTGTAATTGTTCACCCTGTGACCATGACTGGGAGTAGCAGGCTTGCTGAGGTTGTGTTTAAACCAACTGTAGATCCACACCTCAGAAACATTTCCTTCAACTCCACACGTCAGAACAATGGATTCCCCATGATAGAAGCATGTCCCCTGGGGCCAGGCAGTTAAGACAGCCTGCCCTGGAAGAACAAATGGATTACTTTAAAATATATTTTTAAAAATGTGAACAAGGACTAATTAATTTGAGATAAAATCACAAAAAACATGACTGTATGTTTGTATCATATGTGTTCGTGTACATGTCTATATTAATGGTTCCTACCATCAGATGCTCCATGTTTCACCAATTTCAAGAATAGCACTAAAAAGTAAAACAGTTTGATAATGCAATTATTCTCTATGACATGTCCCCTTAACCATCACTTAGTGAAAAAAAAAACTTCTATAAGTTTTATAAGCAGTACATGTCAGAACCTATGATATGCTCTAAAAAAAAACCACATTAAAACCTCCAGCATACAGCCAATATCTCAACTATAAACATAACTATGATAAACTGTTACATTAACAAGTCTCAGAAAAGCTCACCTATAGGCACAACAAAAGACATTTTCTTCAACAGAGGATTATTGTTCTCTTATACAGAAGGCAAAGTTAAAACTATAGAGCTCACAACAGCTACAAATGCATTTAAATTCCTCAAAGAATTCTCATGCCCCTCCTCTTCCTCTTACAGATATACAGATAAATGTGCTATCCCACTATCCAAGCCACCAAAAATACTGTGGTAAACATATCTGGTATTTTGAACATGGTACTACAATGGAAATTATACATAACTGATAGCATCATTGTAAAATTATTGCACACTACTGGCAAAGAAGGGAAAATGTTTTGATATGCACAAAACAGACATTTCTGTAAGCCTGAAGAAAAATGAGCATATTAATGATATGATCAGGAATTTTCAAAATCTTGCTTAAGATTATTGCATGAGATTTATTGTTAATGGTATCACTGAAAATAATATGGCAATGTAAAGCACAGAAGAGATCAAGATAACCTCCTTTTCATTTAGATTTATGGCCATCAGTATCCTTGTCAGTCCTGATCTCTTCAAGATTCTCAGTGCATTTTCTGGTGATGATAAAAATTGTAGTTTGTGTGTGTGTGTGTGTGTGTGTGTGTGTGTGTGTGTGTGTGTGTGTGTGTGTGTGTGTGTGTGTGTGTGTGTGTGTGTGTTTTGTTTTTTCAAACTTATAACTTTTCATCTTTATCGTAAGACACACATTTGATCACCAAATTACATTCAGGAAGGCTGGATGTAAAATCACGTAAAATCAAAAGCGCAATTACACTGGGACTTTTAAGTTGGACAAGTGAAATAATGACACCCCCGAACCGGAAATAATTTCAAGAGCGTCGTCAGTGATAGGACAATTATTTTTTAAAGCTGTTATAGTACTCTAGCTAACCCTTGAGTGGGACGTACAGAGGACTACAGCGAGTAACTTCATTAGGAAGCAGTATCTTTATAACTAGCCAGTGTGAGCCTACATCATCATCATGCAGTGTGTGCAGCTTGATGTACTAAGTCGGCACACATATTAGATATACACTTTTCTTTTTACGACCAGGGTAATTCAGTTCCGCGCGTGCGCGAAATCACTATGCCTTCCTCTGATGCGTTTGGTTTTTGTTTCTAAAGCAAAATTTATATTTTACGTGTAAAACAGCTTGCACTTAAACGCGTGCTTTAAAGCTTAGAAGGTACTGATAGCAGAGGTTTTAATGTACAAACATTAGTTGGATAATTAGTTGCTTTCGCTCATTTTCAGCCTCTGTGTATTTTAGCTAGCTTGTTAGCTAGTTTTAATTAAGTTGTCTTTAAATAGTTAATGTAAATGTGTGGTTCCTTACAGAAGTATTGTTCATGCTTTAATGTATTATTACTGCTTGACAGATTGATTGGTCGTATATCTTGGATATCCCACAGCCTAAAAGGACATAATATTTGGAAAGTTTGTTCCAAACACAAATACACTGTATTATATGGCACAGTAATGAGTTTGCATCACTGTTTTAGGTTTCCGTTATCCCATTTAAAATGTACCTAGATAAGTGATGTCCTTGCAACATGTTGCAGTTAAATTTGATCACAGCATAACAGCATGTGCATTACATGAAACTTGTTAAAGGCAATAAGAATAAAATACAACCACTTGCTTCAGTCTTGTGCTTTAAATATTCCTAAACTGTAATATACAGGAGTAAAAATCTCACTTGTCTATTCTGCAATAATTGTAATCATACAAAAGCATTTTACATTTTAAATCAGTAGCAACAGGGTGTTCATGCTCCATCCATTTTAATTTGTAAACTGGACAAAACGATTCCTTATCGACTGGAGACTTCTGGACATAGTTGTGGTGGTATTGACTTTCACAAAACTCAGAGTGTGGCATTTTGAGCAAAGGAGTGAGACTAAACAAAAAATGGATTTTTATGAATAAAGCAACAAAGACAAGCGGGACCAAACTGAGGGTAAAACACAACAGAAAAGCAAGTAAGCACAAGGGGAAACATGACAAACTAGAAATGGCAGAGTCATCCTGTTCATAGGCTTGCAAAACATTCTCAAGCTGGAGAAGGTCAATGTAAAGCACTGACTGGCTGATCCTCTAGGCTTAAGTAGGGAGGGTATAATAAGCTGTGGGTGTAAGTGACTATTAGTAAATGGGTGATTGTGAACATGAAAGTGGATGTATGTCATGATTGGTGCAGTAACTGATGATTGACAGGCTGGAGGTGTCTTAATGGCAGGAGGGTGAATGGGGCTGTGTGGGTGATTCGAAATAGTCTACTACAGACTACTTATGTAGTGATTTGGCCCCTATGCAGTATGCACAAGATACCCAGATGACTTACTTCTGCCAAATATTCCAGTATGTGACCTTAACTATCTTTGTGGTGTACTGCATCATGCAACTGTGTCAGAAAATCTTCCCCAAGTGGGTGGAACCTTCATACATTCACATGATCTTGTAGTATGGTTTGCAATTGCCACATACTGGATACTATACTGCATACTACTATGGGGACCAATATACAGTATATACTGTAGTAGGCTATTTTGAACAGAGCCTCTGTGTGTGTGTGTGTGTGTGTGTGTGTGTGTGTGTGTGTGTGTGTGTGTGTGTGTGTGTGTGTGTGTGTGTGTGTGTGTGTTGGGGCATGGCACATAGCATATCAGGAAATAAATCAACCAGGTCTTCTAACTCATAACTGCCCATCTAGAACTTTGACATTACTATCACTGTTTACAGTTCTAGTCCAATGACCTCTCATTCCTCCCTAAATAAAAATGATCCAGTGTGTCTATTAGAAATGGTTATGATGATGGTCCTGAGAGGTACCAGAAACCCATTAAATGATTTCTGTTAATCCATTAAAAATGCATAATTAGTTAATACTTGTTTGCTGCAGCAAAATCTTGCAACTACTACTCCCACCCCCAAAAAAAAGTAAACCCTGAGGTTAACAGAAAATAAGGGAAATTAAATACAGATTGAAGTATTTTACCTGTCTGTTACACAGATGCTCTCATCCAGAGCGATTTTCAAAACGTGAAAACAATGGAAGCCAAAGCAATACAATAATATAGGAGATATATATCTATATCTTAAAAGACAAGAACCATTACATATATTTAGTAATAGTGTTGACAGTTAGTTAAATGCAGCTTTTTTAAGTGTGAAGACATTAAGAGAAATTATTGTGAATTAAGTGTAAATGAGTGCAGAAGTTACCTTAAGTACTGCCTGAAACGGTGAGTATACAGGAAATGAGCTGTGTGGAGTTTAGGGGGGGGGGGGGTGTTCCATCACTAAAGAGTATGGAAACTAAATCAGCATGACCTAGACATACATGTAAGTTTAAATGTTAAGAAGGAGCATGTCAAGGGTCCAGAGGTGGAAGCCAGGGTGCATAGTAGTGACAGGCAGAGCCTTTTGAAGCCTGGAATGTTCTTACTCAGACAGTAAGCTAGTGTAGTGATTTCAGGAGTGGAGTCACATGGGAGAACTTTGGGAAGTTATGGACAAGATGAGCTGTAGCATCTTGAATGCTTTGTAGAGGAGAAACACCATATAAAGAAAGGCATGCAAACTGCAAGTGCGAGTCAAATCCGGAGATGACTAGAGCTTACTGATACTCATCACTACTGATCATAGTGATATAGTGCACAAAAACAAAAGATCAAACCCCTGAGGAACTCCAGTAGTGAGACTGGGTGAGGTTAAAGGTGAGCCATTCCAGGCTACATGGCAGAATAAATCTTGGAGGTGATGAGAACCAAGCAAGAGAAGTGCTGCCAATGGTCTGAAAGTGTTGAAATAAGCATGTAGTGATTTACACTATCAAAAGCAGCACACAAGTAGTAGGATGAGAATAGAAGACATATGACCAGAATTAAGAAGGGATGTGTTTCCTGGTAGGTGGTCCGCCATAAAAAAAAAACCTTCCCTTTGTAACTCATTCTGTTGATCCTAGCTCAAAGTTATGGCTAATAAGCCATGTAGTCTTATTTTAACCATACAGACACGAATAGGCAGCTTATGTTCCCTGCATAAGTTTAATGGATGCAACACCATAACAAGTATATAGGTTAATGTATTTACACGTCGGATATATAATACTTAAATAAAATGCTGTGTTGACTAAAATGATCCTATGCCCATTATTCTAATCAGTATAGAACTAAAATAAACATGGATTACCTCTGGTTTCGATTGAAAGACACTTAGTTATGCTCTGTAAATCCGCGTTTTCCATCACTGTGGACTGATATGTGCAGTCTTTGTCTCGTTATTTTTGATCGATCTATAGACTTAATGTAAACTGGGATTGCACCCGATTTCGAGTGAAAGGCTTCAGGCGCGCTCACGAGAAGGGGACGCGCCTCGCGGCGGCGTTGAACTCCGAATAACACCGGTGCTTAGTACAGTCCATTTTGGTAAAGAAAGTTGTATCACGCTATTAGCTAGCTAGATACGTTTCCCTACTGTTGTAAATATAGGAGAATGGATGATTATGTGCTTGTAAATTATTTAGCCAGCTATTTTTCTCGACTGAATAATTATAACCTACGTTAATATCATTTGTTGTGAGTGAGCTAGGTTAGCTAACCCTAGCTAGGTTAGCTATCTGAGTGCACCCATGTCGTTAAGACCGTCATCTATGGATTAATGTTTAGGCTAGTTATATAAAGCTATATTAATGTTTAGACTATATAAGACTATATTTAGGTGATAAATATTGTAACCCCAATATGTAAACCACGCAACGTGTCCTAATCTTGAATATTGTCAAACGCAATTACAGTAAAGCTTCTACTTTTCTATTTTTTTATACATCGTGTGTTCAGATGAGGAAAAAAAACGTTTCGTATGTCTCGCAGTCAGTAAAATAAAATCCTTATCCTAGGCAGAAATGCTTGCTTTTCCGTCGCGGTGAGATACAGCTAACCTAGCTACTTGTTTGGCCCATTTTAGTAAGTCAGGTGACAAGTCAGCAGGTTCTTGCTTCCTTCCTCGGCCACTGACAAAACTTGGAATATTCTGTTATTTGAGAAAGACGACCTCCAGTTTCGCAGCTAATTGTTTAGAAAGACAGTCTTTTATAAATCTATTTACGACTTGATTTGATTTAAATTTTCTCGTGTCTTTAGGGATACAAAGCAAATATGAATGATTTTGCAGTCCTGAACACCGGGCGAAAGATGCCTCTCGTAGGACTTGGAACATGGAAGAGTGAACCTGGAAAGGTTAGTCTTGAATAACACTCGATATTACCTTATGATATGTTGCTTTTAATTTAAGGTTTACACCTGAAACCAGTCATATTCAGTGATAAAAGCAGAGCTGGTTTCAGCTAGTCTTTATATTTATGATTGCAGGTGAAACAGGCAGTTATTTGGGCCCTTCAGGCTGGCTATAGGCACATCGACTGTGCTGCAGTTTATGGAAATGAATCAGAAATTGGTGAAGCTTTTCAGGAGATGTTGGGGCCTGACAAAGTGAGTCAGAAAAGCAGAATCATCCAAATAGTATTAATCAGCCTGCATCCATTAGAGAGACACTCAAACTCTAATAATTCAGCATGTGTTTCTCGCATTCTCTGTCCTCACTCTCAGGCATTGAGGCGAGAGGATGTATTTGTGACCTCAAAACTGTGGAACACACGACATCACCCAGAGGATGTGGAACCAGCTCTGCTCAAGAGCTTGAGCGAGCTGAAGCTGGAGTACCTTGATCTGTATCTTATTCACTGGCCCTATGCCTTCCAGTGAGCCTCCTGCCCTGAGCAATGTACACTAATGGATAGACTCTCACATGACCTACTCACAAAGGGAGCCTGATACAGACATTAGACCTTAATAGTGTAGTTCACACATGAAGCTCTTTATGTGACAGGATTCAGATTTAAACTGAAGGCCTGTTTTTGAATGTGTACTATAGTAAACATAGAATGTGTACTATAATAAACAATACGCTATTACATATTTCACATCCTGATAAACTTTTGTACATTATTGTAAAGTGAACTGATTATATCTCTACATGTAGTAATAACTATGGAACTGATCTCTGCTAGCTGTACAGCTATTGTGGTATTAAGAATTGATTTCAGTCATTTATTGTAAATTTGTCATAAAATATTGAACTCCGTCTTTTCTCCCCATCCCACCTCCCCTCTTTTTTCAGACAAGGAGATATGACTTTCCCTAAAAAGGAAGATGGATCCATAATATATGATGATATTGACTACAAGGTGACATGGGCTGCCATGGAGAAACTTGTGGAAAAGGGACTTGTGAGGGCCATTGGGCTCTCAAACTTCAACAGCAGACAGATTGATGATGTCCTGTCAGTAGCTAATATAAAGCCATCTGTTTTACAGGTTGTTGTTTACGGATTAAATTACTATTGTGTTGTTACTGTTATGTTTTTTGGACATACTCCATTGTGTGGTCCTTTTCATTTTAATGCTTTTTTTGCAGGTGGAAGGCCACCCTTACCTGGCTCAAGTGGAGCTACTGGCTCACTGCAGGGACAGGGGGATAGTGATGACTGCCTACAGTCCACTGGGCTCTCCTGACCGAGCCTGGAAGAGACCAGATGAGCCGGTTCTATTACAGGACCCAGTCATTTCTGCTTTGGCCAAGAAGTACAACAGGTCTCCTGCACAAGTCATAATCAGGTAAATACGGTATAATACTCAAATCCTCGATAACACGGAGTGAGATTCTAACAATTGCAATTACTGTTTGCTGGAATGAATAAATGGCACCACATGTTGCAATTTTTGCTGGCTTATTTTGAAAATTGCACAAATAAATTAAAGTACACTTAAACCGACTTTATGGCAGGTGGCAAACCCAGCGAGGAGTTGTGACAATCCCAAAGAGTGTTACAGAGTCTCGCATCAAGGAAAATTTACAGGTTATTTTTCTTCTAAAGTGAAAGTCATGTTTATCATCCAGCATCACTGTGGTAATTTGGCACATACATGCTGTTGTTTGTCCACACAGGTCTTTGAATTCACTCTGGAGCCTGAAGAGATGAACAATATATCAGAATTAAATAAAGGCTGGCGTTACATACTACCAGTAATTACTGTAAGGTTTCAGTCGTTTCAGGGTTTTTTTTTTAATAACTTCAATAATAGTTACCAAATCACTTAACAGATGTGGCAAAAAGCAAAGGGGTGAAACTGCATGTGGTGTGTAATTCACGTTATCATTGTCACACTTAGAAACAAAGCCCAATTTTTGAGTTTTGTTTACTTTGCAGGTTGAAGACAAGCTTGTACCAAGGGATGCGGGACATCCACACTACCCCTTCAATGATCCTTATTAAAACATTCTGCTGCAAGATTCTGTGCCTTCCACCCAACTTCAGTTGACCCCTCTGTATACATTACACATTAAATGTTTTTCTAATTGATTTGGAGTATTTGTGAGCCGTTTTATTTTTAGTTTGTTTTAAGAACTTTTCATTACTATTATTATTGGATGCTCTGTCAGTTATGCAATGATTGGATTTCCACAAATACCCTTTTAATATTTAGTATATAGCTCACTGGATGATTAAAAACATGTGAAGGTTGCAAGTCATGTTCATCACCTTAAGAAGTTAAACCTATCTGCTTACCAAATGAAGATCAGCAGTCACCTCAAGGCAGAGCAAATTATAAGTGTGGTTTTTGTATAATGTCATGCTAGTTTGTATACAAGGTGGGGGCTATATCTCTACCATAAATGTAGATTTACTTGTGTCTCCTATTATTTCATCCCCCAATATCTTCTATTTACTGGAATAAGTCCGTCAGCTATAGGTAGAAATGTGCAGTGGGGTTATATTTTGAAGGGGGAAAAAACCTTGTGTATAGATAAGAGATCAGAAGCAGAAGTGCTGTTGAAAAACATCGTGTGTGATAGGTAACATTAGCACAAACATTCCTGGGAGTAAAACACGTCCACGCCTTAGGAAACTTCCTATGTGGTCTTAAAAGAGCTGAAGAGAAAGATATAAGTTGCGGAGTTTTCATCATCTTGCCCTTTAAAAAAATTCTCCCGCGTTTTGTGAGAAGGTGAAAGTTCAGCGGAAGTGAACTGGGTTGTTTCTGTATTTAAAGGCGCCAACAAAGAGAGATTCAGAACTAGTCACATAAATCTGCCATTTTCTTCTGGACCTTCAGCACTATATACGGCTCGTTAAGTTATCGATAGCGCTTGTGTATTTCCCGTCTTTCTTAAAATGCCCGAAGAAACAGCCGCTGCTTCCAGCACCGAAAGGTAAACATTAAGACCCTGCTTGAACCATCTAGTTAGCTGGCAAACTAGCTCAAGAGTTAGACAACGAACGCCCCTACACTGAACTAACTCAAATAAGACATTTGTACTGTTTGGCAACAAGTGCGGAGATGGTTTGGTACTGTGAGAAGAAAAAAAAAGCACGTTTCGCTTGGTAGCGACTTATTTGCGGGAGCGGGTTTATTGTTCGTCAGGCCTTAGCTGGCTAGCTAGCTGCGGGGCTCGTGCGGCGGCGTTCGCGCACTTGGGTTTGGCGGGAGAGCGCCGCGTGCCCGCGGAGCTGAGCGGCTTAACTGGAGTTGGCTAACGGACACTTCTACAAGACGGGCTCGCTAACCTGGCTGGGTTTGCTTTCCTGTTGGTCGACGAAGTCCGCTACGGACGTGCGTGTCTCGGAAGCGATTTAACTTCGTGTTGGTTTTTTTGCGCGCGAATACATGCGCATAACTGCGGAGGAGGAGGGGAACGTACCCCACGTTAACGTAGGCTAGCTAGCATGGCTAACTGCGGGGAGACGGTTCGCTGGTTGGCTGGCTAGCTAGCTAACATTGGCTTGCTAGATACATTGGAATAGTGGCTATCTGTAGCTAGTGTAACTTCATTGCGTTCACTCTGTCCTGGATAAAGTAAACATGGTTAGTCGGCAAGATGAGTAACCTAGCTAACTTGTTTTGCGGAAGTGTTCATTATCTGATGGTGCTAGCTAGCTAGTTAGCTACTTTAGCCATCTTATTATACTGTAAGTTAGATAGCTTAGTTAGGTTAGCTAGTTAACATTAGTTATGTCAGTAGATTTGTAAACGTGTGTGACCTGTTGACGTTAACTAAAATGTGCACAGAATAACGTTTACGTTATTACAGCTAACCTACAGAATCTAGCTAGCTGACATTTTGCTCAACTTGCAAATTGTAACGTTTGTTGGTGGCAGTTTAACGAGAAGACGTGGGAGCCCTGTGACGATTAGCGGGCTAATTAACCTACTTTTTAAGTTGTAGGCTGTTTGACTTGGACTGGCTCGCTTTTATTGAACTATGCTGGCTATAAGCGTTTTCATTTTTGCAGTATGGAAGAGAAACCCTGCTCGTCCAGTGCTGCTGATGGGTGAGATGGTTTCCACGCTCTACTATTAAGATATCTACTTAGCTAGCTACTCCGGTTTCCAGTTATATATAATTAACAGTTACGATTCTTAAATGATTTGCAGCTCCATAGATGTGGCTGAAGAGGCAAAGAAGCTGATTGGCACAGGAAACAGGCACTTGGTCATGGGTGATGTCGTGTCTGCTGTCAGTGTGTTTCAGGAAGCCTGTGCCATGCTGTAAGTACTAATGATTTTGCAGACTGAGGACACGGGTCTACCTGCAGCTTTCCTCACAAAGTCCTGAATTTTAATGCTACATAAATAGTGACTGTTTGGAAATTGTTACTTGCCAATTTGAAGCAGTTTAGACCCAACCATTCAGATCATCTCAAACTCCTAAATTCTCCCAAGCCTGTCTTTGGTGTCTTATGGTACGTCACTGGTCAAATGAAGTGATGGGCAGAAATGGGACAGATTATGCAATGTAGTAACTTCTCTTGTGTAAACTACTATTGGCTGTGCCACCACTATATATTGTACATGTATAGATGAGTGGTAAAACTAGCCTGAATGACAAGAATAGCAGCAAAATTTGACATTGACATTCTAAAGAATGAATGGGGAAAAAGGGAGGGGGGGAGAGAAACACACCTCACCCTTTCATGATTCACCTTCCTCAGAGCTGAAAGATATGGGGATACTGCTGATGAATGTGGAGAGGCTTTCTTCTTATGTGGGAAGTCCTTGCTGGAGCTTGCCAGGTAACATGGTTGTGTGTTGCATCTGCATTTCAAGTGTGTTTTAATGTAACTTAATTCAGGGAGTTCATCACTTGGTCTGTATTGAAGGATGGAGAACACTGTCTTGGGTAATGCTTTGGAAGGAGTCCCAGAGGAGTCTTCAGAGGAGGGTGAGAAGAATGACTCCAAGATTGAGAGTGCAGACAACTTGGATGGTTGGTATATTGGTGTGTGGAAACACCATACTTTTTTTTTTTTTTTGCTTCATGCAGAGCGATTCAAAAGGCTATTTTTAAGTGAGTGGTTTTCTTTTTGAAAGAACTTTAAGATTGATTCAGCTTGTTAAACTGAAGGTTGCTGTCTAAAATAGCATTGTGCATTTTAGACTTAGTGATTTGATTAGTTGCCAATGTGTATACCAACATGGTTCAGGTAAGAATGCAGACCTTAAGTTTCAATGTTTCCACCACAACACAGAGAAAACCAGGGATGAGCTCCGTGCACAGGTTTATGATGCCATGTCAGTGGGCAAGAGAGATACTGGGGGAGAGGGACAAGAGGAAAAGGAAGAAGGCACAGCAGAAGAGCATGCTAAGAAGGCTGAGGCAGATGCTTCAAGCCAAAATGAAGACAAGACTGAGTCTGCCCTTGAAAATGCTGAGAAGACCACAGTATCTCCCCATAAAAATGAAGAGAAGCCTGCAGAGTTCACCCTTAAAAATGATGAGCAGGCTGCTGAAAATGAAGTTAAGGAACTGGAGGAAGGAGCTGAAGCCTCAAAGCTAGAAGATGCTATGGGAACAAGTAGCCTGAACAAGAATGATGGTGTGAAGAAAACAGAGGAATTGAATGAAGAAAAGGCAGTGACCATGGAGGAAGAGGGTGGAGGTAGAAGTGATCAAAATTTAGGGCAGCACTGGGAGCATGAGGGCAATTCTGGCTATATATGCACAATCTTCACTTGGTGACTTTATCTTGCTCTTAGTGGGCTCTGTGGACCACACAGTACAACAGTCATCAGTGGCCAATCCAAATATTTGTCTTATTTTTGCAAGTTTAATTTCTGACTCCAGTTAATCTCTGCTTGATCAGACAATGACGACGATGACGATGATGATGAAGGGGAGGGCAGTGTTGAAGATAAGGTTTGTATTTACCCAGGTAGGTTACTGAGGACTTAATGTTGCGCAAGTTTATCTAGATAATTTAATGTTGTCTCCTCGTAGGAGAATGAAGAGGAGGAAGTAGGAAATCTTCAGTTGGCATGGGAGATGCTGGAAGTGGCTAAAGTCATTTACAAAAGGTAGG
This sequence comes from Electrophorus electricus, assembly GCF_041902795.1. Classification (NCBI taxonomy): domain Eukaryota; kingdom Metazoa; phylum Chordata; class Actinopteri; order Gymnotiformes; family Gymnotidae; genus Electrophorus; species Electrophorus electricus. The sequence goes on from NC_137503.1 coordinate 5,601,250, forward strand.
AGTGCTTGGTGGGGTGACTTGGTTCCCTCACTGGAGTTATTCCATTAAAGTAATGTCTTTTTGTTTTTTGTTTTCTGAAAGATTACTTTTATTTGCAGAAAGGAGAACAAAGAGGACCAGTTAATGGCAGCACAGATCCTACTAAAACTTGGAGAAGTTGGTGCCGAGTCAGGTTTGTTTTCATGTCCATGGCTGAATTGTAGTCTTGGTCACTCTTGAGGTTGTGTGGATTCCCTTCATCTGTTTTTAATGAGTGTAACCACATTTCTCAGGTAGGGATTTGTTGGAGTTGACTCTTTCACCAATTGTTCTTTGCAAAACTTGGTTGCTTGACAGATTTACAGTAATTGAAGACATTGTCCCATCAACCTTAAAACACAAAAGCATATTGAAGTGGTTATGAAGGGCAAACTTAACAAATGTGAGAAACTGCATTTGCCATGAAGACCTGACTTGAGTTCTGCCTTGTGGATTTTCAGAATCTGTTTAGACTCGTTCTAAATATTTAGAACTAAAAGATTTAATTCTTTGGGTTTAATTTCAAAATTCATACCTCAAAGATCAGTGATCAGCCTACTCTTTTGTTTACAGGTAACTACACCCAGGCTCTGGAAGACTTCCAGGAATGTTTAACCATACAGCTGGAACACCTACCCCCTCATAGTCGCTTGCTGGCAGAGACTCATTACCAGCTGGGCATGACCTTTAGCTACACAGCACAGTACACCCAGGCCATTCAACACTTCACCAGTTCCATCCAAGTCATCGAGAGCCGTCTGGGTAAGATGTGATGTAATGCATATGCAAGTCTGAGTGTGATTTTTACACTTGCTTGATGTCCCTGAAACAGTTTTTCCAAAATTTGATTTATTTAATTTGGTGTAAATTGTAGTAATTTAATTCATTTACTTATTGTATATGTCATTGCTTAATCTGGCCTGTGTAAAGCACTTGGATTTTAAAACATTTACATTTATGGCATTTGGCAGACAGTGTGAATTGCAAAAGTGCTTTATTTACTCATGGAATGCATCCTAGCCAATAGAGTAGGTTGGAATCCAATATACCAGTGATCTAGAATACTACTGTAGAAATACAGGGATTATTGCTGATGCTTTAAAGTACAAAATAAATAAGGTCCATCTTGGACAATGGTAAGTGCAATAAACAAGTAGTAGAATTTGCTAGACAACATCAGTCATAAACAATACCCTATAATAAGTACTAGTTTAGTTGGTCAATATAGGAGCAGGGTCAGTGGTCATTTAAATATTCCGCAAATGGATGGGTCTTCAGTCTGGGTTTGAAAACTGGAAGTTCATTCCACCATCTAGGAGCCAGGACCGAGAATGGTCTTGGCGCTCCTCTTCCATGAGACTTAAAGCATGTTATTTCAAGCCAAGCTGTACTTGAGGTTCAAAGTACTCGAGGTACTGATTGGGCTTTGACCATTGACCTCATGTATGGAGGAGCTGGTCTGTTTTTGGCTTTAGTCAAGCGTCAAGGTTTTTAATCTGACGTGTGCAGCTATTGGAAGGAGCGCAGTAGTGGAGTAAAACCTACTTGTTTGTTTACACACACACACCCCTTTGGTTTTTTTTCCATTTTTGCATGGATGGATGGGGCCTGTTAAATTCCCTTGACTGTAAAGTTTCATGTTCTTCCTGTTCCCAGCCATGCTTCAAGAAGCAATTGACAAAGCTGAAGAGGCTGAAGCTGCAAAGGAGGAGCAGAGTGAGCTGGAGGAGCTGAAGCAGCTGCTTCCTGAGATTGCTGAGAGGGTAGAAGATGCAAAAGAAAGCCAGAGAACGGCAGCTGCTGCATCACAAGCCATCCATCAGACCCTGGTAGGTTGAGGTGGCGCTGTGTATATATGCGCTGGATAGAAAGAAGTCTGGTTTGATCAGAATGTTGTGTGCTTTCTTTTATCACAGGGAGGGGCATCTACGTCATCTGCATTCCCTGCTGAAAATGGTGGTGCATCTTCATCTACAACCAGCCAGGTTTGTTGGCCATCTTAATTTGGAAGTACCCCTAGGCTTTGTTTACCACTTTACTGGAGATGTGAGAAATCAAACAATTAAACAGTGTGAAGGGCCTGAAATGCCTAACTGCTCTTATTTCAGATTGAGGTTAAACCATCAGATGGGGCGTCATCTTCAAAATCTACTTTGGATATCTCCCATCTAGTGCGCAAAAAGGTCAGTTTCCATCCAGTGACTTTATTGGACTTTGTTTGTTATTTTTGGTCACCCTACTTTGAAGGATTCTTTTCAACAGTCCCTAACTTTTGGCTCATCAGTGTGAAAACCCTGGCCTTAGCAGGGCAAGTTACATACCCCCTTACTGTCGCATGATATGGACACAGGACTTTTTGTGACTGGAGAAGTTGTCGTGATGCATGGTGGTTCAGAGGTGAAGTAGTGTGAGTGTAGCCATGGCTTTGTGCACTAGCTTTAGATGAGGAGCTAACATTAGGAGGTAAGAAGGTAAGAAATAAAGTTTCTTCTGTCCTGCTTTGTATTCCTGCACAGAGGAAACCAGAGGACGAGAGCCCAAAAAAGGACAGTGATGCTAAAAAGGTCAAACAGGAGACCACAGTTAATGGCAGCGGCGACTCTGCCAGCAACAGCAATGGAGTCCAGGAGAAAATGGAGCAGGAGGCGAGTTGATAGGCTTGATGTTTCTCCTTGTAGGGTCAGCGGAGATTCTTCTGGGTAGCCGGTTCAGGACAGGGACTAATAAATGGATTGCTCATCGTTCTACCCCCTCCTCAAAACGGCTCACCACATGAACCGTTTTTTGTGTTTTGGGTTTGGTTTCAGTTTGATGGATTGGATTATTATTTATTTATTTTTAATCCAATGACCTCTAAGATAATGGTTTCTGATTTTGGGCCTCTGTCTATTCGGCGTCGATCTAAAGTGCTGCGATCCCCATTAATATTGTTTTGATTTTTTTGATTCAATTTCCCCAATATTGTTTCTTTTCTTTTAGGCTGCAAATTCCTCTTCCTCGGTGGAGACCTCAGCATGACGAAGTCTTTTCTGACTGACCACTGATCTTCCAACCAGCACAGCATGCCTGCCTCAAGTCTCCCCATAAACACTTGTTTTTGTAAATAAGACCTTTACCTTTTCAATGTCTGTCAATTTAAAAAAAACTACTTTTTTTTGTATTGTAGTAAAGTTTCAATAAAAGATTTGCATACGTCAGCTGTCATGTTTTTAATTACAGTTTTAAGTTCAAGGCTTATACAGGAATAAAGCTAAACAATACCCCAGTTGGGTCTTGGCCATTTTTGTTCTGGAAAAACAAATCCAATATCCATCACCATGAGGGGCCATGCCGCCCCTCCTTCCCTGACCTAAAGACTGCTCCTCTTGACCCCTCAAAACTATGGAGAACAGTCCAAATATGTCTAAGATGTATTCAGTTTTGTCTTGGGTAGTAAAACCTTGCAGAGCAGCACCTTTTTAAAATGGGATTTGGCAAACTCAGGCTAACCTCTTCAAAGCTTAAATGTTTAATGCTAAAACAAGCATCCATTTGAGTTGCTATATGCATCAGTCTGCAATCCTGAAGGCCCAAGGAGTCATGGCCATCACCTGAATGGTAAGGCCTGTTTTCACTTAGTCACTGTATATGTCCCTTTGGAGAAAGATGATCTATAGCTAAGCTTTCTTTGACCCACTCCTTCAGTTTTCTGGCAATGCCTAGTCAAGTCTTTTATGTTCCTTTGTGGAGCTTGACGGCTCTTATGTATCTTTTCTACTAGCCGTTTCCCTTGGTCCCTTTGTGTGCCACTATAACCAAAGCACAGCCACTCAAAGTGAAAACTAGAATCCATTGTTTCTCCCTACTTTTAGAATATTGCAACAGACTTTCATATGAAATCTGGCATGAGATTATATTCAATGATACTGCACATTTTGTACATTAGAATAAATATATGGTAAAATTAAAAAATTAAACATTTTCAGCTCAGAAAAACTAGTGGCAAGCTACTGATTGATTTAATCAAATATTTGACACAAGTCATCAGCCTCATCACTGTATTGCAGAAAATGTCAATTATTAGTATACATACAGGCCAACTGAGCATGTAAGAAAAAAGATTTTAGAAATCTTTTAAAAGATTAAAATCATATAATCTGATTATAACTTGAACAGAGATGAGAAGGAGAAAGCCCACCCGCATTATGAAATGGATCATTAAGATTTTTATAGAATTGAAGGGGGGGAAAAAATGCAAAAAGACAGTTCAGATTGGGATGGAGTCTTTCCCTCATTCTCGTGCCTGTGTAAACTCTCCTTCCATTGAGGACGACCAATCATTTTGTGGTTGTGATGAAAGAAAAGGGCTGGATGAATGTTGTAATGTGATCAGATGTGTTTGGCCAGCCAAGACTGTCGCCGATTGTGAAACCTCCTATAATGATGATGGAAAAAAAAACGACAATCATTGTGATCATAGTTGTAAACTCCAATACAAGCTCTAATTTAAAAGTCAACAGGAGCATGAAAGAAACGAGCTAATAAATGAGTGCATTACCTCTGGTGGGTGCTTGTAATGGCCTGTATTGTTAGGATCAATCTTGGCAAGAGACTGAATATCTCCATCTCGAGCATTAACTACACGAAGACAAATTTCCATGTCACCCAGCTGACCATAGGGAGAATGAAAGCAGTTATTTTGATTAGAAAAACAACTACACAGACAACACACCTGTTTCTCTTTAAACCAGCTGGAAACCCACTGGTAATATTTTTGCTTGAACAGAAAGATTTCTTTTTTTTTTTTTACCTGAGGTACAGGGTTGAGTTGGTCTGTGCCAAGGGAAGGCATTACAGGCAGACAGCGGAATGGAACCCTCCAGAATCCACTCTGAAACTGATTGTATTCATCAAAGAGCAGCAGCCTTGCCCAGCCTTGAGGCACCGGCTCTTGGCTCTCCTTCTCACTATATGATCCAAGACCCCCGGTAGCCTGTACTTCCACCACCAAAGAAAGGGCTGGAGATGGTTGCATCCTGCAGGCAGATTTGTACCTCACACCATTCACATGGAAGGAAATATAGTCCTTGTTGTTGTTTTTTTTCTTAAAGTTATTTTTTCAGAAGATAGAAATCAAGCTAGAATTGAACAATATCATTGGAAATAGCTTTGGATTGACCTTAGCACAGGCTGTTTGACAGCCAGTAATGCATAGTTTCCAGAATGAGTGCTCAGTGGACCAGTCAGAGCCCCAGCAGGATGACACTGGACAGGGGGCATGCGAGTGGGCCATTCCATCTCCTGCCCTCCAATGTACAGCCTGGCTACCAGACGAAGTGTTCTAAAAGTAGCATCCACACCCAGTACTATGTCATAGAAGATGATAAATCCAGCCCTACACACACACACACACACACACACACACACACACACACACACACATCATAATTACTTTTGTGTTGTGGTAATTGTGATTAAATATCAATAATACGGTTTATTAAGAGATAAAGGAGATGCAACTATACCATGAAAAAGAATCTGACTCACGTAGAATCATAAGGGGCAGGACCAAGGGTCTCCTTAGGGTCCAGCACATGCATACCCATCAGTGAATGCTGCTTGGAGCTATAATCCTGAAATATTGGTGGTCAATTTATTGACTATACTGGGCTATAAAAAAGCTGAAATCTAAAGCATACAGTATCTTTGCAGATATTACTTTCTTTAGTATCTACAGATCAAACATGGAAAATATTGTTATACTTAAGCGATCATAAGTAATTATGGTTTTTGTAGAGTACACTCACAGTTGGCTTTATCTGGGCTAGATGGCGTCCAGAAAAGGTAGGCAGAGGGACCAGAGCTTGACCCTCCCTGCCTCTGTCCACTTCCCTCCTCAGGCTGAAGACCTCTGCCTGTAGGCTGGCTATCTCGTCGATGTGGCGCCTCTGGATCGGATGGCTTTCTGAACCAGCTGCAGTGAGACAGCATTAGCCAATAGATAGCCAACTACTTATTCAATAATATTTGATTGGCATTGTCCACAACATGACCACAGAGCACAGAAACTAAATAACTGCCCTGGGTGTATAATTATGCTATATCGGCAACTTCACTACCCAGTCAAAAAAGCTTTTTAGTTCACAGGGTCTACCTTCATTCCCTCTACGTCTCTCCCTTGCTAGTTGCATTCTGAGAATCTCTTCCTCTAGCTTCTGGTTCTCTCGCTCCACCACCCAAATATCCGACTCCCTGGTCCGACGATAGGTCGATTTGCCTGAGTAAAGGACAGAAGGACAACAGGCTGGTCCCGGTGTTCTAAGAGAATTGCCTATCAGAGCAACAGACACTGTTCCACTCACGTTTTTTCCCTGACTTGTGCTCAGCTCTAGGTGTGACCTGCTCCAGAACATAGGCTTCAGCCTGAAGGTCATGCATGTGGGCCAAAACCTCTGGATCAGCACCTCCAGCCTGCACGTATGCTAGCCGCAAAGATCTGTCAGACAAGAAGCATGCTCTTCTGAGGAATAAGGCGTATAATTGCCTTTCCTAATTTTTTAGCAAGAAAGTGAGTTGCTGAACTGGATTCAGTCCCTTATGTAAATAACATCAGGTAAGATGCTTTATGGTCTATATATGAGACCAAACTTTCATATTCAGGGGTGCCCTTGGCTTATGCTTCTGTGGGATTTAACCTCAGTTGCTTTCAGCTTCAGTGGGATGAGCAAACCTTATCTGTGTGGAGACCAGGCCATCCACAGAGAACATCGGCTCAAAGCTGAAATGTTGTGTCTTCTTGTCCTTGAGAAGCTCTGAGTGAGCATGCCCTTCTTTCATCCTAAAACACATCACAGTTCAGACATTGCTATGAAAATGCGCTATGGGACAGATAACGCAGTTCCTCACTCCCTTAGCCAAAGACACAAATCTATTGTAGCTGAGAACATGAGTGAGTGTGTGTGTGTGTGTGTTTGTCTGTCTCTCACCCCCACAGGCGGTTGAGCTGAGTGCTGAGCTGGCAAAGAAACTCCTCATTCCTCAGCTCCTGTTTTTTGAGGTCCTGAAGAACCTTCTCCGGATAATTCATGCTACCCTTCCCGGAAAAGCCCATGAGATGCTGCTCAATATCTGACAGCACACATGCAGTTATTTACACACAATTTTAAACTATTTGATAGTGCATGCTGAAATTCAAATGCAGCTCTGTTAAAATAAAAACTCATCTGAATTTTCAATAGCTAATTTGGGAACATTGATTTATAAACATACATCTCCACTTTGTCCTGTATGTTTATGTGTCATAATCGAACAGACTTGCTTTAGCATGAATATCTGTGTGTGTGTGATTTGTGAAGATAATAAAGATTCACCTTCTCTCTGCCGCTCCAGGTGGTGGGTGTATGCTTTAATCTCAGCCAGCTTTTGCCCATGGTGCTCAGACACTTCCTGAAGCCTCTCTTTATTAAGACACTGGCTGCCTGGACCCAGGCCCTTTGAGACCGATATAACGTAGTCACACACTATTCTTTACTATTATCTTTTAACTGATTTTTAAAGGGGAAAAAAATGGGAAATGTTCTGCTTCACTACATATATCACATTACAAGTAAAACACTAGAAGTACAGCATTTGAATTTTCTCTGAGATTTCACACCTTCCGAATGAGTAACACAATAACTCTGACCTGCGTTTGCCTTCTGAGCTCGTTCTCTTCAACGGACATCCTCAGCTTGTAAAACTGAAACGTAGGATTTATAATAGACACTGTGGGCTCCAATTCAACATTTAACTTTAGTAGTAAGGTTTGGTAGCCCTATTTTCCTATACTGGATACGCTCGACCTTGTTCAGTTGGCATCGGAATTCCCACAGAATTTGTATGTGTTTGGAAGGTGGATTTTGCGGAATAGTTTGCCATTCATGTTGAAATCACTGAATGTGGCCCCACCTCCTCAGTGAGCTGGCTCAGAGGCAGGCCCTCAGCTGTGCTGCGCTGGGGGTGACTCTCCGGACTGTCCCTCTGCCTCACCAGCTTCTTCCTCTGTTCTCTCAGCTGCTCAGTGGTACAGACACTCTCAAGTCACACTCCTGTTCCACAACTTTCCATTTCAAAGCTTTTTAAACGCGCAACCTGATGAACACATAATCTATCTGTATCTAAAACAGGACGCCAGATCAGAATGGAAAACGAAAATTAAGATTTCACCATCTTAATTACACAGTTTCACCATATGATGGACAACAAACAAGGCGAACGTCACCGAGATATTATCGTGTATTTTCACTTACACAAATTAAATCAGGTGTCTGTGTCTTTCTGGAAGGGAATCCCAAAGCAGTTTTCTCTGGCTTAGTGATTTCCACTTGAATTTTTCGGAATGCCATTGGGTCTCCTAAGATGCTTCCAGTGCAAAACCTGGCCTTATGTTTATCCAAAAGACTTGCAGAGTTAAATTCCATGTTGCAATCACGGCAACATAACTCTCCTGAGTGTTCCATCTTAAAGTCACAGTCAATGATCAACTTCCACTATGAAGTGAAGCCAATTTAGTTGCAATACTGATTCACAGTACTGATCAGATGTTTGGATCAGCCCTCAATGTGTCTGCATCAGCAGTTTTTTTCCTTTTGATGACTGTTGAGGTCTTGTTTATTGGTTACAGTCACCATGTCAATTACCTCAACAAAAACACTGATAAAAAGGAGGGTGGGGTCAGGGCAGCATGTATATTTCACATACGGCTTTCACGAACACAAATTACCTGGCAAGACCGCATTATGTATTTTGTTCGTTTCTTACATCCAACTGGACTTCTTTGGTCCATTTTGAACACATTTTATTTTGTGGTCCAATTAATGCTTGCTTGTAAATACTTGGGCAGAAAACGAAATGGTAGACATGTTTGGCAAACTGGTGCAAAATATTTATTACAATTTTTTTCTTCTTTTTTTCTCCAAGATGCAGTAGTTTCTGTTTGCTTTGTCTCATACAGATAAACCCATACATGACACCTTATTATCTGCAAATCTGTAAATAATGTTAACAAAATAATCTCAATCTTCCAAAACTCACAATTTTTATTCTTATATTTTTTACAATCCACCCTGAATATCAAGGCTGCAGGAACAACATAACGCAAATGGAGAAAAAAAAAAAAAAAAAAAAAAAAAAAAAAAAAACTATGTGGGATTTTTTTACAGCTGTACCAAAATTAAAAAAAAAAAAAAAAATAATTAAATCTGTAATAAAGCCTTTTTATACCCCATCAGCGAAAACAAGGTACAAAAAAAAAATGGAGATGCATAATTTCCACCAGCAGTCCCTCATGAAATTCAGAACCTTAGCAGATGGGCTTCTACTGCTCAGGTTCAGATAGAATAGTACATCTAGGTTTGTCATGAACAAAATTGTCAACAGAAATCCTGTTTGCAGAGAAACATCAGAACCAAAGAAAAAAACCCAACAACTTCATTCTCCAGACTAAATTCTCTTTTCCAATGAGCCAATCAAATATTCATTACGTTTGGAAACTGCAAACACTGAACGTGCTTAACAAGCCTCTGATCATTTTATAGATTACTTGTGCAATAGCAAACACGGATACTTCTTTGTCTTTGATGGCCTTTAATGGCTACATCCTACAACCCTTGAGCTTGAAGAAAACTGTTTTTTGGGGGGTGGGGGGGGATGTTTGAGGAGGGTTCACTGGGAAAACAGCATGACTTGATTTCTTCTAAAACAAGAACCACCTGACTACAGAAACACACAAAAAAACAATTGGTTGGTATAGTAGATAATGTCATTTTGTCTTCATTAAATTGCATTGCACTGAGACACAAAGGGATAAAAACAAAACCAAAATTGTTTGATGGGATGTTTACCCAGAAGAGGAAAAAAAAAAAAAAAAAAAAGCCAGTGAACTTCTATTGCTTTTTCACGATTAACTTCTCCAATCTCATTAGCCCCTTCACTGTGAATTTTACCTTTATTTTAAATGCTAGATAATGACATACCCTCAGCTGGGCTACATATCAAATCCAACTCGTCACTCTTACACACTTGCAGTGACATGCTTGTTCAAAAAAGCCTAAAGGTGGACAGTGGAAGCGGTACAGTTTGAGACCAACATCAGAGAAGTCGTCATATCTTAGCTGCCGAATTGTGTTTTAGTGCTTGCGTGAAGTAGAGGACTGGCTTGAGTTCATTTCTATGAGGGACTGGGAGCAATGCTGCTGTCAGTGGCTCACAATGATTGTTTCATCTTCAAACTAATGCTACGAATTGTTTTCGCAAAAAGGAAAAATATTTGAGATAGGTGTCAAAGCCATTTTATAGAACATTCAGATGAAGTCATATTTCACGTTAAATCACGGTTATAATTGGTGTTATTATGAGTTAGTCTTTTTTTCCCCAAGCAAAAACAAAACAAATCTGGTGGGAGGGTATGCGTGAGGCTTTCATAGACATTTCTAGTTCAGGATAAATGACAAAACATGAGAGAACAGGAGAGAAAAAGAAAAACTGCCCATGAGGTGTCAACTCATTGTTCTCTCTTTCTCTCTCTCTCTCTCTCTTCCTCTCTCTCTCTCTGGGATATGGATGATGTCCCTTGTCCATGAAACAATATTTTCACTCATTTTCTTCTTTTCACTGAAAATAAAAGGTGTGGCAGAACAGAGAAAAATACAGAGCGCAAGAGAGTGAGAGGGAACATGAGCGAAGGAAGAAGACAGAGGAGTTTTAAAGCCACATTAGGTATCTTCGTCGTCGGAGGTCTGGCTGCTACTGCTCGTCTCGGACTCCGAGCCTTCTTCCAGGCCAGGATTGGGGGTGTTCCTCCAAGCTAGCAGGGCCACGCCGCGAGACTTCGGCAGCACACCGTTATGGCCCAGCCTGTTCTTCTTCAGCTGAGCCATGCACACACAAACAAGCATTTACACAGTGTGCACAGCATCTCCATTTTCACTACACTTCTATTTAACACACACACTACATGTGTATAAGGCTACATGAGAGTACCTGCTCAGTCTTAGCTTGAAACTCTTTGAGCTCATCCTCCGTGAGGGGCTGGAAGTTGTCATCATTCTCTGGGTACTCTTGCCAGCCCATTGCTTTAAGCAGCCTATGAGGAGCAATGCATGGATTGCATGGAGGAGATTATGAAGTGTCAGTGTTCATGGCTGGATGCATTCACTCATCATAAAGTAATGACTGCTGGCAAGGTACTTTGTATGTGTATGGTCTCTAACCTGTGCTCAGCCTCCAGGGAACTGGACAGATGCTCAGTATCAGAGTCACTGAGAGAGTGAGACATGCCATTCTCATGGCCTTCTCCATATTCTTTTGGCTCGGGAGTACTGGCCTCTCCCTTAAAAAAACAAACAAACATGCACAGCTGTTTAAAAAACCAAAAAGCTATATATAAAATATATAATAATTTGTATTCCCATTGATATGGGAAGTTAAAGTGATACAACTCTAGTAAATACAAATTTGATGGTTAACAATGCCAACTGTAGCATGCATCGGGCCAGAGAAGACCTCACCTCTGTTGGAGCTCCAGGACTGTGGCAGCCACTCACTTCTCCGTTCCTCTCGTCCTTGAGCCCACGCAGGAATTCGCTCTTACGGTCCGTGCTGCGACGCATCTGCTTCAGGCGGGTGATGTCTATGGGAGGGGTGGCACTGGAGGGGGTCTATAAGCGAGAGAGCACCAGGGTGAACAGGAGGGTGGGGTGGGGGCAGGGGTGATGCTTATAAGCAGAATCACTCATGTCCCCTAAAACAGTCTATGGGTAACAAAACATTGAGGTAGTAGGAATGCAGCACCATTTTTTTTTAGATAAATGGCTGTGTAGTATAGAATCCTCCTCACCTCTTTAGGAGTGCCATGGGTTGGTGCGTTGACAGGTGTCAGAGGTTTGGTCACAGAAACAGGGCTGGTAAAAGCTGAATCCCGACCAGAGAAATGTAAACCCACTTTACTTTCCCTTCCATTTGGTTTCCATGGGCCAGTCTGCAAAAAACAGGGGAGGGTCCTCTTAATCCAACAATTACAAATAAAATCTAATAAGTCAATAAATACACCAACAACCTAGCGAGACTCCTAATTTCATAAAGATTATAGGAACAAGGCGCATATGCAGCTACACAAGATATTAAAACTAAACTGTCACCATGTTGCCTCAGAGCCCTCTCCCCTCAAGTATAGTACCTTAGTTGGGGCGGTAGCAGTTTTGGGAACCAAGTTCTTATAGACACTGGGGCCAGTGATGGGGACTTTGGAGCCATTGGCAGGCAGGGGACCAGCACTGGCAAAACCAGCAGAGAATGCAGCACTGGGGTCCTCCTTAGACACTTTCTTAATGACCAGCATCTTAGACACAGCCTGCTTAGCGCTGGGCGGATTCTCTGTGGGGTGGAGAAAAACTAGAATTGCCTATGGTGGCTGTACCCCAGACATTTTCAACATGTACAGTGTGGACAAGTGTACTGTAATCATAAAATCTTGTTTCACACAACACTGCGCTACTGTTTTTAAAAAACAGAGAAAACATTAACTTCTGCGACTGGACATGTTTCCTTACCCCACACGCCTGCTGGAGTTCCCACAGCACGAGCTTGACTCACTGGCTTTCCAGTCGTCTCTGGATTCAGTGAAGGCTGCATTTTACACAGAGAAAACAAGTAAATACCACTGAACAAAACAAGAAACCTGGATACAGTGACCATTAGGATGACATGATTTTGTTACTATAATTTCAAGCCACATACTAATATTACACAAACCTTACCCAAGAATTAAAAAAAAACAAAGCTGCCAAAATACACTCACAAAATCCTCTTCCACAAACTTAAGCTTGTCATCATTACGCTCCTCATCCGAGTAACGGTCCTGGAAAGGGCCACCCTTGCGGAAATTGCCGTTGCGCTGCCGATGGCCCCCCTGCCTGTCCCTGTCACCCCCACCTCGCTTGGGATGGCGGCCATGGTGATGGTGAGGGCCCTCCTGGCCCCGTGGGGTCCCATGCCAGCTGGGGGTCTCCTTCCACCCATGCCCACTACCCAAGCCACCTTGGCTGCCCTTAGCTACACCAGAGTCCACAGAGTCATGCCTGAGCAAAGATGGCTGGAGCCACCCATCACCTATAGGGAGGGAGTAAGATAGAGAGATATGGTCACTCTTAAATGAACCCACAGTGGAATGTCCTTTAGCTGACTGGGAATGGGAAGTTTGCGCATATGTTTTTACCTCCAGGAGCTTTAAGTGGATCGTTGTTGAAGAAACCATCAGAGGAGTTGTGCCTGCGGCGGTTCACTCCCGGCCGGCCATCTCCACGGGGAAAGTGCTCTCCATGCTTCTCAAGGGGGGCTGCAGGGGACTGAGGCAAAAATCAAAGAGCATGAACACACAGAACAAGGACACATGGTCTTTCTGACCATGCTGAGTATTTGGTGCAACCAACTTTTGCATCTTCAAAACAATGGGGGTGGGGTGCTGGGGCTAAAGACAAATAATACCAATGCATGCGTTTCACCCCAGACACGAATACTCAGTTTAAAAAAAGTATTAAAGCATTTGTCCTTTCTTCCATGACAATATTGCATACATAATCTGTGTAGTTTCCTGGTGAGCCAAAACTATGCTGAAGGATCTGCTATTATTTCTCTCTGATTTATTCCAGTGTATTGATAATTACCTACATTTTCAGAATTAATATGTTCTTGCAGGGTTTGTGTTTGTTTGCTTTTTACAAAAAAGCTGACCTCAATTATGAATAAGTCACAATGATTTAGAGGGGCGAAAATGAACGTCACTCCGAATACAAGATAAATTTACAGTGAACAAAGTGTTGTATTCAACACTAGGAAAGTAGTATATGGTATCTTACCTTGGCAGGCTGTGGCGTGGAGAAGTTAAGCCAGGCAGGAACAAAGTCATGCTGCGCCATTTAGGTCCAGTGTCTCCCGTCAGTGGATCGAGGCATCAAACCTCATGGCCTGAACTGGCAAAACCAGAGGACATGTTCTCTTTATCTGATAAAATAGCTCATTTGTCCAAATGTGCATTCCTCTTAATCAAGCTGGCAGGAAATGCTACTGCTCAGGCTGCAAGCTAACAGAATAAGTGTAAGGTAAAACAATACATGGCAGATTTTCTAACAAGTAAAAAATATTAAGTCTAAAATGCCAAGTTTGTCCCTTACAATTACAATGTATCTGAAATAGCTATAATCATTATGAATTAGCTAAAATCAGTTTGAAGTTTAAACTTAAGGAATATACATTATTAATAAAATTGAGTTTCAATCTAAACATGATAAAGCAATAAAGGATGCAAAATAGGCCAAGAAGTCTACAACAAAGCACAAACAATGCATAACCCAAGCCACTCATGTTATGAGGAGACAGTAGTTCTTTACCCCAGAGTCCTGAGCTCTGTAGTCCAGTGGCCCTGTCCTTGGCTCTGTTGGTGCACTTGGTCCAACCAATCCACTCACACAGCGTTTGCTGTGTAACCAAACCACAGCCACAAGACAACAGAAGCCTGCCACAGACAAATTCCAGTCTCCAGGATGGTGCTGTGAGTGTGAAGGTTGTCGAAAGACCTCGTTTTTGTGTCTGGATGCAACGTTCTATTAAAGGGTGCTGTAGTGGTCCAGCAGGAGGGCCTGGTACCTTTGATTAACAGGATTGGTAAATTGTAGTGGAAGAACACGATGTGGAACGCAAGATGTGGCTGATCAGTGATGCCGACTGAAGCTACAGGACACACTTAATCCAATGGATGGCAACAGAGTGCATTCAGGCAGACAAAATATTTTGATTTGTGTCCATGGAAGAAGAACAGAGTTTTGGACCAGTCTCTTTATCTGGAAGGCTGTGGAAGCAGCACGTTGTGCTCGAGCTCTGAAGCTCAGAATCTCCTTTTACAAACTCATTGTAAGCTGAAGATGCACACAGGAAAAGAAGAAAAGAGGGTGGGGCTGTACCACACAACACTGTGTTGCAGAGAGTCACGAACCAAGTATGTTCACCTCATGAAAACAGTTGAGGGTGCAAGGTCAAAGCAAAAGAAGGGGGGCTGATCCGTCACATCACAATAGCTGAAGGTGCCTGGTGTTATGGAGTCATGGGCATTTCTTTCACCTTCAACAGCACATACTTTGGACAAAATCTGAAGATAGTAGAATAAAGGAATAACTTGACATCATCTTTAATTTTTGCACCTCATGGTAAACCTGTAGTCCAATATTACGTTAGGCTATCAGAGTACTTGAAAGGAAGTATTAACTGATCTTTAACAACTCTGTAGATTTTCCAGCTCATAAATTCAGAACAGGTTTTAACAAATTAGCAACCTGACACCAGAGCCCACAGCTTTTATACAGACATATTGTTAAATAGAGCACACTGTGCATTGGTCTATTACCAGCAGTTCAATTACGCAAATCCAAAAGTTTTAAATGAGCTCTTGAAAGTTTTGAATAATCACAATAAAATGAGCACAGGTTCAATTGTTTCTTGAAGAGGGTATGCCTTTTCCAATAAAATGTGTGCAATGAAAAAATATCCAAAAATCAGCAGTTCCTTCCTGTAGATTTCTTCTGTTCAACTGCAGACCAACTCTGTGAAACAATAGACAGACATTTATGTATATTTTTATTTAATCTAAAATTCTTAAAATACAGTTAGAGAATACCCTTGTTAGCTAACGTACATAATCATGTCCCATTCCAAAACTTCTCACTGCATTTCGTTAGCTCATAAATGGCAGCAATCTGGTCTTCTCTAATACCACAAAATGAGACTCGAAAAACCCGCAAACAAGATTTTACAAACATGACAAAATACGTTTAAAAAGTTTTTTTTAAGTCAGATTTTTCAAGTCTTACATAACCATGCTGCCTCTCTTAATAAACAGGGACTGTGCAGCGCCGCTGTTTACAGAAACTGATAACGGAACAAACAAACAACGTGATTCATTTGGTGACTTAAAAAAATATTGTTATACCCCATTAGATGGCTATTACAAATAAACCTGCATCTGAAAACTTGGCCTACTAGCTATATAGCTACCCAAGTAGCAAAGCACTATCTGGTTAACTTCAGCGTCCCGCGTTAAGCACTGAAACATCTTAACGTGACTAATCAGCTTGTTGGCTAACCTAACGCCTGACACGGCTTTAATTTAAATATTAGTGCTTTACATGCGTATATTATATAGTAAACATATGCGATTATAACGGTGTTTATGCTCACAGTACGCGAGTAGTTTATCTATCTGGCTAGCTAACACGCAAAGTAATTAAAGAGCTGACTACTGGCAACTAGTCGGAGAGTTAGCTATCGGGCTAGCTAGCAGAGCCAGCTACTTGACTGGTCGTCTTGGCCAACAACAACTGCTAACCTTGAAACTAGCATTGCTTGCCACTCTTCCCAAGTCAGTAAAGACGCAAATGATGCAAAATGTTGCGTGAGACGTTGCCATTGCGATAAAATGTCTTAGTAAATTGTTATCCCAACTTACCCAGCTAGCATTAGCTAACGCGACGTAGTTATCTGACTGTAGGCCATTCAATGAGTAGTTTTAGCTTACCTAGTTAGCTTAGCCAGCTAATTATTATACACCATGCAGCAAAACACGGACTATAAAATACTTTTCAATTGAAATAAACGAATCGGTAATTTACTTCCCACGAATGCTTGAGCATTTCGGCGGACCTGTATCAAATTATCCAAAATCCTCGAGGCAAAATGTGTTTTTGCTACGACGCTAGTTAGCTAGGTAGCGACTTAGCAAACTGGGCAAAAATAAACTGTTGCAAAATGGCTCCCTAGCACCGCCGAAGCCCCACTCACAACGACAGAAGAAATATTTCGATGCAACACATACCTTTTGATCCGTCGTCTGTCGAAATAAGTTACACGGAGACACGAGTGTACTTCTCCCCGTATCTAGCCAACGGTGCGCAAGTTGCCGTAGTTCAACTGTTTTTATTTTGTTTGCGTTTTAAATCACACTCGTTCGGAGTCCGTCTGGCTATCTTGTTCCTGTCTACTTCTCCACAGACGTGTTTAATCGATGCCAGAGCGCCGTGTACGCGTCATAACATTTACCCCCGCACGCCGTCCGCGGCCCGACCAGACGATTACTGCATTAGCGTTGCGCAGATGCCACAGTCTACTAACACGGTTAAACGTCTATTTTTATTAATGCTTTACACTGGAATGTTTTTGTTGTGTAGGTCAAATAAATACTTGGATTAGCAGCGTGCTTGGGCTACACACATCTGCAACATGAAACCATATATTTAAGAAAAAAATAAAAACAGAATAGTAAGAATCGCAGCGCTAAAGATAAGGAAAATGTTATTTGTAATGGTAACAAGAACACGAAATTACCTCAGAATTGTTCTATAGCAAAATATTTTAATAGTCTAAAACAGACTTTCAAACCTTTTTATCTGCTACAGGAATTGTGCTGTATTTATTTAATCTACACGCAATCTAGTAATTAAATGGCAGTATTAAAAATAATTAGGGACTACCGTATGGACTCGTTTTATACTTTACCCTGTTGGTTACTGTTTCATGTCAATTATCCTTTACATAAGTAGCTTAGCTACTTAGCTTTTAATAACAGCACAACCTGTCTGTACTGAGTTTGTATTAGATTGAGTTAAACACCTCCCTGTAACACTAGAAAGGATGAAGTTTAAAATAATGATGTCAAATCATTTGGGTGTTAGACCTGTTAAGGTAGACATGTAGTTTGTTGTGATCTGGAGATGGCAACGCTAGTATAGAATGTGTCCATACAAAATTTGATGTTGCGTTACAGAACTGCATATCTTATTCTGCATATCTTATTATACATATCATATCTTATTATTTTATATTTTTAAAGTTTGTACTTATATTTTTGATATTTAAAAATATGTATGTGTATTAGAAAGATAATTACTGGAGTCCTAAAGAGAATATGTAAATTGAATGGCATAGTAAAAAGCAATTTAATGAAGAGATCATATTAAATTTACTTACATGCTATTTTTGTTAGGTTGTCTTTCTTAAGTGTGAGACTGGTGTTTTCTCATTTAAACAATAATGTAAAACAAAGTTTAAAGGCAAACCAATCAGTCAAAAGTGTCATATTCAAGTGTAGATATTCAAAAAGTCAAAAGGTCCTATTTTTCACAGGTTCTCCAAGTAAATTATTATTTTGTAATATTGATGATTTTGCATAAACATATCAAATATTAACAACAACCAGGAAAGTAAGGAAAATTGATAGCTTAAGATCTGGAAAAAGACTCCTAAACAATGAAATTACTATTTACAGTCATTTTGTTGTTTTGTTGCCACTAAAGATGACCTAGTGGTTTGAACTTGCATGGTTTCATGTCCAGGGAAACATGAAATTTTAAATTAACCTCAGGCACCCTACAGGGCCTGATCAAATAGTTGTAGATGTCCTGGTATATCTGGTGTATATGAGTTGATATATTTGCAGAAAATGAAATTTCACATATACTAAGGCTCAAATAAAATATCTGATATCTGTGGCATCAAATAACATCACACTTAAAGATAAATTTGATATTAACTACCCTTTGTCAACATTTGATACTATTCAGGCAGCCTACAGTTCACTTATGTTGCCTTGTTTTGCTTACTGTTTTGTTGTTTCATACCCTAATCTTTATTACTAGTTATTATGACCAGTATATTTGCCCCATTTTGTATATTTGACTGTGTATATAGTTTTATATCTTTCTGTGATTAGCTGTTTCCATGTTTTGTATGTTTATTGTACATATCACACCAGGTGTAAGGTTGGTTGCTGTTTGTGTTCTGTTTGGTTTATTGATATTTTTATGGCCAGACAGGAAAGGGTAGGTCAGTGACTGTCTTTTGTTTCACTGCCCTTTTGTTTTCAGGCAGGTTAGGGAGTTGCTCCTTGTGCAATTAATGTGGGTTTTTTATTTTTGTATGCTGGTCTTCCCTTATCAGCATTGGCCTTACCGAAGTCATTGTGGTGTGTTTACTACTCCTGTCCTCTTCAACATATATATGTTGTATACTTTGCTACAGTCCAATTACAGTCTTCCCAGTTATCCATCCATCACTCTATCCCCTCTGTTACACGCCAACCTAGACTGGTCATAACGCCTTACATTTACATGCGCTAGGTCTCAGTCCTCTTTGAGTGCAATAGTAACATTTGAGCATAAGGGTAAACCACAAAAGCAAATATTTAATCAATAATATGTATTTTTTCTCATAAAGGATTTCTCAGGCCTATTTATTAGCTTTAATTCTACCTACATTGTTGTCAAAACCTGCAAGTCTAGTTGTGTAAAACGTAACATTTTCATATTGACATGAGCCATGTTTTGTCCATTTTCTATTATATAAGATAGAGGTATAAATCTAATATCTAATATTCTCATTGCATGTGAAAAAATGCAGATTTTGTTTTGTTTATGCAACCAGTATCAGTTTATTAACCATCTTAACTAAATTCCCCATTGTTTTTTCGTTTGTGCTTTCCCATGTTTACTTAAAAAATTAGGATTTCATACTCATTTTTCATTTTGTTCACTGTCATTTTACTTGTTTATGAGACGATTCCAGGGAGTAACTTTGGAGTACTGTAAAAGTGTATCGATATTTACAGTATAGTACACAAGGTTTGTCTGAAAACAGGACATTTCATATAGATATCCTCCATCAGCTGTGCATTCAAAGTGCTATATAAATCTACACAGAAATCTCTTATTCACAGAAGTTTTCAGACTGTTTGCTGTGGTGCTCCAAATTGTGCTTAGGTGCATAGTGTGCTTTAAGTATCATTGAGATGTGTGTAGAATTCAGATGGAGTCTAGATGTTGTGATTTGAACTGATTGGACATAGGTTGGAGAGGTACATGCCTGGGTCTATAATGGCCCACAACATACACTGTGGCAAGGCACTGATCAGGGCAAAGATATAAAACAATATCCAAGTGATCCCAGGGCCATTGTGGCCTCAGTAATGTTTAAATTGAAGAAGCATGGCACAAGCTAGAGGTGGCCGTGTGCCCAAATTGGGCATCCAGGTGAGAAGAGCTTTGGTCAGAAAGAGGTAAGAAATAAACCAACAATCATTCTGAGATCCAAAAGTCCAGTACAAAGATGAGAGATCCTGTTGGATGCACAATAATCTATGCAGCACTCCATAACACAACTTTGCTAATATCAGCCAAGAAAAAAAGGTGGTGGCAACATCATGCTATGGGGGTGCTTATCTGTAACAGAGACAGAAATACTGGTAACAATGGAGGGATGGATGCATGCAATCAAATACAAACATATCCTTGAAGAAAACCTCCAGAGCGCACACACACACACACACACACACACACACACACACACACACACACACACACACACACACACACACACACACACACACACACACACACCAAGACTGGGGTAACAGTTCAGCTTTCAAAATGACATTTACCAAAAGCATACATCCAAGACAACAACAAGAGATTTTGGGGCAAGTCTCTGAATGTGTTTGAGTGACCCAGACAAAGTGCAGACCATGAATCAGTAGTGGAGGACTCTGAAGATGGCAGTTCAGCCTTATGCACAATACTCCAACTGTTTATTTCTTCCTTCTTCATGTTCCACACAGCTCTAGTATTTATATGGAGTATAGCACATCCAGGTATAAAGATAACTTATTTGGATAATGAAGTTAAGTCTGAAAATGTTGGTTTAAATAGCATCATTTGATAAAATCCTATAGAGTCTCATTATTATGTACACTAAAACTCTTCACAATCCAAGGCTTGCAAAAACTCCACCCTTTCCTCAAAGCTATTAAGGCTTAAGTGCTGATGATAGACCTCTATCTGAAATGGCCCATTTCTCTGGAAACGTTGTGCACTTCAGTACAATTTTTACTATCTCTAGGCTCAATCTTTTACTACAGTACACTGCAGTTTCTACCAGAGATCTTCTTGAGATGCCCAAGTAACAAGTGGCTGGTTCATCGTGTGACCGGGCGAAATGGATCAAGAGCTGCTTGATCGATGATCTCATTAGTTACTGATTAAATACGCATGTTGAGAATGTGCTATTGCTCCGTGGAGTCTTGAGCGGTAGACTCCATGCAGTCAAGGTAGACACAGGTCTTGTAGTAGGTTCATTAATAGAGCCTTATGAGCTTGTACCGAATACCCTGATATTTGTAGAAGGTTCTTTTAGTAGGGCATTAAGATACATTCAATTGCTATATGTATATTTTTTGGAGCTGTAGAGTTGGGTGCAGGTTTCTTTTGCCTGTTTTCTTTTGAGTTAGGGATGTTATGCTGTACTTGCATTTTGTTTTTCTTCTTGTTTAGGGAAGTGAGTTTTCCAGGGTAGTTTAGCACTTTGTTATGTTGGCTTATGTCCACCCTGATGTTATGCTCCTGATTTTGTGATTGTGTACCACAGTACTACACATACCACATTATCTCACTCTTGATGAGCATACACAGCTGATGAAGGACCTCTATCCAAAATGTCCTGTGTGTTTGGAAACTACTTTGTCTACTACACTGAAATCATTGAAAATGTTTACTTCCCTCCCCCCTTCATATATATGTAAAAGTTCTGAACTCTCCTTTGGGCATTCTTTTTTCCTTCAAGCTCAGGTCCTCTACCTGTGTAGTGCTGTTCCCAGGACTGCACTCTTCTGGACGGATCTCTTCTTGGGATCTGCTGGAGCCATTCTTCCAGTTTGGGGATCAAAACCCCTAGTGCTCTGATTCAAGTTCAAGTTTGGTTTATTTGTCACATACATAGTCATACACAGTATAACTCGTAGTGAAATGGTTGAGAGTGCTCTGTCCAAACTGAGGAAAAAGAAAACAGGAGTGCATAGAGGAATATATATTCTATATATGTACAAAAATATATTAACAATGTATGTACAATATATGTATATTATGTTTATATACACAATGTACAATGTATATGGTTGTGTATGTATGTATGTACACAATGTACACAATGTACAGATCCATTTTGTAAAATGACATATTTACAGTTTTTATGTTACATGGTGGTAATTGAATATATATATAGTTATTGAATATATATACAGTTATGTTACATGGTGGTGGTGGTCCCCACAGTTTATCAGTTTCCCTGATTCAGCGCCTGAATGGCCTGTGGGAAGAAGCTCCTCTTCAGTCTCTCTGTCTTGGTCTTCAGGGAGAGAAAGCGCTTCCCTGACCTCAACAGAGAGAAGAGCCTATTGTTGGGATGGGTGGGGTCCTTCACAATCCTCCTGGCCTTGGTCTGGCACCGCTTGTAGTAGATGATCTGCAGGTCAGGAAGTTCCGTGTGAGTGATGTGCTCTGCTGAATGCACCACCCTTTGGAGTGCTTGTCTGTCCTGCTTGGTGCTATTCCCAAACCAGACTGTGATGTTCCCCGTGAGGATGCTCTCGATAGTGCAGGTATAGAAGTTCCGCAGT
The DNA here is from genome assembly GCF_041902795.1 of Electrophorus electricus. Lineage (NCBI taxonomy): Eukaryota > Metazoa > Chordata > Actinopteri > Gymnotiformes > Gymnotidae > Electrophorus > Electrophorus electricus. The sequence continues at coordinate 5,623,769 of NC_137503.1, forward strand.
ACCTTGGAGAGCAGTCTGAAGTCTCTTAGGCATCTGAGGTGGTAAAGACGCTGACGAGCCTTCTTTGCCAGGGAGTTGGTATGGCGGGACCAGGACAGGTCCTGTGAGATGTGAACACCAAGGTACCTGAAACTATCTACTCTCTCCACCGTGGTTCCACTGATCCTCACAGGTTGGTAGTGCCGCTCCTGCTTCTTGCTGCAATCCACGATCAGCTCCTTTGTCTTACTGACATTTAGGAGGAGATTATTTTCCTGGCACCAGTTTTCCAGGTGCTTAATCTCCTCCAGGTAGGGCCTCTCATTGTTGTCCGAGATCAGGCCCATGACAACGGTGTCGTCAGTAAACTTGACAATGATGGTGGAGCTGGAAGTGGCTGTGCAGTCGTAGGTGTACAGTGAGTAGAGCAGGGGGCTTAGGACACAACCCTGAGGAGCTCCAGTGCTGAGGGTGAGAATGGATGAGGCACAGTTGCCCACCCATACTGATTGTGGTCTGTCTGTTAGGAAGTCGGAAATCCAGTCGCACAGGGATGTATGCAGTCCTAGATCCTCCAACTTAGTAGTGAGTAGGGAGGGGATGATAGTGTTAAATGCTGAACTGTAGTCGACAAACAGCATTTTAACATAATTACCCCTCCCTTTGTCCAGGTGGGTCAGTGTGGTGTGGAGCAGATGTGCAATTGCATCATCAGTGGAGCGGTTGTGGCGGTATGCAAACTGCAGTTGGTCCATGGAGGCTGGCAGTGAAGATGTGATGAAGTCTCTGACTAGCTTTTCAAAGCACTTTATCACAACTGATGTGAGGGCAACAGGGCGGTGGTCATTGATTACTTCTGGAACCACAGTTGCCTTTACCTTCCACATCTTTTCCAGCTCTTCTCCAGAAACAGTTGAATACAAGATCAATACCGTGGTCATTCCCCACCACCTTCAGGGGTGTATCCCACTTTGACCTTGATACTTCTAGCTTGTACTCGGCACAGATGTTCCTGTATACTATGCCACCCACTTGGTTATGGTGTTTGATGTACACTCTGCCTGCTAACACCTTGTATCTCACTGTTATGTGCTGGAATGTCTCAGGGGCATCTTTGCACAGCCTGCATCTGGAGTCCCAGTCTCTATTGATCTTGTATTCGATTGTTCCTGTACAGCTATGATTAGCACCTCCGTGGTGTCTTTTAATCTGACCATTTCCAGCCATTGGTATGATTTCTCCATATCGGCCACTTCCACTATTTGGCAGTGGTACACACCATGCAGGGACTTATCCTCCTACGAGGGATCCTACTCCTCCTCAGATTTCTGTTGCCTGTGGTACTCACTAAGCACTTCATCACTTGGGACCATCTTCCTGGTGTACTCCTGGATCTTTGATGTTTCATCCTAGATAGTGTGTGTGTGTGTGTGTGTGTGTGTGTGTGTGTGTGTGTGTGTGTGTGTGTGTATATATATATATATATATATATATATATATATATATATATATATATATATATATATATATATATATATAGAGTGTGTCCTAGTCAAAGCTTAAAAGCAAACAAAGGTGTATATATAAAAAAACAACAACCAAGGTTACGGACTCTTATTATGTAGATTTGTTCGCCGTGTTCAAGGACTAAAAGTATGTTGCTTCTTTCTTATCGATAATAGCGATATAGTGGTGCGGATCTTTGAGTGCGATATTCGAGGTGTATGGTTTATATATAAATAGATTTCGACATTGGTGGTCTCTTTATGAAAGGTTGGTGAGTGTGTATGCTGTCATGTGTGCCAGGCTTCATTGTAGGGTGGAGAAATTAGAACACACTGGCTACGCTAAACCGACCTCTTAGCAAGTGTGGCGTTAGCTAGCCAGCTACTCTGGTACCCTTTTCGGAAATGCAAAACACCTGAACGCATAATCTATCTCTTGTCTATACAGTGATTAATTTTGTTACAATTGTATTTCAGGCAAAATGTTATTGGCTTTGAAACTAAGACACTTCGTTTCCAGCTCGTGGGTAAGTAGCTGAAGTTTTGCGTTTGTTGTATCCAAAAGATACTAGCTAGCTACCATTTTTGCACTGCGAAGCATACACATTCAAATAAATATAATTCCAAACACACGACATTAATTTTTGTGTGTGTGTTGATCAGTACACACAACACAAAGAGATATGATTGGAAGTATTGATACTTTATCAGTCTTCCATCCCTATTCTTTAGCCTTGCGTTGTGTAAAATCTGAATTAGTCAAACACTTTAATTTCGCAGGTGCCATTTTTGTACCTAGTTCGGAATTTGATGATATAATATTTTAATGCATTTCAAGCAGAACTGATTTGAATCTTTGCAATCAATACATTTAGGTAATGCAGACTTTGTTAATTTTTTTTTCCTCCTATCAAATACATGGTATTTCCAGGATGTAATAGTTTAAAGTACAGTTAAGCTGTGCAGATGTGTGAATTCTGCATTGGTGAAATGAGACAAATTTACATATCCATCTGATGTTAGGGTTAGTAAGTTGAAGTACAGCCTACATCTAAATTGTTTCTAGAAAATTCTATTAGTAAAAGAACTTCCTGTTGATGTGTGTACCTTATAAACAGTGTCAGAAATGGAGAAGACTTGAATTTCATCACCTGTCAAAAACGTTTGCCTGGTCAAGCCACCGGACCAGCCGTACCCTGTTCCTTGCAAGGGACTGGGCTGCGCAGCTACCTCCCAGATATGCCCCAGGATCTCTTTTGATGGCCCAGAAATTTCACTGCTCTTTACAAATACAGAAGAAACGACAGCCAGATGAGCAACCCCCACGAGAACTTGACTTGCTTCGCTATGATATGAGGGACCTGAACAAAGGTCCCAAACCAGCACTCTATCTGGGATTTTGTGGTCTTTTACCATTTGTATCAGCTCCTATAATTATGGGCATTACAGGTACATATCTTCCTGAGTTAGCTTATGCTGAAGTTGTGTACGGGGCCTCAGTTGTCTCTTTTTTTGGTGGAGCTCGTTGGGGGTTTGCTTTACCTGAGGGTAGCCCAGCAAAGCCTGATTGGCTAAACCTAGCCAACAGTGCAGTTCCCTCCTTAATAGCTTGGCTGGCCCTCCTTTTTAGCAACAGCATTACACAGTCTGGTATGCTTGTGATCATGGGGCTTGGCATATCACTCCATTATGACCTGGCTCTTCTGCCCACATATCCAAGTTGGTTCAAAGCATTCAGAGCAGTCTTTACTATGGTAGCCTTTTTCTCTATTGTGGGCACTTTGATAATTAAAGAATTGTATCCAGAGAAGAGGTATCTGTCAGAAAAATAAATAATTTGTGATCTTACTGTAAACTAGTAATATGTAAAATCAATGTGGATGAGATGGAAACATTTGTTCTGTATTTGGTACTTGTATAGAAATATTAATTTTTTTTTTTTTTTACCAAATCCATGTGTAATGATTTTGGAGTACTCAATACATATATCATGAAGGGATGGCACATTTTGTACACATTTCTTCAACTCTTGAAATGATTACATGAATGTTGATCATTCAAATGTAACATGGTTTTAAAATACCTCAGTATAATAAACCACATTTTCTTGGATATATTTCCCCTGTGTGTGTAAAATCTTGAGGCTTGTGTAGTGTTCAAAACCAATACTTCTGTTAATTTGTGATGAATGTTTAGCAGTTGGTTACTGGTAGCTCAGTCATGTTTAGATGGTGACACTGGATTTCCTTTCTAAGTCAAGAGACAAGAAGAATAGCACCTAACAAACGGTTCATTAAAGTAATATTTCAGAGTGTGGGGTTTAGCCTACGTATGCATGCGTTTAATTAGTTTCTTTGATTCCATTTTGTAACAAACAATAGTGAAAAAGTTATATATATGTGTGTGTGTACATATATATATATATATGTATGTGTGTGTGTGTGTACACACATACTGTATAGTCGTATATACAGTCGTATATACAGTCTATAGTTTGAACAATACATTTAACAAAAGAAAATGAATTGCATGCCCCCACCTATGCACTGCAGGTGGCAGCAAAGACATTTAAATGATTTGCGACGTAACTTACTTGCGCTCAACTTTGTGAGGAAACACGTTCCCAAATCAGCGTACCAATATTTACTCCGCGAGTCATGTTTCCGCAGACCTGATCTCAGATCAGCAGTCTGGGCACAGCCTCGTGACGATCTGTGGAGATTCAGAGGAAGCGGGTAAATTCCTTCGTGAGGGGTAGCAAGAAGCCGAGCAACTCGGCTGGATCTGCCGTCACTTCTCATCTATTTATTAATGTAGATGCAGCACTAAGGCTTGCGAAATGGCTAGGCTAGCTTTGCTAACGTAAGGTCTTGAGATTCAGTACATGATGACAACGACTAGGTTGTGTTCTTTTTTGTTACTTTTCCGTGAGGTGCAGTGTCAGTGAAGCCATCCTAGCCTAGCACGGTTTAGCTGTTGTATGAGCCGTTAATGGAGAGAAACGGCGCGGAAAACAAGGGGACTAATGAGTGAAAAAAATACTTGTGACTGGTGCGTCGTTAAATTGAGTGGCTACGAGAGATATCTAGGTTAGCTTCAAAAAGCTGCAGCGTTATCTTACCTGTAACTACAACAGCCGTGCAAATTGGTCATCAGTTTCAGCGAACCTGCTCTAACGTACTAGCGTTGGCTAGTTAGCGCTAGATATTCAGTATTCATCCTACAAGGTATCAAACCAGACGAAGTTTTTTAGCCGGCTAGCTAGCGAACCGGTGCTTCACTTTACGTTTAGGACACTTGCTTAGTTCTAACCGCTAGCCGATTAGTTAACTAACCTACCTTTCCTCCAAAAGGACTAATGTAATTAATTATCCATTTATAGATGTTGTTAATGTCTAGCTACCAAGATAGGCAAGCTCACCAACCCGAACTGACCGATAACGCTAGCTACTTGTAGCAGCTAGGTTAGCTAGTTAGCTTTAGCTAGTTAAACTAACTAGCTTGGTTAGTTACTAGGAATGACATGTCTAGGTACCGAGCCAAAGTGATTTGGGAGAGTAACGCTGAAAACAGTTTTCGTAAACTTGCGTTAGTTGATTATACATTTCCTCTCTTGCTGTGGTCCTCAAAGCGAGGAGAGGTTTCCTCAATGGATTACAGCGTTGTAAATGCGGCTGGGTGCACGTCAGACTATGTCAAGCTAGCTTGAAGACTACATAAACCGCCAATAAATCGGCCTCGCGATTAACGTTATCTGATTGTTAGTTGGCCAACCCGCCCTTGTTTGTTGCTATACGATGAAGAGAACAGAGAACAAAAATAAAAGAAAATTGTGCAGCACTGATCAACAGCCAAGCGGAGCAGAAGGAAAAGATGGGGTGAGTGCATGAGTAAATGACTGAGAGCACCTAGAAAGCCAACTTGTGTTATGACTCGGCACAGGTATCCTGCATAACAATTGCGCTCCGTGGGTTTGGTTCTTAGTTCACATAGATGCGTTAAATAGCATAAACCCTATTTTGGCGTTACCTGCTTTCTCTTTATTGGCAATTAGTTGCAAAAACTGTACTGTTGACTGGATTATATGAATGGGACAATCAAGATTGAATTCAGAATTAATGCTTTGTTGTATAAATGATTGATTGATATAGTGGTCGAGTAAAGAGTAAGTCGAGTTGAATACGCATACCTAAATCTACGATTCTGTGCATTTTTGACAGGTTTGGGCTGAGATTGAATTTACACAGCTGAAAAAATTGCCACTAAATATCTTTGTGACACAACCTTCTTACCTTGGCGGCCTATTCAGTAGTCCGTATATTCTTTATGCGGCAAGATCAAAGGGCTCACGTTTTATAGCATGGTAAATATGACAGCATAAAATGTTTTTCAAATACATATGCATGTTTTTTTTATCTAGACTTTGGTGATGTCTCATAATTGACACATTGCTGTCTTTATGCTTGAGTATTTGTTGCAGTAGTTCGGTGGATTTTGCTCTCACTGCTTGCTTGTTCTGGAAAAAAGCCAGTATGTACCATTCTTCTTCAATATATGAAAGAATATGGATTCTTTGCAAGACTGCAAATTTGATGAGTTTGAACTGGTCTCTATGTTGAGATGCCTTTTCCTGATCATGACTGTCATTTAGCCTTTGGAGTTACTGCATTGTGTGTTTACATTCTGATTGTGTACGTTGTAGGAGATTAATTGCCAAAGGGTGTGCACAGACCATTATGCATGCTTTCTTGGTGCATGTCATGGGCATTCTGATCTGCTGTTTACAGAAAAGGTCATAAAGGCAGTGACAGTAGTAAGGTGTGTTTGTGGTTGGTTGTGGTGAACTGGGTCATAGCTAACCACAAATGGTTGTTGACATACAACAGCAACTCGCAGAGATGAGCTAGGGAATACCAAACCACCAAACACAAATAGTTTGACTCATACAAACTTGTGAAAGTCAAGTTCATCCAGTAGGAGAAGGCATTCTTAAAGGACATTCCTCATTTTTGGCTTAGCTTTTTGAAAAATTCTGCTTTGTGAATGATGTGTGCTCTAAGCTCTGATTCCTGAAACATGACTTAACAAATAGGCTAGTTGTTTGCATTGCATAATTTTGCACTAATTTTGGCCAAAACTAGACCAAAGTGTAGCAGTAGTGTAACTTCTAACTGTTTTGGAGGACATTCTCGCACTGTATGATTTAACATCATGGGGCATAAGTAACTAACGAGTTCGTCCTATTTATATCTTGGTATTCATATTGATCAGTCACTATTCTCTAGATATACTGACAAAGTGTTCAAAACTGATCATTAACATTTTAATTTTCTTTGGTAGCTTCAGAATTCTAGTCTTGTTTCTAAATTCTTTAAAAATTTCTCTGTTTGTCAATCTCTTACTAATGTAATTTTAAACACCACCTGACCAAAAAAATGAAATGTATTTAACCCAATTGCTTAAATATAAATTTTGTTGTGACTGGGATGTAATTATTTTTATAAAATTTCCACATTGAATGCACTGGACTTTATTACTTTTTTTTTACTAGAAGTCCAATTGTTGGCTTCCTGGTAGAGAAACACCATCAGAATATAAAAGCGTAAGCATGTAGTGTTTGTGTTTAATATGGCACTGAAATTTTCAGCTTTCTGTTCTTGCAAGAATGCTTCTGTAGCACATTTGCTGTGTGACAGCAGGGTTGACTATGCTCTGTATTGCCATGCTAGTCAATATTAATCTTAACACTATATGCAAGATCTGTGTATTTATTATTTATCTTTAATGATTAACTTCCTAATTCATGATTATAATTAATATTTAGAATTAGATGTAGACTTAGATAGTGTACAAAGTTTATATAAAGGTGGTTAGATATATTTATTTTATGCATTGCCTGAATATTTGACAGCTAGGTCATCTGATCATGGAACCTTTTTTTGAGAAAGTGTTCACTACGGAGCTTTTTTGTCTATAGAAACTGCTCGGTCTTCATGTCAGTCTTTGTATAAAAAGGTGTAGGTAATCACAGCACACAGCAGATTTACGATAAACATGCATGCGCTTAGTAACAAAAAACACCTTAACCATATGATGTATCTGTAAGAGAAATTGCTCTGAAAAGCTTTGTTATTGCCTCATTATTTTACTTATTCCTTGTGAGAAGCCGTGTATGCAGATTTTTGCGTGCACTGATTTTTATTCTGATTTTTGTCCTTGTACAACTATCATCACCATCATGATGTACATTTTGATAGGAAAACAGAAAATAGTAGCACCTCTCTTTTTTAACCTAGAGGCAAACATTGATGCATAAGCAGACGGGCATAATTCTGCATTCTTCAGCTGGCCACGTAGTACATTTGGCCTGTGTTCGCTTGTGGAATAGACTGATGGAGCTGACCACTAAGAATTAAGCTTTATTTGGTTAAGTTCCTTGCATCTGTGTTTAGTTAGCTAAATACAATGTAATGTTTTTCTGACCTGCTACTTCTATAACAGATGGGCCTTTCATCATATGTTTTATGTAGTTTGACTGTACTTGAGACAAGAACTCTCTCTTAATTTATAGAAGGTTTTGTTATGTAAAGGTGAAAAAGTTTACAGCATATTGTTGACCTAGCTAAATGATGGTTTCCCTTATGGCATGTGAGCTGTCACTGTATCATAGTTAATATGTAACATTGATTCAGTGAACCTATAATCAGAGTTAACATTCTTTTGTAATCAAGAAATAGCCTAGCTCCTTTCAGTTTTAGTAATCTACTGCATCACTGGTTCATTATTCACCAACCATTTTTCACCACCAGTTGATATGGTTTATATTTTCGAGAGTGCCTTTACCATTCTGCCTTCCATGCTACTGCTGCTGTTCATTAGGGAACATTAGATTATTTATTAACGTAATTTCTTCCACATCATGCCAAAAAAGTAAATCTTTAACTGTGATTGTTTGTGTGGGAGAGTAACTTTTTATTGAGCCTTAGTGGGGAATTAAAGCAGTTTTTTTTTTCTACATGAAAGTATTGTTTAATCCTTGTGAACATTTCATTATAGCTCTGTTTTAAAGCACAGCAATGATCATAAAAATAACCTTGTCATAGATTTTTAACCAGCCTTGTGTTCATTACAGTGACTGACACCATAATCTGCCACTACATTATGTGAATGTATGTGGTTCTTTAGATTCTTAATAAAGCATTAATTAAGTGTAGAAAGTGTTGCTCCATACAACACTTTTTCACACCAATCAGCCCAAATAGCATTTAGCTTATGAACATAGAATCCACCCATTATTTTATCATGCATACTTTTTATTCGCTGAATTTGCATCATTTTGTTGCGTCAGCACCCTAATAACCTGTTAATCTACAGAATGAAGCATGTTTCATGGAATACTCAGTACTGACAGCACAGACCAAATGTGGTGAAGTAATCATAGAAACATCTGGAGTTTTAAACTCCTTATTTTTTTATTGAAAGAGTTGGATATAGCTGCTTTAGCATATCTGTGATTTGCTGATGTTTTGTACTGTATCCTGCAAGTCTTGTGTGGCTGCAGGATGTCAGTGCTACTATTATGACAGGCCTGAGGGTTTGTGCTGGCGGGGGTTTGGGCTAACAGCTGGAGTAATGAAAGAAATGGTAGTTCAGAAAAGTGTGAGGAATGCAACATGCATGAACTTGTGTGCTCTTATTATTTATGAAAACAATCGTGGCTTTAGTGTAGTTTGAAGTATACCTTCAATATGTTTGCTAATTTAGTGAAGGAAGAATTTTTTTTAAATAAAAGGAAATTTACAAATTAAGCGTGAAAAACATTTAGGTGCAGCTTACAAGGCAGTTTGCTTGCAGTGACTATTGCAGTTGTAACTAAGCAAAGTTTGAACCAAGGCCATGATTTGATTGTTCAGGCACACGTTTGCTACGTTGGGATAATCATGTGTATACTTTTGTTTCTGCACTACTTCTGTAATTGTACCTTGTGTTGTAGCGTCAGGACTGCTCCTTCAAAGGGCTAGATTAGAGAGTAACTGTTGGCTGACTGCAGTGTGAGTGGCTAAATTGAAAAACATCCTGCCTCCTTTGTTTTTCATCTGAGCTCAAGGTCTCAACACACTCCTCCAATCGCAGGTAACTCAGTGATGACAACTGTAGAAGCTGCAATGCTGAGAGTGCTTGCTTATTGTTTTGTCCAAAACTAATGACAACATATATTTAACATGCACAAGGCACTTTCATAATGGACAAGTAGCAGTATGTGAGGTCCAATCTAGATTTTTTTTCTTTCCTTTGGTGTATCTGCAGATAGTCTATCAATCATTTGTCCTGAGAGAAACAGTGCTGGAAATTACTCAGTAGGACTAATGACTGCTTTACCCATGGAACACTGCAAAGCACCAGATGTCTATGGAAGGGCTGTAAGTCAATACTGTAAAATCAGAAAAGCACTTTGTTTTAAGGGTTAATAAATGACATGTTAGTGGAGATAGGTATATGCAATATACATGTATGCATAGAAGCTTGGTTAGTTGGGCACTATACCTGCTCAGTTACTTTGACAAATGGCAAAACTGGTATGTACTACTTGTCTTGTGTAAACTAATGCTTAAGTAACCATTGGGATCCATGTTTACTGAGTCAGCTTAATACACATGTTGTAGCTAGGGTGGACTGAGGCTTAAGAGATCGTTAGAGTTAGCATTTCATTTTCTACCTGCTTTATAAATTGAAGGTGACTAATGGAATGTTTGTCTTTCAGGGTGAAAAAAAGCACTGCAGAATAAAGGTTTTTGTGTACTTGCAGTGAATCCCCAAGGACCATAATACCTCATTGTAGTGTTTGAAATGATGTATGTAAAGATGTCGTCTATAAAATGTTTTTTCTGTTTGTTATAGGAAAATGAATTTTCAGGTATAAGTGTGAAACAGTGTAGTACAAAAACTGTACCTTAATTGGCCAGGTTGTAAAATGAAATGGGTAGTTTGAAATCTATAGTCTGCACGAGGGTGTTTGTGGCTATTTAATCGATACAGCTTGTTAAATGCAGAACATGATTTGCTTTAACCTTTTAATCATCACTTAACAGGTACTGTTCTCACAGTAACATCAAAATTCTTATCTCAGTTCCATCATTATTCAAGATATCGTTAGAGGGAAATATTTCATTCCTCTGCCGTCCCTTTCCCTTCACCAGTTTTGTCTAAGATTATTCTCTGCTGTACTCTTAAGTGATTTCAGAAAATCAGGCTCTTAAAGTTTTGGCAGTAGCCTTAGACTTGGTTTCAAAAATGCCAATGCAGGAACGGCTACAGCATAATTAAGTTTTTGATCACTCTTCGTTGACCACGTGAGTTTTTGTTATTTAAACTCCCTGGCTAGTGTTTCATCTGTGGATTTTGATTTGAAAAAGCCACCACACTTAAAAATACATAGGATATCCATCATGGAATGTGTATACGAAATCTGTAGGCAATGCAGAAATAACGTGGCCCATTCATCTTAAGGTGAGACTAATCAAAACAATAATTTACTCTTTTACATTTCTATCTTATTTCATTCCCCAGATTGAGTGTCCATTGTTGGAGGTAGCAGCTCTGATTAAGTGCCTAGTATTTTAAAACACCAGACATTCAGAGGCAGTCTCCTGATTCTACAGTGTTACCTGTGTATAATTATAAATGCTTGTAGAAAATGCTGTGGATTATCTACATTGAATTGAATTCCTCTCAGACTCAACGGGAAAAAGTACTCTTGCTTTGATGTGTAGAACGGTGTTATGGATGTAAGTTACATTATGCCACACAACAACTGATTTAATGTTTATTAAAAGTGACTTGTTAGAAATAACATTTTGGAAATTCCACATGTACTGGGATTTAAAGAGATATTTAAAAACATTTTGCACAGTGGCAATTGTAGGATTTTGTAGGCTACCAAAGTTTATTTTAGATGGCACACCAGCATTTAGAATGTTTCTAAGGTCTTGATATACTTAATGTAAAATAAATACCTTCTTTTTGAGTTTACAATTTGAATCTGAAGCTCTCGGTTGCTTATTCACTGGCTTTCTTTAATGATGTACTCTTATTTTTGTGCATGGTAGCTGATCTGTTCTGGTTTGTACTATAGAAATGGTGAAGGTGAAATGCAGTGGGTCCTAGCAGTGATGTAACTTTGATTGCAGTTGTTTTTTGTGTTGGAGTAGAACATTACCAATCCAGCTCCAATCAAGCTGATGTTAAAGGGGCTTTTATGTCCACTTAACTGATGCATTCAGCCTGATGAATGCACTCAGTACCAAGTAGACTCTGCCAACAGCAAAGAATGGCATTCCCTGTTATACACAATGATTGTGGTTTCTGTACGGGATTCGTTTACTTGCCTTCTGTCATTGTCTTGAATCCTATTCACCACATGTGAATGAAGCTGAGATGTGTATGTATGAACATTTTATATTCAGGGGAGGAAAACCATTTACTACAATATGTTGTGTCTGTCACAACTGAGCAATGAGAGGACTGCTGGATGTTGTAACTAGATCATGTATGTAGAAAACGAGTGAGTGTTTAGAGGTCTATTGCTGGCTATTCAGAGTTTGCTGTTGTCTACTGGCATAATTTAATTGTGCAGAATGAGAGAGATAAGACTTGACTCAACACTGCAGTACACCCTGACTGAGGAGAAGTTATGTACTTAGGGCAAAATTTAATTACATTGATATCTATAAAAGTTACATAGTTGAGATTAAAATCAAATCTGTTTTTCAAGATGGGCTTTTTTTTTTAAAAAGAATTTAAACAGCTCAGGTCTGCATATAGGCAATTAGTTACAAAGAAAATGAGGTGTACACTGTGTAATTTAAACTTTGAACTATGAACTTTGTGAATTGCAGAACAAATTTTATGTACACTGTTAAATTTTCCTAACCAGCAGCTAAAACTGGTCTATAATGTATATAAGATGTAGTTGATCCCTTTCTTTCTCTTTCCATTCCCAGTCTCTTGCATTTTTTCTTTTGTCCATATAAATTTCCTCCACCCTCCCAACTTGGCTAATAATGTATTGTATTTATTCAGTCCTTGGGGTCATGGCCAGATGTTATGAACCGCTTCTGCTTGTATCCTGTCTCCAGTCCTCTGTGGCTCTTTAAACCTTCTCTTTCCCCACTTTGGCCTCAGCACACCAGTCTACTTTTGTCCTATTGCCACTATATAGCAGAACACTGCTTCACTGTGGGTTTGAGGATTGGAAGGCTTTAATCCTTATTGCCTCATTGCTTTCCTTCATTGTCTGGAGATTAGCACATCTGGATCCAAACAAGTGAGGTTTGGCAATGCTGCAAAGTAGAATACGGATGTTTTTATATTTTCTATATTGCAATATAAGAATGGTATTTTAGAGATTTATAGTAATTTGTTCTGAATAATGCTTAATTACCTTGAAGTTGGCTGAAAAGCACCTTAAACTGGTTTCACACTCCAAATGACCCAATGATTATGCTGTTGCAGTTGCCGGTCAAAAATCGTGAAAGATGTCTTTCATCATGAGTTGAAACCTGTGGTCTTTGAACATGTAATGTGACACGGCGGCCGATTAAGTACCTCTGTGACCAAAGACAGCTGACTATTATCTTTTGGCAGTGTCAGAAATTTAATTCCAAAATGTTGCACTGTGACCACTACTACTACAGACGTCTTAACAACCAATAGAGAGCATCTTGGAATTATGCTGAACTTTGTAAATAAATAACAGCATGGCAAAACAAAAATGAAGTGTGTGGAACTCAACAGAAGAATGTTTTGAGAATTTGTGGCAGCAGGGAAAATGCCTTTTTATATATCCAATGACATTTGCCGCCTTCACTTTTGGGGCATTGTTTTTTCAAGGCAAAACATTCCCTCTGCTATTTTAGGGGCATGGTTGGTGACCCAGTTTTTTTTGGGCAAAAAGAAAGTTGCTTAAGGATGACAAGCAGAATGACTTGCATTGTGGGTTTCTTCACTGGACATTTTTTTTTTTTATTGTATAGTGTGATTTTCAGCACAAGCAAGATCGCTCAGTCAGTCATAATATTTGGTCAGGATTTCAGATGAAATGTCTCATCCAGTGTGACAAGGAATAAAAGTATGAGAGCTGTAATTTCGCAGTATAATCCTGGCATTGGCATGAGCGCTCTCTATCGCTAATCAGTGTGGTGGAGGAAAATCTCAGACTGAAAGTACATTGTAGTTGAGAAGAGAAATGCCAGAACAGCAGCAGGAGTAGCAGGAACTACTGTGTGTTACAGAAACTCAATAGAACATAATTATTTTCTGGTTATGGTAATTATTTTTTGTGGTGAAAAACAATTTAATGCCTTTTCTGTTTTAAACAAATTGGGGGAGGGTGTGCAATGACACCTTTTGGTTGGAGATTTGCCCTTTTCTCCAAATGCATATTAGCCAAAGTACTGATAGACAGAGTTGCAAACTGGATGGAGTTCTCTCCTTTCATCTATTTCGTGGTCGTCATAAATACAAAGAATATTGTGACTTCTATGTGTCAGTTGTGGCCCCAATTAAATGTAATGGCCTTAATGTTCTGTTGTTTGGCACTTTGTGTTGTTGGTCAGGTAAAATAAATATATTTTAGTCTTTTTTTTTAATATACATTTAAAGCATTGCTTTTGAGACCTGAGTTTAGAGTTTTCAGGAACATTTGTATTTGTTACACTTCAGATCCTGTTTCACTTAACTGTCTTAAACCAGGGCTATTTTTCACCATCTGAAATACTTGAAGTACAATTGACTACAGTGTTTTAGTGTCCAAATGAACCGTATCTCAGCACGCAGCAGTGTGAAAGCCATTAAAACCAATTTTCACGCCTTCTTTATTCCTGTGCCTTTTAAAGACAGCTCTAAATGCTAATCTCTGTCGTGCTGCGGCTTGGGTTCAGCTGGCAGTTCTAACAGCTGAGTGCAGTCGCATCATTCTTCCCTCTACCTCCAGCAGATGAGCAGGGAGATGGGATCCTTCCAACACTATGAGGAGGTTAATGAAAACGACACTGCAGCTATTGTTTGAAATTCTGATGGATGAGGTGCACAGTCCTTCAGAGTTTGCCTTTTCTTTCCATCTGTCAGTCATGATTTCTCTTATGAGATAGTGAACATTGTAATTCAAGTTAGGATTCTTTAAACCTTACTGGTCTTACCTTACATATTGTATTATTGCTACACATTTAGGATATCGACAGGGCTAGGCTGCTTGATGTGCTGAAGGAAGGTGCTGGCAGCATGTTCATCTCAGAAAATAAATAGGTGAAAGAAAAATCTTTCAGATTGTATTTTAAATAAACAGACTAAAAATGTTTCCAGTTCATTTTTAACAAAAATCATCTTATATCAAAATAAGATGATGTTAAAATGTTGTGCTGTTATTAGTATTATTAAAAAAAAAAAAAAAAAAAAGGTAGTGTCTTGGTCCAGTAGGACCTCTTGGAGGTACAAGAAAATGTCTTGGTGCAGTAGGTCCTCTTAAGGGTTTTGGCTGGAAGAAAAGTCGGTATGCGATTTAATGAATCTATTAGTCACGGTGGACAGTGATGCAGTGTCTTGGCCAAGGGCTGCCTCTGAACTTTTGCCTTTAATTAGCTCAGTGAAAGGGCATTGCTGTGAGATGTAGCCTGTTCAGTGAATTCTCTCTGGTGGGAATGACCTCGCAAGGGTTCACAGTCCTGTCACATTTGAAAAAGAAATTTTGGGCACTTCAGTTATTATAGAGCTCACTCCATTTACCTATGGAATAGATTAATGGTGTATTTTTCCTTTCATAACATCTCATACAGCAGACTTTTAATCACAATTTAGTTCTTTGTTTTTTCTGTTTCTTTCAGCTGGCTGTAATGCTCAAGAGGCAATAGAGTGCTGCACATGTCTTCTGAAAAGCAGGCTCTACATTATCCATAAGTGTTATTAATGAGTAGCATGCTGGATGTTTGGCCAAGAAAAGCCATACAGATTAAATCATGCCATCCTTTTGTCCTGGAGTTATTGATGACTTGCCGTACTGTATTAAACATCTCTGCCGATGCTCAACCTGGCAGGACAGGCCTTTGGACGAAACCCTGATCACTCAGATCACCCCCTGACCTCACCGGCTGATGAGACAGGAAAGATGAGAGCTTCCTCTCCCTGGAGTGGATGCATCCTATTTGATATGAACTTTTTATTTCTTTTTGACTGTGTGAAAGCTTATACTGAGTACTTCGTGACTTGGACTCTGAACTTGCCTTTCCGAACATTTTTAATATGCACTACTGGCCACGTGTGCAGTGCTGTGGGGGGGGAACCCTTGATTCAAGGAACAGTGTTTTATGAATTCACCACTCACCCTGCCCACTGCTGTCAGTTCATAGAGTTTTAATTTAATTAATCTTAGACTCCCATAGTCCATGCTTGTAATGTATTATAGAAGCAGCATATGATTTTTGTCCTTTGAGGTGTGTGGAGACCCTCATTTGCACTGTTAGGTAAATTGTTGCACTTGTCGCTATCTATTTAGGCCTTGTCTCCTACTGGAGGTCCAAGTGGCTGTGTTCCATTGGGCAGAGGACTTTGGCTGGACTTTGGGTTGTGCACTTGCACTCTCGCACTCCCACAGCTGCAAGATACAGATTAGAGAAGGCAAGAGTGAGCGGAAAGATTAACCTCCCACAGTGCTTCATTGGTTTATGTCTGACTTTGTAACAAGTCCAGCAGTGAAGGCCTTAAATACAATATTTACATGTAGTACAAACATGGCTTCATGGAAATGTACATATTCTGTCATTCTCATGTGGTTACTGCTGTTCTTTCAAAAATCCCATTGGAGTTTTTTATTCTAATTTGAGCTGGCTAGGTTTTCACTGAAAATGTAATTATTAAGATGTCTCCCTTTTAAACCAGTCTTGTTACAAGTTGTTAAATTGACTTAAAATGAAACAACAGCAACAACAGACTTTTGGTATGCAGCATGCATTTTATACATCAATGGAGTGTCATACTGTATTTATATTCTTGGCCATACAGCATTTGAAAATCTGAACATTCTGATAATTTGAATATATCTTTTATGATTAGAGCTTTATTGTTGTGTAAAGGTAGCAGACGTGCTTTGAAAGTGTCTGTCATATTTGCAGGAAGATTATGAAGCCAAATTCAGCTTTTAATTATTTTCTTAAAAATAATTAATAGCAATCAAATCCGGTGTCTGCTGTGGTGGTGTCATTTATTTATTTTTACTCTAAACCTGTTGGATGCTGACCTCACAGTTCTGAATAACCTCTTGCAGTTTTCTGATGCTCACTTATCTGTTTCCAAATAAGCATAATATGCCAAACCATACCTGCATTTGAAATTAAGACCCAACACCAGAATTTAAAGGACATGACTTATAAAGTAATTCCAGTTTCAGTTTTCCAGCAATTCCAACACCTTAAGTTTTGCACTGGGTTGTTTTACATACACTTCACTTCTTCTTTTTTTTTTTTTTTTTTTTTTTTTAATGACATTTTAGAAACTTCAAGGGCTACTGGGTTCAACTGGAGATCTGGCAGAGTTATATTACTATGTGTAACACATGATTACATAACATAGCATGTTTGAAAGCACTCTGGAACTATTACTCATGGTACTTGGCAGATAGTGTTCTTGTGAGAGTTCCTTCACAGTTCAGCAAGTTAAAACATTGGGCTAAACAGCGATGACTGATGGTGTCTTAGTTTTCTTATGTATAATATAAACACAATACAAAATTTACTCCCAAATTTGGCAAGGACAAATAGTTCTGAATAGTTACACAATTTTGCTACAAGTATGAGATTACTCTTTTTTTTTTTTTCTTCTTTTTTTTTTTTTAAACCAAAGTCACAGAACTGGTAGTGAATTTCACAAACCTATTGACCCAAATTGAACCAAGATGTGTGGCTGCCATGTCCCTGGGGAAGGTACATTTCTCCCCTCTGAAATTAGATATTTCACAGAATGGTCTAGAATATGTTAAGAACAATTGTAGTCTACTGGCAAGCCTGAAATTGTTTGAAAATGGGCAAAACAAAGACAGAAAAACCTGTCTTAATGATATATTTGTTTGTGTGTGTGTGTGTGTGCATTGATTTTAGCAGTGTCTTGATGCAGAATGTAGGGTTGAGTGGGGTATAGTGAAGAAGTCAGGACCTGCCAACTCAAGTCCCATGCTGATGCTAAAACTCACACATGAAATCATATAACCCCTCCCAACTACATTCAAACCAGCACATCATAATTTCCTCTGTAGTGTAATGTGTAGCCTGATGGCTTTTCCTTACTTTTTCAGACTGTGCTGTTGGTCATTTAAATGAATGAACCAAATGTTTTGGAGTTGTATTACACCTGATGGTGGAAAGTAGCATCAGATCTCTTCCCTGTCCAACAATGTCAGCTGTCAGTGGCTTACTCCAAGTAATCAAGGACTATCCGCTTGCCTGTCCACTACACTGATTTAAACAGTTGATTCAGTGCTCTCACTGGAGCACAATGGAGCAGCTGTCATGAAGGAGGCAGTGAAAGTTGCTGCATCTGTTAAATCAATTAAATACTGACCATATTTTACTCACACATTTGTATAAACAAAGGCACACACTAGAAATGAAGAAGACAGATTATGATTTAGCTTTCTCTGCTCTTAACATTCCTGATTAAATAGCTGGTGGCAGTCCCATAAAGTCTCATTATTTTTGGGAGTATAGACAGATTGTGTTTGTGTGTGTATTGGGGGGGGGGGGGTCCATTTAAAGTTGAAATCTGGATTTCTGATCAATGACTTGATTTTGGGTGCAAGTGGGACCAGAATGTTTCTTTTAGGACTGCACAGTGTGAACACAAATGGCCATCTAGATGGATCTCTCTGTCTGTCTATCATATTAAAACAACAAAACAGTTCTTGTGAGGTAGTACCAATTAAATATTTCAAAACTAAGTGTATTCCCAATGCTGCTGTTTCTATGTCTTCTCCTGTAAGCTATATCTTTATCATGCATGATCCTTGACCAAACATGAGTTGTTTGGTGCGCTTTTAATTCTGGCTCTGTTTATTTGTCTCTGGTAAACTCTGTGTGTGTGTGTGTGTGTGTGTGTGTGTGTGTGTGTGTGTGTGTGTGTGTGTGTGTGTGTGTACTTTGAGCTGGTGAAGTCCAGCACACCTGACCTGCCTGTGCAAACAAGATTGCTTTCCATCTTGCTTTTGGACCAATTTTTGATGGGCTGCCACAGCACGTGTGTGTGTGTGTGTGTGTGTGTGTGTGTGTGTGTGTGTGTGTCTTTGCTTACCAGTGAGGGTGAAGGTGTGCAGAAGGCTTGTCAGCTTTAATGAGGCAAACACTAAAAGTGTACTGCAGTGGCAAAAACTGTCTCCCGCTCCGGATCTTCAGGTTACAGGGAACTTAACAGAAATGTTACTGAGGGGAATGGTAACAAGCATGAAAAGGCACCCTGGCTCTTTGATTCTCAACAGATTGCATGAATGTAGTTACAGCATTGCTAATGTAGAGTATTTTTTTTTTCAAAAGGAGAATTGCCTGGGATTTTATTAGGCTCCAGATCATGCTAACCGACTGCAACAGTGTTTCCCATCATGCAGGCATGGATAAACAATGTTACAGACCTCTTGGATGTGCTATGCAATAGTTAGTTTAGCTGTTGTAGATTCAAGAACATGTTTAAATCCTGTCCAAAATGGGAATGGTTATATTGCCCCTGGACAAGCTCTAAGTTTACTAACTGATAGCAGATTAAGCATAGTAGATTGTGGAGGGTGTATTGCTGGGGTTTCACTGATACTTTTAAAGTGTAATTTTACTGTGCGTTAGAGGAAAGAGCAGGAGAGGGCTAATAATGGCTAACGTGCGGAGGAGTGTAATTTGGTATGTGTGCATACAGCATGGCATGCTTCCCAGCTAGAGGTATTTGAGTAGTCAGAGGGGTGTATGTAAAAGAGATGGGACGCCATCCATTATCTTGTCATTAGGCAGGTGGTCTTGGTGGAGTAGATGAACCCAGCTGCTTGGGTTTGAAATGACGGGTCATGCATACATTTCATTGTCTAGTGTATATTTGTACCTATGCTGAGCAGACACACTCCTTAACACACTAATGCTCTGTAGTGGAAGGTCTCAAAATGAGAATGGAGAATGAGCCAGAGGGAGAGGACAGCTCATTAGGAAGTATATGGATTATACCTGCCTTAGTGGTAAAAACTGAATACAGGCACCTTAAACTGCAGCTGTTTTTTTCTTGTGATGCAGTCTAGATTAAGACACTTCACCTGATGTGAATATTATCAGACCCTGTTGCCTTTCTTCGATCTCATTAATTATACCAAGACATCAATATGTAACTAGTCTCTACCTCCTGTTGCAGTTTTATTTGTGACATTCTGTTTGTCTTTGCCTTTCTGTCTCTGGTGTCAAGCTGCCTTTGTTGTATACTTGACCAGCAAATAAATGGTAGAAGAAATGTACTCTGGAAGAACATACTATAATGAGGTTATTGTTTTGCTTCCAGAGTGGATGGGCTTCCAAGTAGCAGGTTCCGCTTTTTTCACACTTGTGTGTTTGTCATTACTTTTTAAACTTTGTTTTGCTTTTCAAAAATATAAAAATAATTTCAATTTTCACACAATTGTGGAGTATTTCAGTGTGTAAAATGTATGGAATTTTATTTTGATTCAAGGTTTAGGACCTCAACATATCTTCATTCTCATTTGACTATAGCTGAGAAATGGACTTTCTAGTGCATTGTTTAGTGGAATCTGCTTTACTGCTGCTGTTAACTTTATTTAGTAAACATATACATATCTAGTGTCTAAGATTTGTCATATTTTGCCATGTTGACATTTACTTGTGTTGCTGTTTATTGGAAAAGTTGTGATTGTTAAAGTCATCATTGTAGAAAAACTGGAAGTGCTCATATGGTCACTTTTTGAGGAGAGAAAACAAAGCAGTGATCTGACATTGGAATTGGACACCATGGAAATGACTGTGGAATTGGAGCAGTTGACATTGTTATTTGGATGGTGTTAATGATCAAATTGAGAGGGAACAATGCACGTTTCTACCGTTCTCTGTAACTAAGTTACAAGAGTATCAGATTTGCAAGAAGGACTTGATTAGCAAGCCCAGTTTGGACTGTTGATAGTTATTCCCGTTTGTCGTTTTCTTTGTCGCTATGACTGTTATTCATCCAAGTTGTTTATATCAAATCTGATCATAAAATGAATGCACACAATTTTCACTGACAGTTTTATCATCAATCATTTTCATCTTTGGCTTACTTGTGTGATTGAACTCATGCATGTTCAGTAAATTTCAACATATTTTAACCACTTGAGATTTGTATGGCTAACAACCTTATCAATCTCTTCACTGATTATTAATAGTCATTAAAAAGCAGATGATGATGATTACTTTGACTACAAAATGTGTAGTCTTCAGGTGTCAGATGAGCATTTCCAACTCCGCTTTACTAAAATGTCTTTTTTTTCCTCTGTATGTGTAATGTAATCTAATTTATATAATATATATATATATATATATATATATATATATATATATATATATATATATATATATATATATATATATATATATAATATATTTTTTTTTCCCTTCTGAGCACAATCTGATTAATGTTCACCATATATTAGCTTACCAGTGCTATACCTTCATGAATTAGGGTGTGTTTAATGCAAATATTATGTATATGAAGGCAGTTCAAGGCATGTCCTTTGCAAATGATATGTAAATGAGACAAGTGTGCCAAATGTTGCTTTCAAGCTGCTGAAGCAGATTTATCAGCTGCACTCAAATCAGCACTCATTTCAACATCGTATGAGTTTCATGAATCAGACCTCATGTACATCATTGAGGAAAGTCAAATCTGCCCTCAAGTATATGCAGCTTTAATGATTAAGGGCCAGTGTTCCTATTTGACATTATTTTACAATTATACCAAGTTGTCTTTTAGGTATTTAATGAGGTTAAAAAAGGTTCAAAATTTAATTTCCTAAATCACTCTATCTGGTAAGTATATCCTAGTCCCCCTTCAGACAGTTGTCCAGTATTGAATTATCACTCCAGTGTGAAGTGCTCTTAAGTTTGCCAGTAGTTGCATCGTAACTGATCTGCCACCACCTGATCAAGAGTACAGGCACAGGCTCTTGTGCTTTTTCTAACCCATGTTCAGTTGTAGCACAAACATTTTATTGGTTTTTACATGGTAATTGGGGCACCACCATTATCAAACATGTCGTATGTCTTGCAGACGTGAAAACCTTTTATAGTCATGAAACCCATATGAAATAAGCTAAAAAAACAACAACAAAAAACTACTTAAATCAAAGCGTCTTTGTTTGCCAAGTATTATGGCACTTCAGTGGGGCTATATTTGAATAAACAAACGGCCAGGTCACTGCGCTAAATAAAAACACTGCATGTTTTTGAAAAAATGTAGCTTTTAAAAAGCCAGCCCTTAAGTAGTTCAAAAACAATACAGATGGGCTGTCTGGTTGCGCTCAGAGTGCATACTTTCTTCACTATTGAATAATCTTCTAAACAGAATGCATTGCCAAGCAATAGCAGCAAGGCGTTAACATCACAATATAAAAATTATCATGCTATATGCATTACTGGAGATAAGCTGACTACTTCCCTGGCTGATATTTCTCCATTGTTTGATCCTCTGCTTTGCCTGTCACTCTGTCAATTATTTCCAGACATGCATTGTTGTCATTATTCTTGCTCTGGGTTCAGTTTTTATGTTTATCCTGCACTCTCTCTGTGAGCCATTTTCGACTCGTGGCCAACCAATATCAGTCATTCTGACTGCACTTGAGTGTTCGCCTCAGTGTCCGGGCTGCGGGATGAGTAAGTAGGGAACGCAGAGGGAATGGCGCTGCCAAGCAAGGGGGATGCAGTCAGGGGGAAAAACATCTGGCCAGAAGAAAAGACTTAGTCACAAGTGAGGAACGTGAGTTGGTCATAAGGAACTTTCACTGGATTGTCAAAAAAGCTCCATATCACTTGGTTGAGGCAATCAGCTAGGCCTATGTGGTTATTTTATTTTCCTAAGCTATAGCCCCACTAAAGGCAGCATGGTTTTGTAATCACTCTTCACTTGAGCAACAAGGTAATAGCATGCCTCTTCAGGTGCTCCAGCTTTCTTTCCCTTATTGCTCAATATTGTACAAGCACAATGAAATTGTTTAGCTTTTGTCAATCATGGCAGAGATATAATTATGCCTTCTTTCCTTCTTTTCAGTGCAAGAATTAGCTGCCAGTTGGTAACACAGTCCTGCTCAAGTAAATTGTGTCCCAAAAATAGTGTCTCAAACCACTTAACATGTCTAAAACACAACTGTCTTTTGCCCCACTTCCAGTATTCTGGGAGCAAGTGTCCTTACCGCCCCCTCAGCACTGAGGATGACTTTTGTGTGCGTTCCTGTGCTTATCTGATCCTGAAGAGAATAGCCAAGTCACTATCCTCAGGCCTCCCAAGTTAATGCCATTCTAACAGAGCCTCTAACTGTTGTCAGTATGGTCTTGAAGCTCTGGATCTCCCAGCGTACTCTTAATAGAATATATGGCCTGACCAGTTATTACTGTGGCTGCAGTAAATGAACTGTTTTAGCTGTGCTAAAGAAGAAAGCTGATCAGCACTCCATCAGAGTTATAGATGCAGACAAGGTACATTTTACATGCGTTTATATTTAATACACAGAAGGGATGTGTTTTTAAACTGAGGAAAGAAATCAACTAATATTTTAAGCTTGTGTAAGGTGAGGAGCCTGTACATTGTTTGCATTATGATTCAGTGGCAGAAATGTTCTTGGAGAAGTCTTGTGTGCTGGAGCAGTTTTATGAGTCCTCTGCTTACAGCACATGAAGGCCCTCCAGATGTTCTGAAATCTTCAATTTCCACAGGGAGAATGGAAATGGTGTAGGGTTTTGCCCGGTTTCCTTTTCCCATTCTCATGATGGAAGAACACGGATTCTCACTGGTGACATAAACCATCCCACATGACGGGAACCCCGTGGTTTTAGGCCCTGAACATTTTTACCCCTAACTGAAGTGATTGTCGTCATGACTAGTGTTGTGGTACTTTTGGAATTCTTCCTTCAGCAAAAAGTCATCTCGGGTTTCCATTTGTCATTAAGTATTGGCATGATGCTGGGTCAAATTTGCTGCACTTTGTTTAAACAAGTATGTTTAAACTCACTAGGTGTGTGTCTGGTTGTCTACTATACAGGTGGATATGTTTAGTTAACTTTTTATAAGCTTTTGTTTGGCCATATAAGGGCCACAACTGGTATGACTCACAGACTCTCAGTTTTTTATTTGGGCTCAAGCTGAAGGAAATGTGGCTGGGTTTTTCCACACCACCCTGTCTTTTATAATGCAGCATGTTTTCACATGTCAATAACTTAATTTCCTAAATTTTCTCTTTTACTTTTCACAATGTATTTTCAAGAGGTTTTGTGCAGTGTTAGCTTAGCAATATGAATAAGGATTTAATTCAGTGTTGTTTGTGGGCTGTTGTTTTCATAATTAATATAAATACCTTAATTAAAATTATGGAATGATTTATAGAATAATATGGAGTTGAGAAATTAACACTGTACAGACTCAGACATCTATAGATTATATTCACAAGTCTTAAGTTTAATTGTTTAAAGATCAATGAAAATGTGTGGGTATATTTGAAATGCATTTAATTTTTATATTTCTTAAATGTATTACTTAATCGCACTCATAGAATTTGAAGCAGATTACACATCCCCCAGCAGTGTTATGTGCAAGTTAGAAAAAAACTGAACCAAAGTTCTATGAGCTTTTTTGCTACAATGTGTGGAAGAATGTGTGGTGGTAAAAACCAAGACGAAGTCTACGAACAACAATCTAGCGTGCACTCTTTGCCTCTAAGTGTTTAAAATGAAGATTGTAAATGTGGCATACTCCACCCTTCTATGTTCCTTGTAAGCAAACTGTTAGTGCCTGCTCAGTTTATCTGATAAGCTGTGTGTTTTTAAGACATCTTCATAACAGTAAAACTAGTTGTCAGATATGGAAAAAATGCATATGTAGGTTCATCAGTATCTTTGTGTCCTTAAACATTTCTGCGTCCATGCTCTCAGTGCATCTCTGAAAACAGGTGACAAATGTCACTGACTCAGCTTGACCTCCTTGGTCAGCAGTCTTTCTCTCAAAATGGTTCTACATTTGGGAAGAAGCAGCAAATAGCAATGATCTGCAGAGCCTAGTGGAGACAAGGGAACCCATTTCTAGGCCTCATAAACTGAATCATAACAAAGCTCTAGTGTCATCCCTTTTGTTTTCACGTGTTGCATATTGATAATTTGTCTTTATAAGTGATGCAACACAATTGTCATGAATAATTGGATCAATTCTCATATTCTACATTCCACACATTACTTTTTCTATGCTGTCTTTTGTGATTTCACACTCATAATACAATGGGTTGAACACTGTGCCGACTCTCCCTCTCTCTCCCTATTCCAATCTCCCCCTACAGAAGGAGGCTGTGGTGCACCCTCCTCTACTCTTTAGGAAGCTGAGCAACCCTGACCTGTCACCCGCCGCAGGAAAGACCAAACTGCAGCGCCAGCTCAGCCAGGATGACAGCAGGGCCCGCCGCAGTAGCATGGCTACTGGCCTCACTGGTGAGACACACACACACTTGAGACAGACTCGCACACATACTCACTCACTGCCTTTCTTCTTTTCTTTCAGAATTACACTGACATAGATCTAGCATTTGTAACCTTTGAAATGGTCTGAAATCACTTCTGAATCTGTTCCAGCTCTAAGAAACCTGATTTGTTCTAAGGTGTATTTCTCTGACATTCAGTAATTCATGATTCATTGTGTGGTTATGGGCTCAAGTCCTCCTTGCCCTGCAGTTGCTAAGCTTTTTGCCTGGTGTGGGTGTGTGTGGGTGTTTGTGTTTGTGTCTTAGGGAAGCAGCTCCTACCTCTGTCCAGCAGTATGCACAGTGGCGTGAGTCAGCTGGCCTGTCAGCAGCCAGCAGGAGAGACCAATAACCTTGTCCGCATGAGGAGCCAGTCGCTGGGCCAGTCCGCGCCCTCGCTCACTGCAGGACTGGTGAGACAGACACACACAGACACACACACACCGACATTTTTGCAAGGGGGTGTGCAATTGCATGCTCTCAAGCCCACAAACTCTCTCCTCTCTCGTATAATTATGTATTGCTCTTGTAAACGCACACTGTATTGCAAAATCTTGACTTCACTGTTCCAGTATTTATAGGGGACCCTGTATGTGAATGGGTCTGGTAGGTGCAGGTGTGTTTTAATCTGCAGTTTTCTGTTTTTTTATTTGAATGTTCAGTTGCTGTTGATTATGCCTTACATGGAGTTCATATAGAAAGTTTGCTTATGTTTCTCAGTGAAACATGAAAAACATGGTAGGGAAATTGATATTCTGTTTTTCCGCCTGCTCATTATTTATTTGTGAATTAATCTTGCTGTAGATTTAACCTGTATTCAAATATTTAAATACTTTTCGAAAGTTGAGACTGAGAGAATAGAGCATTCTAGGAGGTCTGTAGCACTGCACACTGACTCAGCTTCTGAAGGCCTTAGTAAACACCTGATGAGTTGACTCAGGTGTGGTCAAGCCAGAAGAAAGCTAAACTCCTTTGCACTTTGACACCATGTGGTGTGTGTGGTGGTGGTGGGGTGGGGTGGGGGGGGGGGGGTGGGGGGGGGAGGGGGGGGGAGAGAGAGAGAGAGAGAGAGAGAGAGAGAGAGAGAGAGAGAGAGAGAGGCTGAGCTGAGCTCAAGACATGCTGTTCAGCAAATTGTCATATGGCATATGTGTTCATCACACGGAGATAGGTGAAACATCCTCACCTGCTGGCTGTACCTGGTACTGCAGAACTGAGGTAAACAACTACAGTTCACAAGTATTCTAAAAGGGCCCTATGTTTCACAGATCATCTAAAATTCCTTCAGTCATTTCCCTTAGTAGGTTGATTAGCATTAGCAATGTTGGTTTGTTTTTGGTACTGTCCAGAAAACCCAAAACTGGTTGATTTTTGTAACTTTTTTTTTGAAATTGCTGTCTTCGTTACACTTTTGTTGAACTGACACCAGTGAAAAAGGTGCTATGGGGGGGGGGAAGCTGAGAAACTTTTTAATTGGATTGAAGTGAATGTGTAATTTAAACTCATCATGGGGAATGAGGAATAGGCTTGTCATTGTGTGTCTCATTTGCTGTAATAAATGCATAACAACAAATAATGGTACAGGGGATTTTATGTGAAAAATTGCCATAGATGAACCTTTGTTGTAAGTAGTGAAACAGTAACACAGTCTTTCAATAATTGGGGAATCGTTTGATCTACATGTGATTCAGGTGAAATAAGGTGTGTAGAGAAGCATATATAGAAGTTAAATAACATCTGTTTTACTAAGTGACTGAAACTGCTGCTGAAGAGGTCCAAAGTGTTTCTGTAGTTTTTGAAACAAAGAATAATGACTTTAATTGCTAGCTGGTGAGTCGTAATACCTTAAAGGTGACAGTACCTAGGATTCCCTTGAGATCTCACCTTTCTCCAATGCTACCATTAGAGGGCGGTATTTTTCACAGTTGCTCACGCTGAGTGGATCCACTTCACTGAGTGGTGATATATAATGTATCTCATAGTGCATAAAGATGAGTAGATTCAGTGCTTCACTCAAGATCATGTGGTGATGAGTTCTCTGCATATGAGGATTTTAATGGACTCATTACTGCAAGATGTCCATTAATATCCTGACACTTAGAAACCCCACTAAAAAGGCCATGTCCACTGAAAAGAAACAACCTTGAAAAGAGTAATTGCTGATTGCAGTGGCTTTTGTGTAGCATGCAAAAGCAGACTGATGTTGATATGACATTGTTTGCGTTTGTCTTTTGCTGCCGAGGTTATGAAGTACAAGGGGCATTTAAATTGTATAGTTTTTGTCAATTGTAATAAATGTAAAAATAGGGCTATGCTGTGAACAGAATATGCATACTCTGTTTTAACTATAGGAGGGGTGGGGGGGAAAGGCGATTAGAAAATTTGAGATACAATTTTAAACTCAAGAATGCAGAATGAGAGACACATCAGTAGTAACTTTTTAATAAAAATAACAACCATCATTGTTATCCTCCTCCAGAGCAAAACAAAAAGCAAACACCTTTGCACATCATGGTATGCAAACCACAACATTATGCATGGTATACATGTCAGATCTTATTACGTTTTGCAATTATTACTGTAAAATATATTTTCCATGCCAGGAATTTCATTACTGAGTCTGTTGTTTGCCACCTCATGCTGTTTTTGTTAAGTAATTTAACATTTTGCACAGGCATGATGTTTGGCACCTGGCAGCCTCTGCTTCAAGGGCAGGCACTCTTCAAGCACTATAGATTAGTCATAGTTCTACTTATAAAAGAAGAATGCCATGTATTTTAGTTACAATTAGACTTTTTTAATATAACGTTAGGTTACTCCTGGCATGTTTAAAATTATGACATGCAAAACAGAAATTCATCATGTATCTTAAAATTGCTATATTCCAGAGCCTGACCTCATTGGTCTGAGAGCTGTTAGAATATATGGAATTATGTCTTATTTTGGGAGCCTGTATCTACTCCTCTTACATTTGAGAATTTTTATTTTCCTCTGCTTATGTATATATCTTTTTTGTCCCTAGCTTTCCTGACAAAGGGACAATGTATTGTCCAAGTTATTTTTGTAGTATGAAGTCACTAATTCACTAAGTCACTAACCTTTTTTGTAGACTGTATTTTAGTGCAATACTAAAATCAGCGAGTAGCTTTCATACTTTAGTGTAGAACCCCAATGAGGTGTGTGACACTGTGCACTTTGAGTGGGAGTGTCGCGTCATTGGCTTGCAGTGTGGTAGAGGTGCTAACCCACTGACCTGGGATGGGAGTGCAGCCAGCCCCTGCAGAACAGCTTTCATGTCCGAGGAGT
This sequence comes from Electrophorus electricus, assembly GCF_041902795.1. Classification (NCBI taxonomy): domain Eukaryota; kingdom Metazoa; phylum Chordata; class Actinopteri; order Gymnotiformes; family Gymnotidae; genus Electrophorus; species Electrophorus electricus. The sequence continues at coordinate 5,652,323 of NC_137503.1, forward strand.
AGGGGAGAACACAGACTGGCTGCACACACGGACCCCACAGGACAGACAGATGGTGTTTACCACCCAGCCGACATGGAGCCTTGGGTGTGTTTACACTGATTATGTGAAGGTGTGTGAACATGTTTCTGTACTGTGTCTTGCCTAATGTAGGCACCTGGAAGAGAGTTTGTTGGCCTAAAATTGTTGGTTAGTAATGCCAGTTTGTGGGAAGAAACCAAGAATATTTCTGGGCATTTTTTGTTTCATGCCTATTTTAAAGTACTTTCTGCTTCCATGTGCACACATTGTCACAGGTTGTTAAAAGAATACGCAGTGGGCATGCACATTTGTAGAAGATTTGCATGTACTGCAGCAGTGATACTACATTCTCCCATTTGTTTTAGCTGCTGGGTAAAATGTCAGTCACTTTTTTTTTTTCCTGGAAGCACCATGTTGTGTTAAAAAGGAAGTTCTCTGGAGAACCTTTTGCCTAAGGTTTTTCCCAATTTATGCATGGTGTTCATGCAGAAAGAAAGAATAAAGCAAATAATTTTATTGGATTGATCTTTTAGAATTCATTTGAAATGGGAGGGTGAGTTTAGAGAGAATGTCTGTCTGTATCATTAACATAATTTGAAATTTGCATCTCATTTGCATTTGGGCTGGGGGAAAAGGAAAGGAACATGAATAAAAAATACTATTCTTTTTATCTTGTCATTCCTCTCTATTTCTTTTTCATCCTCTTTGCTATTAAACCAGCCAGCTAGCTCGAAGCACAAACCTTAGAGGTTGTACTGACTGGCATAACGCCCAAACAATTTATTTAGACAGTTTAATTTTAACTCACTGTTAGTTAGTTTTTGTACAGTTAACAATTTTATAGTCTTGATCTTGCGTCCATCCTACTACTGATTTAGGTCTTTTAGGTGTGCATACAACATAGTAACATCCACGGAGATGGGTTGCATCTAGTGAGTACATTTACCATGCAGAAATAGTTCATCCTTTGTCAGTTTAGTCTTTTGAAGTAGTGAAAGGTGAGCTAATTAAACTGAGCTACTTCAAGCTCATATAAAAGAACTCATATATGCCCCAGGTGCCTAGTCAGTGCTTTAAATTGCACTTTTGTAAAATGGTTAACGCAGAACACTTGTTTGGTTGTTCTAGACTTTTCAGACATTAACATGGCTAAGTGTATTATTTTCAGGTAAGATTTGTAATATAGGCATAATGCATTTTTCAGCTGTTTTATGTTGAATTTGTATCCCCCCCCCCTATTGTTTTTGTTGGAAAATCCAACATTTTTACTTTCTATTAATCTGGTTTCATCAAACATGCAGTTAAAATACAGGTTATGCCTATATACATAAAGTACAAATTGTACTTCTATGTTAAAATGGCATTAATGTTTTGATATTGTAATGAATACTTATGCTGCTCATACATTATATTCAAAATGAATTCTTAGGACCTACTGATGGAGAATGATGTATATTTTTTCTTCTTATTCATGTGTGTTCAGTTTTCTTTATTTCCATTACCTGCATAGCTTTGGCGAGGCTCTCAAGCTAAAGTATGTATTTCTTTGTTGGGATAATTTATACATATTGTCATCATTTCTTACTTGCCAATGTCAGGAGCACTTTTGTTATGTAGCCTGTGGGGTGAATTAATCTAACATTTTTATAATTTTAGTGTTATAAGCTTATAGGCTATTTTTGGCTTTTAAAATGACCTGTGTTGAAGTACATCTAATATTGTCCTTATTTCAGACATTGACCACACCACTTTAAAAATCAGTATCGGCATCAGCTTTTGAGAAATCCATATTTGTTGACCATTACCTAAGACCTTCCAGTTCGTTTGGAGCCAATCGAAATGTTAACATGGAGGGCTGTTTAATAAGAGGCTGTCGGTATCGTTCAGCTTTTATGTGAATTTCATGACTTTCTTGCTAAATGATATATATATTTTTTAAATTGCTTTTTTGTGTCAAACTCTGTTAGCCTCTGATGTATGGGCCGGGTATATGGAGCTTGTTTCATTGCTTTCTACCTAAAAGTGGCACCTAAAGCCTTGGTATGAATCGAGGTTCTCCTGAGACATGGACCATTAACACACTAGGGGAAAGATGACTCATTCCTTGTGCTTCAAGGCTAAATGCTCACTAAACTGGAGAAAACTTTCTTCTGACCTTCTTTCGCTACATGGCCAAGCCTGCTGCAGGTAGTTCATAATTCATCTCTAAAACAGGACATGTGGTACATGACTGGTCTCTGGTGTCTCTTGTGTCCAATGCTGAGGATAGCTACACTTGTCCCAGAAACTACTAATTGCCTTTAGGGTGTATGACAGTATTGCAGCATCAGAGTTCAGCCTACCCAGGGGTCCAAAACGGAATTTTATACTATACAGTTTTTTTTTCCCTCAGTTTCTCTGAGGTTCTTTCTACAGGGAGAGTACCCCTTGCCAAACAGGACTAAAGATGCCACATTTCCACTGGATAGAATGGTTTAAAGAACAGGTTGCACTGAATGCTTGTGATTATTTTAAATGTTTCCCTCATCTTCATCTTAGCCATGTGCCTTTTGAAGTGATGAGATCTTGTTTAGAATTCATCATTAATTTATGTCCTATTCGGTTGTCTCCTCTCATTCATCTCTGCGTATTTAGATATTAAATTTGGGCTGGAGAGATGCCCTTTGTCCATCATTTTTGCTTCCCCTATATGTTCACTGCACATTTCCATTTTGTTACTGATACCTTACATGGACCTCCTCTAGTTGTCTCCATCATGGTAATTTTCTGCTGATATCTGAATGCCTTGCAGGCTATAAAATGTAGAATTGAAGAGGGAATGAAAAAGATGCATGCCTTGATCATTTTGGAATGAATTGGGGGGGGGAATAAAAAATTATATATATAAATTACATTTTTGTTGGATTGGGAAAGGACAGTCTCATCGGTGTCACTCACACTGACTTGAATCAAGCAAAAAGGGATTTAATTGATGGAAGTGGCAATGTTCATGTTGTCTGTGTCAGATGCTGGGGGACCAAGGCAATCTGATAGTGGGCTACTGGAACAAACACAATGGACAAGAGTGGAGAATAAAGGACTGTTGGAATGCTATTACATAAGCAATCCCAATGTAAAAGGCTGCTGGAAGACATGAATGCAGCACTACAGATGATCACTACTGTGACCATCACTGAGACCAACCAACTGATATACAGTGATACTTGAGATCCCTGGCTACAAGATGAGCATCATGAAGAAGCAGTATCCTCCGTGGAGAAGGAGGTAAGGAGGTTGGAGTCCACAGGTAAGGGCAACTCGGAGAGAAGTGAGCCAGCTATCAGAACTGCAGAAAGGCTGGATGAAAGTACCTGAGAAGCACAACAAAGTATCCAAACCTGAGACCTTGGAAACTGTCAAGCAAAGATTAACAGCTATGGCTGCCTGCCTGAAGAGGTACTTGAGAAGTAGAAGCTGGCAGAATAAACAGGATATTCATCCATGAGCCATTCAAAGTGTGCTCTGGTTGGCAATATAATAGCATAAGAACAGAGCTGCAGCCTGAACAAAAGCATAAGGGAGAGAGATGCATCACACAACAACAATCAGGTTTGCCTGTCAGAGTGCATCCATGTGCACTCTGGTATACACACACACACACACACACACGAACAGTGCCACTTCAACAGTTTTTTTGCTTGATTACAGTCAGTGTGAGTGACTCCCACCATCCTTGTGGTGAGACTGTCCTTGCCCGATCCAACAAGCAATTAAAATGCATATGAAAAATTCAGGACTCCTTCAAATGAGGGCATATTTGGAGCCAGCAGTAAAAAATCAAAACAAAAACAAGGCTCAACATTACTCCTTACATTTTACATCTACTTTTTCAGAAATGTCTGACTATGCATTTAGTGGTGGTTGTCTCTCACTATTTTATGAAGACCGTATACACCAATAACGCTGTATGAAGCCTTAAATAAGCCAGATGCTTTGTGTCCTCAAGGAAATGTATTTCTTTAGTTTTGCTGCTTCTTTTCTGCTCTTTTGAAGCCAGCTGAATGAGCTGGGGGCCTTGAGGTTCTTTGTGATGAAGCTGACTACACGTATGCCTTTTTGCTCCGTGGGGTCATTCTAAATTCAGCAGAATGTGGCAGGCTTGGGTGAAGGCTTGCTGATGGATCTCCGTCTGAACCCCTTTGTTGTGTTTCAGTAAGAGTATGATTACCCTAGTGCTACTGTAGGAAGCAGGGATTATATCAATTGCACACACACGATAAAATGATCATTTTATATGGCTTTATTATAGCATGTAATTGACAAAGTAACATGAAAAAATAGTGTGGCATATAGTATCATTTATTTTGTGATGAGTGCATCAATATGCCAGTGTAATAAAAAAAAAAAAAAAAAAAAAAAAAAAAAAAAAAGTCCGGTGTACAAGTAATATCTTTCTCTGTATATAGAAAAACCTTTCTTGGTAAGACTTTTCACCTGTCCCTGTGAGAAGAAAAATCATGCACATCTAGTGCTGTAATTTGATGTAGGTAGATGCATCTTGGATCATGTGTAAATGTCAGTTTTATTTGTCTTATTTGTTTTAACTGTATTTTTCTTTTTTTTTGTGCTATTTTAGCAAAAGGATGGAAGACAAAATATTGGAATAAATGCTCCTTGTTCTTAAGCTTACATGTTTTGCCCAAATTCACACCTCCATACATAAAAAGAAGGAGAACCGACCTGTTATTTACTTCTTTCTTCTCCTTTTTTAAATTTTTTATAGATATTAGCATTTGTGTGTCTCATTATTTTGTTCAAAATGTCAATTTCATTTATTATTCCCCTCATAAAAGTTCACAAGCCCTATGAACCTTAACCTAGACTGAATATATCATAATATCTTGCGGTCAGAACTGGCTTTGCCTGTTTTTCCTCTTTCTTCTCATTACCCAGCAGCAAGCCGTTTTTTTTTTTTTTTTCATGAGAAATGACCTTTTATGCTGATGCTAGGTGCAGTCTTGTTATTGTCAGATTTTTGAACTAGATGGGGCAATTTGTTTTTAATAAGACAAGTGTTCCTTTGGTTCTTTGTTCAGGGGAGCGATAGAATTTCGATCTTTCGTCTTTTTTTTTTTTTTTAAATAATGGCTGTTGTCTTTTACTCGTTTTATGTTTGTAGAATATTTTTATAGAAAAGGATATGCCCATGTGTGCATGTTTATATCAGAGGCCACCAAGCATGAATCCCTGATCTGAATTACTGGAGATAATTAGTTTTCTGTTGGAGGACAGCTTAATGTCAAATGACTGGAGACAAGACTAACTAGGGCAACTGGCAAAGCTGAGGAGCAATTCAATTAAGAAATGACTGATTTATTATTGTCAAGGATCAACCTGCTGTATGGAGGGTGTAATGCATTTGGTATGCTTTGTGTGCGTTTCGGTCTAACAGCATTTTATGGTATACAAAAATGTGTAAATTTAGTTAGTGGTTATAATTATGGGAGCTTGATGTTTACCTGGAGACGTTATGCTTCAGGAAGCAGACTGTTGCTCAGTAGTGGAGCACACGTGGCGTTACAGCTGTACCTGTGCCTCAGGCTTTGAGGCCTACGCCTGGCCATATGGTGTTGCTGTGAATGAATAAAAGGCTGATTCCAGTTGTCTGCACTCCTCGTGTCACACAGCAACATCATTCTATGCCTTGAACTAAGTCTAATATTCACTGCAAGAAGTAGGCAGGGAAGTGCTGATATGTGCCACATAGAGCATTGTTTCTTGAGCAAGTAAATTTTCTTTCATCTTTTAAGCAATCAAAAAGTTGCAGTTTTCTTTGACAGTTCATCCTCATGCCATATATCGCCTAAAATTGCTTTATTTAAAGTTGCTTGCTGGCTGGTTCTGGCCCGCTCATCGGTTGATAAATACTCATGGTGAAGTTTACAAGTTAATTCTAAACAATATAAATTAAACTTGTATCTGGTTAACACTTTGATTATGCTCATTATATACACTTTTTAAAAAATGCTACTCCAGTAGAAACTTGGAGCTGTACAGTTAGTCTATAGGCCATCTGTTGCCATGCACAATGTTAGCCATCCTCTAGTTCTTCATTATTGGTCAGTTTCTGCTGTTGTCTGGATAGTTGTGGGTGGCAGACCTGTCTCAGTCTAACAGTGACCCTGACATGTATAAGAACTTCAGTAGCACTGCTGCAACCTGTAATTGTACACCTATAAAATTACATGGGTAAGATATAAGATGGATACTTAGTGTCCAGGGAGGATAGGCACAGGGAACGTTTCATCTGTTGAATCAATTAACTTTTATTAGACTTTGAAGACAACCTGTAATGGAAAAGTACTTTTGTTTCCTTGTTTGCTCAATCCTTTGTCATATTAAGCGCGATTCGTAGTGATAAATCACAGAATTGACAAAAGCCTTGTTTTTCTGAAACCCATAGTCAAAGTGCATCAGATGGAATTTAGGCAAAAATAATAATAACCAATAATAATATGGTGTGTTTACTGGCTAGCGCAAATACCAGCTAGCAGTAACAGGGCACGAGGTATGTATTTGGTTGTTTATCAATACCCTTGTTCCCTTTACTTAAAATACAATGATACAGTCCTCAATGTAAATTTTTACATTTAGAAGAAGGTGGAGTGATGGACAATACCAGATTATGTTTGACGTATTTTATCCAGTACTCTTTGTAGAATGCAACTGTCCTACACTCTGCTACTGAGGGTTACAGCAAAATTGTCAAATTAAACCGTTCTGTAAACAGGTACACTTTAGCAATGTTCTCCCTTCTCTGTCACTGTTATAAAATTAAACTAGTATTCCTCGCCAATCTAGTGACTATTTTAGCACTGTGTAGAGTAGACATGGGTCTCATTAATTAATATTAATATATTAATATTAATGTTGAGAAACCTACTTTTCAAAATACAATCAAAAGCTGGTGGTTAAAATCATGTCCTGTTTTTCTCTACTTTCACTCAGAAATGCATTACATTTAAGGAAGCAAAATATGTTATGTTAAAAATCTACCCCCCCCCCCCCCCCCCCCACAACCTGAGACAAAAGAAGAGAATTTACTGGGATTTGCTTCTTAAAAGTTTGGACTATAGGACAGACTATAACTCAAACACTTGAGAAATACCTTGAGTCGCATTATTTTCTAATCTCATACACACAAGCCCACATTCGCACATGCACCCACATACATGCCATTTGCACTCCCCTTTCTTCCATTCTTCCATGTCATCTGTCCATCTCTGGGTTTTGCTCTGGCTTTTCTCAATCTCCCTTCAATCAGGGCTGAGTGCTTATCGATGTGAGGTCAGCTCGGCTCTCCTAGATTCCATTCAACCATTGAACTGCCCTTCCTCACACATCAGATCTGTTTCTTCACCTAAAGCTGGCAGGGACAAAAGCCATGTGGGGTTGCCTTGGAAACTGTCAGGGCTGTTATGAATGCCTGTTGTCTGTTTTTAAATGGATTCGCGTTTCAATGTTTCCTCTGTGTTGCTTCCTGTGTCCGCCTTGATCAGCAGCTGGATTTGACTTGGTTTATGCCTGCCTTTTTATAGAGCATATTGTGTGGAGAAATACTAATGTGACTTAGAATCTTAAAAATATGTTATACTTGGAGCGTGGGCATGTTACATTTTGCATTACATAATACTGTTCCACATTTGGTCAGTGATTTAGTTTTTAAAAGTTATTTGAGTGTTTGTTTCTTTTTTTTTGTGGTCAAACAAGAAAAACATGGCAGCTATTTCTATTTTTATGCCATTGAATCTCATTTGTTGCATAATTGTCAGTAGGCGTAATCAATAATATTTTCCGTATTATTGTTCAGTATTGCATAATGTTAAGTATATTCCTTGTTTCCTCTCGATTTCTGACTAAGGACACAGTCAGCATATGGCTGACACTGCCCTCTCATCATCAATTATACATGGCCAAACTCAGTTAAAGTGCTATTTTAGTGCAGCCCCGCCTGATAAGATGTTCTTAAGCAGGGAGTGCTGAAATACTGGTAGCATTTGTGATTGGAACAACACGGTTGTGGACAGAGGCAAGTTTGTATTTCCTGTAGAGGAGACTGTCATTCACCTCTTAAATCAGTAAAACTGATCTCTCAGTATATCGGAGGTTCACCACGGCATGTTGCATTGAGATTCATACCTTCTTGGGATAGATTCATCATGAGTGTGATATTTGTTTTTTTGCACATAAAGAAATGTTTGTTTCCTTTTTGTACAGTAAGGGCTGGCTCCCACTATTGCAGTAATGTCACATAACAGCCAATGTTGCCGTTAAGCAGTTGTTCAGACCCCAGCTTTAGAGTCTGGTCAATTTAATCTGCCACTACTCCCTAACCCACTGTTATATGGTCATGTGCATTCAGGCACTCTGGTAATTAAGGGCCTGAGAGACTATGGGCTCTTGGAAACAAGCTTGTTATTCTTGACTATTTTTAAACTTGCAATATTAAAAGAAAACTACTAAACACAACAGTGGAATTGATCTTATAATTCTGATCTGTTCAGATTTTGTTTACAGGCAGTATAAAATATGCATATAAATGTTTGATTTTTATAATCTTCTGATGTGGGGGGGGGGAGTCTTGATTTCCTAAAAATTCCTTGTGGCCTTGGTACATTCATACCACTGTTGTCCTTCAAAACATTCAAAATGCAATGAAAACATTTTAGATAAAACTTGGATTGATTGATCCACTTTTTGAGAACGTAGACTTATTTAGGAGCAAATGGAGTTTCCTCGGGTGTACCTTCATTTGGTCAAAGCTCAGTTTCTTCTCCTCCTTTATCTTCCTATGGCTCTCAACCCATTACAAATTGTTTAGAGTGATTTGTCTGAGTCATATTGATTGCTTCACATGGCAGTATCCTGTTACATCCCTTTTTTTTTTTTTTTTTTTTTTGGAAAGCATTGTTCGACAAGATGTGCACTGTAGCCTAATGCTGCCAGTCTATCACTGATTAGTCCGAGAAGTGCTGGTATTGATCTCACGCTTGGCTTTTCTTGCATTTCATGCTCTGCTCCATGCTTAAATGTTAATTCCCATTTCATGTCTCTAGACATTCATTTGTTTTATGAGCCTCTGAACATATCCACTGCTCTTGGAGTTTAACTGTGCTTTATTGTTAACTGATTTAACATTTCTTTGCTGATGCTTTTCGAGGGATTAGTTCTCCCCTATGGATTTTGGTTAAATACTTGCTTACCATTGCAAGTTGAATACTATAATACAGATTTGGTGATTCACATTTGCCCTTAACTGTGTAGCTGTCAAGCTCAGATCTTCTCTGAGAGCAAACCATCTCTGTACACAGCACAGTCTGTGCCTTTTCTTTGGTGTATGCTAGTTCGAAGGGTTTAGAGATATGTATATGACCAGTGGGATTTTGGACTGTCATCTGCATCACCAACTGGCCTGTCAGAATTTCCGCTGTGTAAGAGGACTGTGGTGACGGCCTCTGATGGATGTGTTTCACATTCCCATGGCATGAATGCTATGCTATTTTTAAGTGTGTTTTGTGAGTTTGTATAGTCAATTAAAAGGTTCCTAGTTTATATTTTCATTTATCATATTTGTTTAGATATTTCCATTTAGCTAAAGGTATATGAGTCTTAGGTTCAGAAGGGAAATTATGTTTACAAATGACACTGATGTGAGTGGCGCCAGTGTGAGTCAGACTGCAGGCTATAAATTCTCACATAAGGTACTACAAATTATCTTGTGAATCTAAGCAGTTGTCTCACAGTTTCCTATTTGTTGTAACCATTTTTGGATATGATTTGTTTTACTAAGTTTATGAAATCAACATAACTTGATGTTGCATTTTAATATCAGTGATGAATATCACATTCTTGCAAAGAGTAAAGATTTATTTCCAGAGGTTTTTTTCTGTGCTTTTTCTACTTCATGCCTTCTTTTCGCTCATGTTTTCTAGTGAAACATGCAACAGACGTCAGTCAACAATTGTCAAAAGCGTGTTAGTACATTGACATTGGACTTGTGATGCTGGATTACAGCAGTGTAGTGGGAATATTTCTCTATTGTGAAAACTGGATTAAGGGCAAATGACTTCTCACTGCTATTTTTCTCACTACTACTTCTCACTGCTATTCTTGGTATATTTCTAACAGCACTTTTCCATTTATTGAATTTGTAGTATATTTCTATTTAGAGCAATTTAATCTGGAGTAAAAAATCAAAGGATTTGACGGCTGTTATGTTGTTTAAGATCGTGGACAACAATGTCGGATAAATTCTGAAAAATGTGTGTTTGCAAGGTTGGAAAATAAAGTTAATCTACATCGCTCTGATTAAACCACATTCAAGCACTATTTTTGTATGTAAGTGATTTATTCTCATTACTGGTAAGTATTCAGAGAGTGTTCACTCTCTATTCAGAGAGTTGCTAAGCAATGATGAATTAAAAGCATTAATTTCCCTTCCTAATTTACAACCAAGTTCTCAGCTAATTAACATAATGCAGTTTTGTGGGCAGCTTTGTGTAGTTGCCCATTTTTCAAGACAGTATCACTTCCCTGCTCAGTGTCAGCCATGAACTCAAAATGAACGATGTAATCCTTTAATGTTACAGAAAGATGAGTGTAATTAGTAGATAGCACCTATATGCACTAAGCTTTTTGTTGCTGTAGAATCTTATAATGGGAAATCTAAAAAGATTGACCACATGAAACCCTTTTAGCACAGTAGTATTCTAGATTTTAAGAAAGCTACTTTATTTTTAAAAGCTGTGTATGAAAGGTTTGCACTCACAAATATGTATATCATTTGTAAGAATGTTTTCATCAGCTTTTGTCACAGTTGGAGTTACTTGTCAGTGTATGTTATTAGGGCTTCGTATGTCTCGTGATTGTTGGGTATTGTCTCTAGTCTTGGCCTGAGACATGTACCATGGCCTACACCATGTACAGACAACAACAGATAGCAGAAGCCTTGCACTGATATGTGTGCATGGGAGAATGACCTCATATCACCACAGGAGCTCCTATCTTGATGTTCTGTGCAACTTTAATGTGGGCTGTGGGTGAGAAGCCCCACTTGTTTGCTTAATCAGAAAGAGATAATCTGCCATTTCAGGGCTTTGGGGTTGACAGGAATCTGTGTTTGCTTTCTGTCCACGAGCAACGGTAGTGCGCGCACACACACATTGTGTGAAGGGATGGACGAAGAAGGCAGAAAATGCCTTTTGTGTCCTGCAGTCTTAAGCATCGTGTCATGTCAGGCTGCTGATTTTTGCAGTGAGTATGCACAAGAAAAATACTGTGCAATGTTTTTTGAGGAAATCATATTTTTTCTTTTGCTTAACAGCAAAGTATTCAATGAGTTTTTTTTGTTTGTTTTTGGCTCATAAATTCTTAATTGTATAAAACATTTATCCCAGTGTTTGCTAATGCTGGCAAGGTAGCTTTGTTTTATTGAAGCCTGTTGGTTTGAATTCAATTTCTTAGCACATGTAAAACCTTTCTGTTTGAAAAACTGAACATTTCTGAAGGAATTTCTTGTGACTACGAGTAGTAAAGAAATTGTATGTGCTGCGATTTTCAAATGTGCCTTTTACGTTTAATGTGTTTCATAAGCTGTTAAGTGGTTTTCCATATTCACTCAAGCTCTGCCAACACTGCTACTCTGCCTCTGGAAAGCAGAGTCCTGTTCTTTTGGCCTGAAGCTTGCTCAGCACTTCATCAGTTTCCCCCCCAGCAATGCCCTTTCTTTGATGATGCCTGGGCCATCTCTCTCGACAGGGCTGCTTGTGTAGGCAAGTGTGCAGTGAGCTAACTCCCCTCAGGCTGCCTCTCCCAGCTCTTGCTTGTAGTCAGAGCCTCAGCACCTGCACTGCTCTGTGATGGGAGTGTATAAAGTCTGTGCCTTTCTGCAAACCTACATAAAGCTTTAGAAGAGCGATTAATGTAGGCGAGTACTTGACATGTGATAGTCCCAAGTTTTCACTACATTTGAATTCATCTTTATGTGCCAGTGTGATTGTAATAGATGTCAGGTGCAGTGTGGAAAGTGTGTTTTCGTTTTTTTTTTTTTTTTTTCTTGGTTTTATTTTGCATCTCTATGACAAGAATGTCTCTCTTGTAGTGCTGCTTGCAGATTTTTTGCATTTCCTTTACTGGCACTGAAGGCACAAATGTTTAGAGGCAGAACTTGCACTAGTTGTTCAGACAATTTGAACAGCAGCTGTGAATTCAGATTGAGAAGACATGGTGAGACTTTCTGGTGGTGGTTGTAGAATTGTACTGTTCAATTTAGCTCTGAAATCTATTGCGGTATGAACATGCATGCTGAACTCTAGCAGAGAACATGTTTTTGAACATTGGGATAAGCACATGCATGTTGATCAAGGTGATAAACAGGTTTAGGCAGTTTTTTTTTCCCTTCTCATGTCCTAGAAGCCTATCCTGGGGTACCCATGAAAGACTGCCAACACGTCACAGCCATAGCAGAGCAGAGTATCAGTTATCTGTGACGTGAAACTCACCAGACACTAAACACGTGTGTCAACCTCTCTCATTTAATCTTACAAACCTTTATCATACAATAGAATTGCAAATAAGGTGAATAAACTTGGTGACAGACGATTAACATAAGGTCTTATACTAGGTAAATAATTTTATGTATGCCACTGTCACTGTTATACCATGTTTCTTTTCTAAAGTCTGACTGTAAATGTAATATTTGCTACCCTTTGGCACAAACAATGATTTATTTGTATTCTTTTAGAGTTGTTGAGCATCACTATAATGAAAACATTAACAACATGAACACACACATGCAAGCTCTAATTGCTCTTAGACAGAGAGGAGCATGCCCTTTTAAATGTAGATATTTTTTGCAGAGGATTTAAATGAATTTTTATACTCTGTCTCAGGGGTGAGTGTTTGTGGTTCATCATAAATTTATAATGATACATCAGATTTGTTGCATCCATGTATGCCATCATGTTTGCTCCTTCCATGTTGGTGGAAAGCAGACTAGGATTTTTATAGACTAAAGGCAAAGTCTTTCAGCCCTTTTGGCAAATGATTATTTGTTAATAAATAATTTAAACTATGTATATATTATAAAATAGCTTAACAGTGTGGTCTATGAAAATAGAATCATAACACTGTTAACTGCCTCCCAATTTTGTGCGTGTGTGTATAAAGTACACAAGGTTTCAGAGAAATTTTTTGTTTTTTGTTTTTTTAACTGCAATTTTGAATACCTCTATCTCTTATTACAGTACACTGCAGTAACTCATCTGGAGTGTGTGCGTGTGAGATGTCACTACATTGGACTTATTTATTTATAATTATTTTCTATTTTTGAGACCTTTAGTGTTTTATCCTTCATTGATGCGTATTGTGAAGTTTTGTGGCTGTGTGGTCCCACACTGTTTATTACCTTATTTCACACAAGGTGAATTTATTTTTCCTTTGTTTGTGTTTACACATGGTAATCATAAATCTGTCTTGTAGTGTTAAGTGGCTTGACGGAGTAGCACTGTAAAATGTTTACATCCCCTTCTCAATTGACTTTTACTGGACTGAAGTGACATTCATCCACTTTATCTCTTTGGCTGCATAAATCAGCTGGCCATGTGGTAGCACCGGCTAAAAATACTGCTCCCAGCAGTCCTCATTCTCCCTCCAGCATGTCTTATTATGGTTAGAGAGAAAGACGGCTGTTTCCAAGAGAATATGCTGTTTTAATGGCTGCTGGGACATGAGTGTAATTCTGCTCCCCAGTGCATAGATGGGATACAGTAGCCTGTTTTTAGAGAGCTGCCATAATCATTTGTGATGTGAATGGTCCTAGGTACTCTTGTTCATGTTCAGTCAGCTCTTGGCGCACACACACACACACACACACACACACACACACACACACACACAGAGAAAGAATGGCCACTTTATTAGAGAAATTAAAATTAGATGCAGGTGCTGACATGCTCTGAACAGCCTGTTCTACCTTGTCCCAGAGATGCTCTGTAGGATTAAGATCTGGGGACTGTGAAGACCAGGGAAGCAAGGAAAACTAGCCATCATGTTCTAACCAGCCCATGACCAGTCCTCTCAGCCTCTTCATTTGCTCATCCTTCCATCTCCTTCTTGCCATATTCTTAATATTACCCACTGTCTGTCACTTCATATACTGTTTACTAATCTTCATATTTTTGTCCTCAGCGTTGCTGTAGTTCTGTTACTTACCAGCATGAGAGAGGAGAAACAGAACTAGAGTAGGGAGGGAGAGGTTGGTAATAAGAAGACACAGCCCTGGAAAAAAAAGCCGTGTATGTTAATCTATCTCTCGTGTCCCCTCCGCCCCCCAACAGAGAACTGAACAAAGCAGCCTAGCTGCAAATGAATCACTGTACACAGAGCCTTGCACAGAGACTTTAACATATTTTTACTGTATGCCACTGTAATCAAGCAGACCAATGAAAAGGGAAAATGTGTTAAGCGCTGAATGATTTTGTTCAAATATTGAGACTAAATAATTAATCACAAATTGAGGTTACATCATTTATTCATTGTATTAGAGTATGACAGCCATGTGCTAGGGAAGAATGCATAGTGTTTCTGTGCTTTTGGGATGAATCTGTCTCTGTGATGAGATTAGAGTGGCAGAGCTGTGCAGAAAATAGAAGTGTGAAAAGGCGGGGCTTTTGAGCTCCCCATTCATATTATGTAAATGCATACTAGCTTGCCTGCTTTTTATTGGCTGACTAGCTGTGTTGCCTGGCTGATAGGAAAGAGAGAGAGAGCACGCGAGAGCACGCGTTGTGCAGCAACTGCTCCTACGCGGTGGACAGAAGAAGAAGACGGAGGCATGTGAGGAACACGGAGAAGGCATAAAAACAGACTAAAGGTGGATTGTACACTACAGCAAAGAACACAAGCAGGAATTTATTTTACCAGATCAAATCCATGCATACTGACAGTGGAATCTGTACAGACAAGTGAAAGGATTAGAAGATGGACATGTTCACAAGTAACTGTCTCTGTTGTGGGAGTCTCTCTGGCAAGAATCTCATTCATACCCATGGTGGACTGTTTTAAAGGGCACAGTAATCTCAGAGATGAATAGGTGCTGAGTGGCACTTTTCCTTCACAGCTCTTGTTCTTGTGCATGATTATTTCTCTCTCTGTGCAGCTGTTCTGCATCTTATGTATATTAGGGTAAGCGGTTTTGGCCGGTGTCACACCTGCTGGCTGAACTGACTGATGTAACGAAATTGTAGGGCGCTGGAGAAATATTGTAAGAGAGAAATCAAAGAAGGTATGTGCGCCAGACGGCGGATTCACTTTAGCTGCGTGTGAAAATGCATAGCTTTGGAATAGACTCTTCATCTGTCTCCCCAGCCATTGGGAGCCCACATCCTCTCTTCATCCGTCGAGTGGATTGGAATCTAGCCATGTGGGTTTGAGTGGAGTTTTTGTTCGTTTATACCGTCAGTGGGCTGCTACTGCCTGGGTGTCTGCAGCTGCAGACTCTTTCTAGATCCGCTCTCATTGTGGGCAGCATTTTTAGCCCTGTCTTTTTTATTCTCCTTTCCATGTGTCTTTGTAACTAGTTTGGGACTGCCAAACAATTTCCTGGAAGGACCTTGATAATTGTCTTGGTTCATGAGAGTGGTCACTCAGGCCATAATTAAACTTAATTCATCAGTTGGGAAAGAAAATTAATGAAGAATTAAGTCATTGAATTGCGAGGAAGTCTAAACAATACATTTTTCTCTTTTTTTCTATTGAGAGGAGTGGTGCTGATCTCATGGATGGATGTGTGTTTTGGGCACTAATACTGCCACTTAAGTAATGCTTGACAGAAGAAGCACTGCAATATCCTCAGTATTGTTCTATTTTATGTTCCATCATCCACCAGGCTACACTTTTCATCATTAAATGGCCACAGGTTCTGCAGAGGCTGTGGTTTCCATAGAAATCAGTCCTTATGGGAATCCCAGGATAGGAAGAGCAAAGGAAGCCTTTATGGAGCCTTTCTATCAGTTCTTGTTTAGAGGAGCTCAGAACCCAATGTGTGTGTGTATCCTGGGCTGAATAGATAAATGAGACGAGGGACGTTGTCGGTCTTGGGGCCAAATGCTCCATTTGCCTGACCAAGTGAGAGAGCGAGAGATGCTGTTGCAAAGGCGCTAGTCAGAACTGCTTCCCAGGAGCAGCAAGCTAGATCTAAAAGAAAACGGCACAGGACCAGGACCTGACGTGCTGCTTTGTACCAGGTACTCAGGACCAGGACCTGAAGTGCTGCTTTGTACCAGGTACTCAGGACCAGGACCTGAACTGCTGCTTTGTACTGTGGAGGTACACAGTTCCTTTATTATTATTTTTCTTTTGGAAGATCCACAAGCCTTGACAGGACCGCATTTTCTACATCAAAAAAGGTTATGTTGCAGAAGATTTCTTCAAAATGGAGATTATGTGCACCGAATAGCAGTGGAAAGCCTGTATTGAGATTTGTCATAGCGTGTGGCATAAAGAATACTAAAGAGAGTTTTCTTGCTACTTAGTTGTCTGTGTCTTGAAGGACAATCACCTTTGTGTAATGTTGACTGCAAATATGATGACCGCAATGTGGATAAAGCTATTTCTTGGAACTGTACACTCAAACTGATCAGCCACTTGTTTTCTGGGAACTGAACAAATATTGATTTATAGACTGTGTTAACTCTGCACTCTCCTCATATCCACTTCTGCCTGCTGGTTTGCCCTTACCCAGAGACTTGGGTCGTGGACTCCTGCTCTTTTTGCAGGGTTGTCAAACAGCATAACTGAAGTTGGCTTGTAGAAGACACATATAATGGATGACTCGAGCATACTAAGACGGAGGGGTCTCCAGGTAAGGTTTCTCGATGGTGAATTTTAGAAAAATACACAATGAAACACCCCTACAACTCAACATAAGTTGCTGAAGTAAAAATTTGGCACATGGCATAGATATCATAATTAGCTTTTCACTCTTTTCAGCATATCAGCCATCAGATTTGGTGTAAATTATTAGGGAGGTTTGCATTTCAGTCTATCATTTTGCTTCTGTTTTGGAACTAATGAGCTTTAGGTTATTCATTGTTGTATTCCATTGTTGTGTTTGCTGACATCTAACCCAGCAAAAAGTAATGAAGAGTTTTAAACTAGATGGGCTGTAATTAGGTGGAATTGGAAGTATCGGAACAATTAAACAGCCTCATTGCAGCACCTTTCAGGTGAATAGAAGAATAGATCTTGTGTCCTCCTTCCCCACAAATTGTACTGGCCACTTTTTGTGCCACCTTGTGATTCCTAACTCCTATGCTGTGTAATGACTCTGTTCACACATCTACCATAAGGACCATGAGTACGCAAACATCTTTGTCATCACTATGACTTTAGTTTGCACTTGTTTGACACTCAGCTATGCTGCCATGCAAATACCCTTCAAGGAAAACCAAGATGTAACCTGGTTGCATTTTTTATATATATATATATATATATATATATATATATATATATATATATATATATATATATATATATATATATATATAATGATAGTTTAGAGGTCATTCACAAGAATTGCACATAAAGCTGCACTCTGCAGAGTCCAGAAAATTTGATCACATTCACTAAGCTAATGAATAAAACAGGTTCAGGAGTATTCCTATAAGAAAAATAAAATATATTCTCTATTAAATTTTACTAGGCTTATGATTTATAAATATATATATATTTTCAGTGAAATACTATTATTAAATCCCAGTAAGGTTGTATTTAAGCAGCTGCTAGTTCTAATATTGTGCCTCTATAGCGTAATGATGTGTGTCTAATTTATTTTTCCCACTTTTTCCTGAAGCCTCTATACTTTGCTCTACTTTGAGGAAAATCCCCTTTTAAATAGCACAAACTGCAAGAATGAGTTTTCAGACACTATTCATCAATGGAAATAGCTTAACTGGATAGAAATTTTTCATTTTTCATTGCTGTCACTCACTGATAACAGTTTGCAGCATCTGCTGCTCTGTTCAGCCAACATATTTAAAGGTGGATTTTAGACACTTGTGAATTCATAGAGTTAACCCCAAGTGTGCACCACAGAGGTTAGTAATTCAGTTGTGTGCCATTTTGACTTAAATGTGAAGTCTGTTTGAAAGAAGGTGACCAAAATAGAAGAACTGAGGCGAGAAGTGACACGTGCATGCCTTATTTTGCCTCTCATCGGTGAAATGGAGTTTTTTCCTCTAAGCTATTATGGAGGAGTCTCTGAAATTTACTGTGGCTGAGCTAGATGGCATTGTATAGGAACTCTAGCATAAAGTACAGTGCAGTATCATGGCAATTAAATGGTATGTACTCAGTTGTTGTTGTTGTTGTTTTTTTTTTATTTGGTTGATCGTTTTTTCTCTAATTTATTTTTATTTATTTTTTGGTCTGTTGATATGAATGGACATGGACATGTTTTATTCACAGTCATTTATTTATCTACAGCAGATTACCCTCTGGCTAATGTACTAACTAGAAACTAGTTGGTTTCTATAAGAGGAGGTATAAGAAGTCTGGCTTCACCTTGCCTTTGGGGCCTGACTTTTCTTTGATTATTACACCCAATTAATCAGGGCCACGCGTATCCATCTTTGTGTTGTGATGGACAGACCAGACAGACTCAGACCACACTACAAATGAGACACACTGGCCTATGTATGTGCATAGTTCCCTGCTCCACCCCTTCAGTTTGTACATCCAGGATTGTGTTGTGTAACTGAATGTACTATGAATTAATTTTGGAGATTGAGTTGGAGGTTTGCTGACTGACTGAATATAGTAGTTTATTAGTATTTATTTTTTAGTGTTTGTTATGCAGAGATACAAGAGGGGAACAGTGATGTAACCCATTTATATTTGTAATTTTGCAGTTCACCACTGCTTGTCATTTATGGGAGAATTCTACGAAGGAGTCTCAAAAAAAAAAAAAAAGGCCATGTGGATTTTTGAGAATCTAGATTATGTAATTCACTGTCCTTGCAGATGTTGGTGATAAATGTCAATATTATAGATATGATAAATATTAAAGGTGGGGGGCAGTTAGATGCTATTATTATGATCTAAATAGTCTGCTGTTAATTTGAACTAAATTACTTCAGTTCATGACTCCTTTTCTGTGCTTGTGTATATGAGCATGGTTGCAGCGCCCCTCGCAGAAAAAGATGGGTAGTGTTGTGCTGAGCTTGGCTTCTCTGTGTTGTGTCTGGCCAGTGAACTGTGCAGCAGGGGGTTTTGTTTCTGTAAATCCTCCATCCTGGACCTCAGCCCCAGGCATAGGACTGGCTGGCTGGATGTCTGAAGCTGGCATGCATGCAATAGAGCAGGCCGGGGGGCAAAACTCCCACTGAGAGTGGCAGAGATGGGAGCAATGGGCTCGGTCTGCTCCGTGCTGCAGCAGCATGATTCTGGAGTTGCCTATTGATTGCACCACCATCATTCGGCTCTTCGGCATACATGGAGTAAATGTGTTTCGCGTCGTTTAATATGCTGACCATTCATTCCTACAAGCCTGTGATGGGTCCTTAAGCCAACCACACGTGTATGACTGACTGAATGTTTTAAGGAAGACGCAACATTTGTATGACGTACGCGCACTTAACAGTTTAACATGTCTTGCATATATGAACATAATTCAACTAAATTTACTTTTCATTATCATTCTGGTGGAGAATCTATTAGGATGGCTGTTATTGCTTAATTTGATCCTAGTGAGTAAATGCCTGTGCTTGATGAATAGTCTCTTATGACTTTAACTACTTTGCCTTATTGCTCTAAGGAGGTCTGGGGAGCTGTACAGGTAATATTGGTGTAGTATATCTGCTATCTGCCTGGTGCATGATACTGTACCTTGTACTAGGGGGTTTGTACTTAATCTTGCTTGTGCATCTGAATGGCCTTCCAGATCTGGCTACACTTTTCCTCATTGTTTGGACTAAAGCGCATGCTTTTACAATCAAATACTTGTTTTCCAAACACGATGCAACAAAGTGGATTATATATTTTTCATGTGCTTAGACTTTTCAGTCTGACTTGCACATTTGATACAGATTACAGGCATTCAGGTTGTTTGGTGAGCTAGTTTTGATTCCAAATTCCATTGTGAGCACACATACCACTATTGCACTTTATTCTAGTACTTCAGTTAGTCTGAATCAGTAATTGTGTTTCACTGTCCAGGTTTCTTCCTGCTTACTATTATCTGCCTCAGTCTTACTATTATTGCGCCTCAGACATGAGCCTGCTTGTTTTATGTTTTCAGGAATTAAAATGGGGAAATTCATTTTGACTGGAAATGAAACTGTAATCTCTCAAGTGCACAACATATGTGTAAGGTATACAGGTTTATCTCAAAGTTGTTGCTGTTATGAGTTTATTGACCTCCCTCATGCTTGGAGTTCATTTTGTATGACAATTTGCTTGTTCGGTAACTAATATTTGTATTCTGAATGTGTTTAGGTTGATTTGTACATTGGCCTTTATATTAATACCTGTAATTTCAGACATTTAGAAAGATATCTTTTTTTTTTTCTTTTTTTTTTAAAGCAGAAACATAAATACATTTTCAGTTAATTGATTGTTCAGTTGATTGAATTATTTTGCCAGATGAGATGCTAGGTATTTTAAATGAACAGGTTTACCAAAAATCTATATATTCTTCAGATTAACTGTTATATATCAAAACAGTTGTTTCCCTGAAACCTATGGAAAATACAATTGATAAATGAATTCCTCATTTTCAGTCCGGATCTCTGGATAGTTGGGAATTTTTTGCTTTTTTCCCCCCCTCCTTTTCCATGTGATTTCACAAAGGCCAGTAACCTGGATATGACTTCAGTGGCTTCAGTTTTGATGGACACACACCCTTGGCTTGCAGGGATGAGCTGCAGAACCGTATCGGTTGCTCCTCTTTTCCTCTTATTTCCTGCCAGGTTGAACTGGTAAATTGTTCTCCTGCTCCGCTGAGTTTGTAGGGTAAGACTCTGTGGGACGATTGTACCTATGGGCTGAACAGAATGAGAGAAAGATAGGGAGGAGGTGAGGGGCAGTACTCGGGGGCAAAGTGCTTCTGGAGGCAGTTTAAGACTGTAATATCATATTCTGAGACTCTTAGACATGCCTTGCTGCTTTTACACTGATTTGGTGCAGTGACCCAGCATAGGTTGGTCAGGACCATTACGTTAAATATTCATTCACATTCTCTCCAAGGAACAGCTGCTCTCTCTGTGGTTGATGCAACTGAACATTCTGTAACACCAGCCTCTTGACTTTATAAAAAGTGCAAATGTTCATCTTTTTTCCATTTTCCTACTGAATTTATGAAATTGAAGTTATGCATTTATTGTGAATAACCTGAGATTTGTTGTCATGGCCTGTATGGCTTTTTTGGCCATTGTTTTTATAAAGATGGGATAGACATTGTTCCTATTTTCCAAGGATGACTGCCCAAGTGTTCAGCTCATTTGGTGCTGTGTACATGGCCCTCAGGGCTAAGAGGTTTGCAGTGAAACTTCATCCCCTCGAGTTCCTTCTCCCCCACATAGACGCTCTTGACTTTTTTTTTTTTTTTTAATCCTGTCTTCGGGCAATGAAACAACGCCAACTAAATCATAATTCGCAGAGGAATTTTCACAAAGGGCAGTGATGGGCGGGGGGTTGTGTGGATGAAAAGCCACATCAGAAAATCATGTGATCTCCTTTGTGTTGGCGCATAAAAAAAAAAAACACCAAAAATGAAGGAGGTGTCTGAGTTGAGTGCAGTTGCTGTTCTGAGTATGAGTGATGGAGTGTCAGTATGAAGAGCATGCTGTGTGCTAGCAGTCATGATGTGCCACAGTATCCTGACAGCAGATTCCAGTCAGAACAGAAGACCATTAGTCTGTAGACATTGTGAGCTGGTATGGAGTCAGGCTCTACATTCTCCAGAAATCCATACAGATCTCATTTCATTCTGGACAGGTAAGTGATAGGTAGAATGATGAATGGGTACATACTAGCTTCATCCTTAAATGCTGCACCTAATTGCTACTTGACTGTAAACTATGTGTCATGTGTAAAGAAATAACATGGCTCTAATATAGGATACTATATTGGAATGCCTGTTGAATGAAGACCAGCACACCTCCAATTCCCAGTATCTTTGCCAGATGTTTGACTGTGAACATCTGTTTGAAACCATGTTTTTGAGACCATTTTCAGTAATCCACTCTTAAAGATGCCTAAATGTTTTTGCTAGTACTTTGGATATTGCAACTCAAGGTACCTCTGTGCTCATGTAATTGTATAAAGAACCTTTTTGCACCGCTCTCACACAAACCACTAATATCTCAAAGCAAGAAATCAGTTGGGCAAATACCCGTTCATTGTGCCACTCATAATCCAAGTACAAAATGTGTCGTTCTTACTACTGCAGCAGTGGTATCAGATCTCTCTTGGAGACCTCCCTACATTCCTGCTCCTTTCCATTTGTCCTTCTCTTCAGCTTTTTACATTTTAATTTAATTTATTTAACCATTCTCTGTTAGACCCTAGCTGCTGCTGTCACATTGTACTCATGGTTGGTGAGCAACCAGTCTGCCTATGATAAAATGTGGCCATATTGGATGCTACTGCAAATGGGAATGTTTCTTTCAGGCCAGCATTGTAGCAATAAAGTCACCGTCCTCCTTCCTTCTCGCAGACATGGATTTTGGATGAGCCAAAAGTCTTTTTTTGCTTCTTATTCTTGCATGCCAAATAGGCAAACATGCGCCAAGGTCACTTTGACTGCAGATAGATAAATAGTATTTTGTCCCACTTTTTAGTGGGTCCTTAACAGTGCTGTGCAACCCAAGTACCAAAATGCACACACAACAAGTTTAATTTGGTGTACATGTATCTAGTGTTTGCTCCAGCCCATCTTTCTTCAGATACCTTTCTTTACATTTTCTACAAATTGTCAGTGGTAGACAAGTTTTAGTCCAAAACAGCTTGCAAAATCAACAAATGAGAAAATTGTTTAACATCTTGTGGAACATGATTATTGCATAAGACACCTCCTGGAGTTGCTTCCCTTGTTGGACGCCTATGTTCATGTGTATGCATGTGCCACACAACTGTTCTTTGTCATCTTTATTGGCAGATTATGACTGATGCCACTGAGTATGAAAGAGAAAGAAGTGTATTGTGTAACTTGTGAAACAAGCAGATTGCAGGAGTGTGAAAAGTAGAATGAAGGCTACAGAGTAATTTTCAAGTTAATCTTTACATATTGGGGAAATGACAGTTTTTATAGTTTGAACTTTGTACCATATAGGTGCAGATTCTTTCTTTGGTTGTCGCTTCTTTCTTTGGTTTTCCAAAACTGGTTATCTTTCAAGTTCACTATTGCTAAACTCACTGGAGCATTCATCCCTCTGAACATGGTACCCAGATGTCCAACACCCAGACATCTAATTTCATCGCACTGCTGAGGCATTAAGGCTGCCTGATGCCACATTGTACTAATTTCATAGGGTGCATGCACATTTATTGACATTTTAATTTAATGGACACAAATAAATGCACTTGTGACAAGGTAGGTGGAATGGTGCAACACAGTGTGTAACATTTCAAATCCACCAGCATTTTTGAGCCCATTTTGGTTTAAAAACGCATTGTTCTTCCACCTCCTCTGACTTTTAGTGCAACACAATGCAAGTGCAAGACAGTGTTCTCTTTACTTCAAGCACACACACAATTTCTCATAAAGGGATTTTAACCAATAATATTACCTTACTAAAAAACTAAATACAATAAAAAAATAAAGAAAAATCAATGCTATCATGATTATTAAATGTGAATCAGACAGAAAATTGTATAATTTAAATAATTTGTCATCACAGATATGTAAATATAAATTTTATTTCCAACAATAATAATGCTTTGAGTGCCATATATTTTGGTGTGACTGTCTGTTTCCTCATTTCTGAATTTTTTATTTATTTTTTTGTGCTGCCATGACGAAATTGTGTCGCCGGCTCTTGCTCAGTTTAAAGAATGGAATAAGATGGTTAATCTGATTGGATGTTGCAGCAACATGCCTAACCACACCTTCTGATCATGTATTCAGTCCAACCCAACCTCTTGTCATAACAGTGCTGCTCCGTGTCGGATTAGTGCAGGAAATGGCAAACGATTCTGTCATGCCAACATGTACCTGCACTGCGGTCTTCTGCTTTTTACTGCTCTTGCTCTGTGTATATAAAAACAGAGCCGGTAATGTTATGGCTATTTTTAAGCCTCAATATTGGGCCACTTTTAATGATAGATTAATTCTTCTCATGTTTAGAGACAACAGTGATAGAATATGCACATGCAGTTGCTGCTATTGTCAAATAAACTTGGACTGGTGTTACAACAGGCGCAGAAACATCAAAACATCATCATCAAACTGTCACAGTCTAATTGCCAGTTGCACAGTATGTTGACTGATTTAGGAAAACTGCCTACCATGCAGCAATACTGGAACACAAAGCTAAGTCCTAGATATAAAACTGTCTGGAACTGTGTTGGTTCCACCATTTTCATGCAGTTTACAATCATGAACTTGTTAATCTGTAAACCATACCTTAATTCTTGTATTCATAGTGTTAAACCACTGGACTAGTATTCGGTTATAACACTCTTAGCCACCATTGTTATGCCATTTAACTATTGAATATCATATCCATAACCTTCTAAATTCAATGTATGTGTCTTTGCATACTGGTTAAAAGTGCTTAGTGCACTTATTGGGTTGTATATTTCTATATGGAAACATAGCAAGAGGTAGTAAAATGGATGAGAGTCAAAACAGTGCCAGAAATACCTGCTCTGCACACACAAAATAAGTTATGCTGCAAAGAGAACATTTCCAAGGCCTGTATCAAACTGCAATGGGGTAACTTTTTTTAAAATGTTCAGTTTTGTAGGGGCACATAGTGTTGGCTTGTTTAGATATCTTTGGTTTGCATTGTGTTTATACTTCAAACAATCCACGCCAGAAAAGGATCGAAACCCACCTGACCGGCATTTTCGGTCCATTTATTTGGTGCACAACAGAGTTCAAAAAGTAGCATTCACACTTGCTCTGTTAGTGCAGTTCATTAGAGTAATCACACCAAAGTTTGTTTTGATCAAACCAAAGCTAACAAGTCTACACACACCCTTACTTTAACATTGTCCAGTTTGAGGTGAATATATTTTATCCAAAGCATAACACAAGCATGTAAAAATTTGATATACCTGAGGAGTGATTGATTAGCAGACACTAAGTTTTGTACTTGTAACTGCCTATTTCAGAGTATCCTCTGCACACTAATCTAATTCATTCTCGTATAATTAAATTGTAATATATTTAGTTCTAGCTAAATAGTCTTCTGGTTAAAGGAAGAAAGAAGACATTTCAAATAATCATTTAGTTCCTTCTGCATATTGTATGTGACTGAGCTTGAAATATCTCAAATAAACTTGTGTAAGACTCTAAGTATACTTTAAGTCTAGTATTTTTATTTCTTTGCAGAACTTAAAATTTCATTGTTTTGTTCATGAAGGGAGTTTCATTTATTCGTTTAGGTCTGCCCTAAGGCAATGGTTTTCAGTCCCATGCCCTGAGACCATACACTGTATTTTTCTTATGTTTTCCCAGCATTAATAACTGCAGGTTACTGACTCATCTTGTGATTATCTGGCTACTTATTTGATGAGCTGGTTCAGGTGTTGCTTGGGGAGCACCCAAAACTGAACAATTTGCAGTGATGTTTGGTGCCAGGATTGAGAACAACTGCAGTACTATGCACCCCCTGCCTCATCCCACCAACAGGCACACGTGTGTGTGTGTGTGTGTGTGTGTGTGTGTGTGTGTGTGTGTGTGTGCGCACACACACACACACACACACTCTCTCTGACCCAACACTAACTTGAAACAGGCTGAGAGGAGCTTAACCAGCTTAGACATTGACAGCCATGTTGTTGACAGAAAGAACAGAGGCATTGTTGCCCATTCTCACCAGCTTGCAGTGCTCTCGCCTAAGTGAGTCTGGCCAGCTCAGACTGACTGGCCTGCCTGCCTTCCCTGCCAAAGCTCTGGATAAATGCATTAAGAGCACAGCAATGAGCTCAATCTGTGTCCATGCTGAGAGCATGAGCTCACCGTTATAGCCAGAGGACAGAAAAGGAGGGGTGAAGGAGAGTCAGAAGAGTGCCAGAAAGTGAGAAGTCTCAGCTGCGCTGGCTCTGTATACACATGCACCCCTTGTCAAACACGGGTCAGCCTTTCTGTGCGCAACATTACCTAATGCTTTGAAATCTTTAATGAGGAATGTCTGAGAAGCTCCTGAAATTAGTCATTGACTCGTGGTCAATTTCACATGGATTGAGACCTGTTAAAATACTATATTGTGACAAGATGGTATGATTAGTCAACTATAGGTTTTAAATTTTATATATATATATATATATATATATATATATATTATAACAATTTATGCAATAGTAGATATTGTGCAAATTCACTATTATGCAGCTGTAGTGGTATTAATTTAGTGTTTAAGATTTATACAATCTTGTCCAATGTGAAAGAGGATGGGTTGGTGCACAAGCATTCAAATTTCAATAACAGCAAATATACATCCTCCTTCCTTTTTACCCCCTGGCCCACCATCCATCCTCCCAAGAAAATAAAGAAATATCTAATGTATTTATAATGTTGTATTTCTTTATGAGGTTGGTTGGTGTGTATTTCAAGTTTAAACATCAGAATTCCTGCTTTTTCTCCTTTGGTGATTGTAGATGCTTCTGGAACAGTGTTTGTTTTACAAGTTAGTTGCTGGGTTGGATTACTTCATTAAGGTATGGCAGCGAAAACACTGGCTGTTACATTAACTCTTTAGAAAACGATTATACTGAATGAAATTCCTGTGCTTCTTTGTCCACTTGTTCTTTTTGTAAGTGACCACAAATGTAGTTAAATGTTGCATTATCTTGCTACAACATATTTACTGTTTGACAGTTTTTTTTTTTAAAGAAATGGATCGGATGTTTCAAGCCCTCTTTTTGCTCACTCTCTTGCTCCCTCGCTGCTGCTTTCATTTCTGATTTTGGTTTCTTTTGAACCAAGTCTGAATTGCTGGACTGCTCTCTAGTCAACAACATATAAATTACATGTTAGGTTTGCGTGTAGGATGATTTTAAACCCCTGTTGCTTTTGAGGCAAGGAGGTGGGGATGAGAGGAAGTAATATATGCAAATAAACAGAATTCATCATGGAAGACACATCTTATTTATCTCTATAATAGCAGAGTATTAAAATTAGAAATCAAAATCAATGTATTTCTGAGGTTTTTGGAGGGCCCCCCTTTCCAAGCAGGGCCCTATTAGTCAGGGCCACCATTACCTGCCCCTGATGTTTGTATATGAAGCAGTCTGTGTTGTCAAAAAACTTTAAATCAGTAACTACTTGGTAACAATACATGAATCAGAATCTTTAGTTGTCGCTGTCCCACTGAGATGCAGCAAATCACTTGTAATGATCTCAAGAAAAGGGCCTTGTTTGCATCAGTCACTTTATTCCTCAACATTTTTCTGGAGATGATAAACGTTTGTCTAAATTTATATTATTGTCCTCATTGTCCCCTTTAGTCCTGTTGTCTTGTTTTCCGGGGTAGTTAGCGTGTTTATGAAGATGGGACGTTGGAGGTGATGGGCATGCGGGAAGGTTATTGGGGGTGGGGTTATTGGTGTCAGAGGGGTCAGCCAGTCCCAAAACACTGTATTTAGGCCACACAAACACAATAACACTAATTAATAACAAATATACATCCTCCTCCCTATTTACCCCCAGCCCACTATCCATCCACCCAAGAAAATAAACACACAGAAATATATAATGTATTTACATTTCTCTGAGTTTTTAGTTGGTATGCATTTAAGGTTTAAACATCAGAAAAGGAAGAGATGCCTGCTTTTTCTCAGTTGTTGATGTCTTCTGGGGAAGAAGCTATTCCTTATTCACTGTGTACTTGTGGATGGTCTAGTAGTATTCTCCCAGTGGCGAGGGCACAGACAGGCATACGCCAGGATGGAACAGGTGGTTGACCAGGATTTGCTGTGGTAAACGGGCTCATTTTAGGCTCTTCAGCAAAAGGCATTGCACTTTATTCACAAGGTGTTTGATTTTGTTTCCAGGGTGTTTTTGTGATCAGCCCTTTATGTATATTGCCATTTTTGTTTCAGTGAACCTGTATGTACGTGCGTGTGTGTGTGCTGTTCTGTTTAATTACCTCACAGTAAACCAATATAATTTGAACTGAATGTCTAAGCTTCCTCTCTGCACTGCTTCAAATACTAAACATAGTGGAATAAAAACAGCAGTACATGAGAATCTTGCTTTACAACGTTAATTTAATACATTTAAATATCATCTTAAGCTTTCATTCTGTTGTATTCTAACCAAACTTTGAAAATATCCAGGTGTACCTGTACAACACCATGACCTCAACACATATATGTTGTTTCTTTCTTTTTCATTGTTTGCTCGCTCTCTCACTTTTACACCCCCTACCCACGATGTCTGACGACTAGTGTCTCAGTAGGTATTAATCAAATGTCGAGCAACAATGATGTGGTGTTTACAGCGTGTCAGTCTGTTGGCACGGTAGGGGGCTCCTCGTGCTCGTCCCTCTCTCACACACACTTCCTCCCCAGGGACCTAAACTCCTCTATTTCTCCTTGCTCCTTCAACTATTCTTTAATGAGGACCATCCTTCATCCTCGTATGTTTCCTGGGTCTGTCCAATGCACGAGTGTGTCTTTTGTAGATGTGTGGGATTATTTCACACCAAGTTTCTTCGGTGTTTTATTCTTTCTCTCTCTCTGTGCTAATGTTCTGTGTTTCCTTCTCTCTCTCCTGTCACTGTTGTTAGAGGTGTTGCTTTCTGTCGGTTTGTACCCATAGCTTTCTCCTTCTCTCTTTACAAGTCTGTGTGAATTCTTTTTTTTTAACCCTCCCCCCTTTTCCTTCTGCAGATTCCTGTATTTCTTACACCACATACACCATTCATATTCATTGTTGTTTTCTTTAAAACTACTTCAGCAATGTTTTACGAACGGTGAGGCAATTTTCTTTTGTAAATGAGCATTATTGTGTACATATGCATTATTGTGTACATATGTGCCCACATATATGCATTAGTGTGGACATATATGCACGAGTGAGGGAGAGTTAGAGAAATAACCTCTACATTAGTCTTCACTACATACAGCCTTCTGTGAGAGACTGTGTGGGTATATTGAAGGTGAGAATTAAAGCTGTCTGCATATGTCGGAGAGCGAAAAGAGGAGGTGTTTCTGTCTGCCTGCCACTAAGAAACGGAGCCTTTCAGCATGAAAGGCGAGGAGAAGGACGGAGAAGAAGAAAGAAGGGAAGGTTGTAGCAGGGACAAAGGGGATGACTGCATCACGGTGTCGGTGCTTAGGGGTTCTACATTTGAAAAAAATGTATTTGCAGTTATACGTAAATGTTTAAATAGCTCGTTTTTTTTTTCCCTCTCTCTCTCTCTTCAGATCCACTTTTCACATTCATTTAATGACTTTAAAAACAAGCTAGAGTCATATCCGAATCATAAATGTTTTTTGTAGATTTCAAATCTCTGTTGTTCAATCAAAAAAAATTGCAAACTTTACCTCTATGCAGCTGTTTCATTGAAGACTAGGACTGGATAATGATTACTCTCTCTTAATAAAGAGACATTTTCGGTCTCATTTATATGGCTCCTGCAGGCATGGTCTCTCTTGAAATCTGCTAAAGGCAGTTGAAACGTTATTGACATTAGCATTTTTGCTTTCAGCTCTCTACTCAGTAGGAATGGCTGTTTGCTTAATCAGCCTTCATTAGTGTCTTGCATATTATTCTCAAGATTCTATTAGAGGATTGCTAGGACTAGACAAAGAATCTGCTGTCTTCTGAAGTTTGGCACCTCACATTCTGATTAGGCCCTTCTCAGCCTTACTACCTTATTTCACAAGCTGTCTGGACACACCATTCCTAAACAATTCAAATAACAGGCTGAGAAAACATCTATTAAGGTCAAGGTCATTTGAAAGGGTTTTTGTTACTATATAACCTGACTAACACACACAATCTCAAAGGTTCTATTAGAAAATAACCTAAATTTTGAGTGCCCACTATGATGAGGGAATGCAGTATGTTACAAACACTCCTGCCAGAGCTGTCTTTGCGACAGCAGCTGTCATCCTGGGTGTAAAAGACAGATGAATGCTCCGCGAATCTCTGCTGCTAATGTTTACTATTAAGGCAGCTAGCCTCAGCACTCTTAAGAGTTCTGAATGCAGGTGACAGTACATGGTTTCAGCATATTGGCATCATCATGGCTGTAATGTTCAGTGACCTCCCACAGAGAGATGGTGTTGGCACCAACACGAAACAGTTCAAGAGAAGGTAATGGAAACAAAGCTACTCAGAATACATTAGCTAAAGAATCTTATGTGCTCTTCCCACCCAACGGGGAAACCATGCATTATCATATTTAATTGTTCAAAGGGAAAAAAAAGCGAAGCCCTGCCAATCTCAAACTAGCACTGTGTGCACGTCTCTCTTCATTATCTGCACATAAAAATGTCACTGAGGCATGTAGATTTAATTTGAAAGTGCAAATTCTAATTAGAATTAGTGTGATGAGTTTTTTTGTTTTTTTTTTTTTGGGGGGGGGGGGGGGGGTCCTGTGGTTTCCCCCCACTGATGGAGTGCAGTGGTGAAGGCACTATGAATAGGCTGATCAACCCAGATTATCTTTTCTGTCTGACTGAGGAGGACACACTGGAAGGCAGGGGGGTGTGGGAGGTGTCAGGGCTTCTTCCATGAAAGCCGTTCTATAAGCGTGCTGCAGTGGTCGGGATAATTAGTTAATCTTCTGTTCCAGCTACACAAGGACAAGCAAAAGTAACATGCCTTCTAATTGTGCTGATTTAACACCCGCTCAGTGTGATGGGCAGCTGCAACAGCCGTCTCCAGATCCGGAGTGTGGGGTTTTGTGCAAGTCTCTTTCAATACCCGCAGGTGCACCCATTGGAAGGGGTGAACTGCTTTTTGCTATGAACAGTTTTGTTGTTGTTTTTTTTTTGTTTTTTTTTCCTGTCCTGTTTTTTTTGATGCATGCACCCCTTTTTCAGTCACAGTTGTAGAGCTGCCCCAGTACCCCATTTTAGCTTTCTTAAATCCTGTAGACTCCCAGCAATATAAATAAGGCAGCTTGATTTGAACACAATGTACTCTGATATGCAGCTGTGCTCAGTCCACCCCCTGCTTTGACTAGAACTCCATTTCAGCCTGAGACTATAAGCTAGAGCTTTTCCTCTTCTTTAACATTACTCTTTATCTATTCGCTGCTTAGAGGTTTTCAGTTACTTTATATTGTGACTTGCGTCTATCTTCAGATGCCATGAGACATAAAGCAGTGCTGAAACCTGTGTGCATGTGTGTGTGCGCTTTTTTTTTTTTTTGACTGAGCTGGCATATAGTGTAGACAGGCTTAGTGCTACACCCCATTGCTCTGTGGGATGATTAAGTAGCCACTGATCTGGTTAATGCTAATTGCCTGTGTTGTCTACTGAGAAGCCACCTCTACTTGATGATCTTCTCCTATTCATTTTTTTATTGCCTTAACTTTGGAATATTTGTACTAGTTGCAATCTATCAAGGAATTGCTGAACTATGAAAAATACAATGCGTCATCCTAAGGCCTTATATTCAGCACAGGATAGCCACATACATAGTGTTTTGCTGCTCTGTGAAGTTTTCATATTCTATTTTCCTTATTTCACCAAGATGCTTAAAATGCTGCAGATGTGTTTAAAAATGTGCACCAGTGCCTTTCCTGGAGACTGCCAAGCAAACTCTCTGGGTGATGTGGTGTTAATAATAGCCGTTGCCAATTTGGAATTGTGCCCGTCAGTGTATGGAGTATGGGAATCAGGTTGCTTGCTTCTTTCACTTCTCCATTATTTTACTAGTGGTATTTTAACACAACTTTGCCACCAGTCTTGATGCCCGATTGCCCAAAACGAGATTCCATGATGGGTTTTACACTTTTAATTTCAGAATGTAGGAGGTGATGTACTAATGGTTTCATTACGTGTTGTTGTTTTTTTTTTTCCTCCTTCTTCTCACATTCTCATGTTAGAATCAGCAATTTAGATTAAGGCAAATTTGGCAGGGTAGTAATTTATAAAAAAAAATACTCAGCCTTGTTAAAGACCAACTCGATAGAGGAAG
This sequence comes from Electrophorus electricus, assembly GCF_041902795.1. Lineage (NCBI taxonomy): Eukaryota > Metazoa > Chordata > Actinopteri > Gymnotiformes > Gymnotidae > Electrophorus > Electrophorus electricus. Next base: position 5,684,703 of record NC_137503.1, read on the forward strand.
AACTAAGAATGTTACACAGCACCCAAGCAATCTCACCCTGCCTGACCACCAGGCCCGAAAACCTTTATCAAGACGACGGATTTGTATATATAAGAAAATTATATACCAGCCTGTTAAGATGTGATTTAATTGCGAGACAATGCCATCTAATTAAGTTATAAGCCAGCTCGATAGTCACAAGCCAACTTGTGTGGACTGCTCCTATTCAGCTTGCTTGAATCCCAATAAACTCTCTCCTTCCCAACTTCTGCTCAGGAAGGAAACAGGCCATCCCATGAGTCCCTTCTAATTGGCTCATTAGTCCTGTGCTAATGGAATAGGCCAAGACTAGCGTCGCTGCATACAGGAGCTGCAGGCTGCTCGCATGCTTCTTCTTCATCTACCACAGCACTCTGTAATGGAGCTTGCAGGTCTCTGATCAACACTCTAATCCCCACTGCTCTGACCTCTGCCTTTCCCAATAAGCATCTGTCGCACAACCCAAATGAACGGCCTTTTCTAATAGACGAGCGGTCCTTGTGTAAACAGTTTGCCGACCCCCAAAAAGATCAATAGTTAATTAGGAGATTTGTTTATGCAACATGCTGTAACTTCACTTACTGCTATTAGCTCTAACAGATTTCTGTCACACTGCTCTGGTTTCTGCAGTCCCTCACCGGTTTTCTGGTAGCAGTCGGCTCTGTTTACAGGTTCATATTTTGTGCAGTTTAATTCAAATAGTGCATCTTAGCAGCCGAGCAGCTCTCTCCTAGGGTTTTCCCTCTTTCCCTTTCTCTGCCTTTCCCCTGGCTGTTTGCGTAGGGATTAACTCCCTACATCTGCAGTCTCTTGCCCCGTGCCAGCAGCTCACTCAGACAGACTGTGGGGTGACTGATCTGCCCTCTGCCAGGCTTGGCACTGCTGCCACCTTGTGCGCTATATTGCCAGGCTGTCACTCTCTCAGCTTGGCCAGGGCCCCTACTGCTCGCCCAGCGGTAAGGAGGGCAAAGCCCAGAGGCTGTCAATCACCAGCCTGGGCAACTGCATGCACTATGGTACAAAGCACAGGAGCTGGTATAAGCTGGGTAAGAGACCTAGCCACCCAAAATTTCTCTATGGACCTCAGTCATTTGCCTCTGCTCTAAAATTTCTTGCTATTGTTTGCTGTCTTGGTCAATGCAAATTGAAACATGGTCTATAGCAATATTCTCTTCAAAGAAAATGTTCAGGCAGCGTGAAACTATTATCAAATTGTTCCGTGAGGTATCCATGGAGATCTGTTGTGGGCAGTGAATTTGCCCTTGAGCCATTGAAAGATGTTTCGCTGCCCGTTTAATAGAGAGGTTGGGATATTTATAGGTTAAAATGCTATTATGCATTGTACATGTTAGATGGTGATGAATTGTGATTAAATCTCAGTCCTTTCGGTAAATCTTAAAGTAAACTTTTTACAACCTTCATAGTCTCCTAAAACAAGTCTAAGAACAGTGGAGACAGAAAACGTGTGCTTGTGTATATTGTGCAGTTTAACTTTCTATTTATGTCCTCCACAGTAGCTCATTGCAATCCATTTGCGATGTCTGCCCACCTGATCACCCCATTTTCAGATGACTTCATAACTGTCTCCAGTGCATCCATTTTACTTGTGTGCTGCTGCTTGCTCTGTCCATCTCTTTGATTACATTTCCCTGCACTCTGGCTCCCTGTCATACTGGATGGACTTAAGCAATATTGATGGGCTCCATTGGGAAGATTGCTTTTGTGTTCGGGCGGAAAGTCTGCTCCAAACTGCCACTCGGGCTAATTTCATTGCCCAGCCTTTTAGCTCATGACATTGATGCAACCTTGACATGGAGGGCATGTGTATGCATGTGTGTATGCGTGTACGCATGGACAGCTGTTGTCCAGTTCTTCAGGCTTCACCCTCTGTAGCCTCAGATAATTAGCCTGTCTGATATATAGCCTCACAATAATGTGTAAGATATTGTTGATTTCATACAGTGTTTCCAGCCATCACTTTCTCTATCACCCATCCTTCTGGGAAAGTATTACTATCTTTATTTTTTGGTAGATTGTGAAATATATTGCTAAAAGAATACTGTGTTAATTGCGTACCGGAACTGAGCAGAAACCCAAACATTCTGCTCGCCACTGTTGAGCTACAGCACCACTAGTGAGACTCCCCTTCATGGCAATTGGTGAGCTCTTAAAGAGCCTAAAGTGCTCAGAGCATTAGCCAGTTGATGGCTTACAAAACAGCAGACACTGTGGTGGTTTGACAAGTGCACGGGCGTGTGTGGATGGGTGATGCTGCCTGATAACACAGTGCATGAGTTCATGCTGCTTCTGGACTTCAGTCTGGTAGAGCTGCTGTGTTTTGGAAGCTGCATTTTGAGTAATCTAATATTCTAAACTTACAATAATGTGCAAGTTATTGTTGTTTTCATGCATTATTTTCAGCAGTCACCTTCTCCATGATCTCCCCCCCCCCCCCCCCCACATGATTCTTCCCATCTGTGATATAGGCCTTGTTCTTCTATAGATCTGCAGGCTGTTGTACAGAGGGAGGAAGAAGGGGTCTGTGTGATTAGATGGTGCTAGGGAAACGCTATCGCCTTAATTTAGAAATGAAGGACAAAAGCTCCCATAAATTCAGCCAGCTGCCATATCAGGCCACCATTGGCTGAGCCACTAATTAAAACGTGTGTTGGCATTTTGCTAAGTGTGCACTTTGAAAAGATGCTGTGTTGGTGTTCTGCAGATGGCCCAGGGTGCCTGGCTCAGTCGTCTGCCTGCGTATGCTTTGCAGTGAGACGAGTCCTGTCTGTCACTGTCACCCAAACTCCCATGTGCTCTCTCTTCCAGCCTGCCTGTCAGCGTTTCCTTCCATAAGTATTTGGTCAATGATTTGTTTTCTATGCTGAAGCACTTTGGCCTGTAGATGAATAGAGAGGCATAAAGCAAAAGTATATAATGCCAGCTATACAACTGCTTAAATGTTTATTGATTAAAATAATAATTACTATTATTACTTATTTCATTCTGGCATACAGTCCCCCCCCCACCCCCTGGCCAGGCGAAGACAGATCACACACTTTTTGTGTCATTCTAAATTAGGTTTAGTTAGGTTTATTTTTCCGTTTCTACACAGTAAAGAATGCTATTTTACTCATAATTCTTAACAGCAGTATAGCTTTTACATTTTACGTGGCTGTTATCTTCAAAGGGGTAATTGTTTTAATGTTTTAAGTTATGAGATGCGACTCAGGTTTGAAAAGGATATTGCATTTCAGACCAACACCTACCTCCTCTAAAATGCCAATGTATTTAAATGCTGAAAAAGAAACCAAGATAGCACTCTCCTGTACAGTGTGTTTTAGTTACCCGCTTCTAATCAGGAATGCCACTACATGTGTGACCTTTACTCACCCACCCACGCAGCTAATGGATGATGGCCCTTATGAACACATCCTCTAACTGAAACTAATGACTCCTCTTTGTGATAATGCCATATGGTTTTATTGGCTGTTTGTTTCAACACTAGGTAGTACATTATGCAAGACATTTTGATTCTCTATGTCTCTGCCAAAAAAAAAGGAAAAGCATGTTGATGTAGGCAAGATGACCCCTCTGACTCTCCTGGCATAGCAAAAGTTGTTGAAATCAAAATTAGACGTCTACGTGCGCAGGATCTTTTGCTAAAGGGTAATTGTGTATGTGTATGTATTAGGATGGGTGTTTTATATTGTGATTATATTGGTAAGTGTGCTTGTGTATGTACAGTATTGCTGTGTTTATCCTTCCATAAATATTTACAGTGCAATGAAACCGCTCCCTACAGAGAGACAGATTTTGTCCTCCCTGACCATCAGTCTACTAGACCTCATATAATTTTGCCAACAGTTTCAGCCTTACAAGAGATTGTCTGTGTGTGTTTGTGCATGTGCGTATGCAAGTGTTCATGTATACACTGGTGTGACCATGTGTTTTGAGGTAAGTTTGTGGCTGCCTTTCTGTGTTGTTTTTTAAAGCGCACATCGCTTCACATCACAATATCAGCTTTTCATTTGGTTTCATGTTTTTATTTTCACCTTTTATGGTTTCAACTTTTATAGTTTTTAAGACATTTAAAAAATAAAAATACTCCAGTATTTCCAGAATGTGTAGCTCTTGTTTATCTGTAGTTAGGAGATAGTGCTCTGCCACCTAGTGGCTACCTTGTAGCTCTAGCTACCTAGGATCTGTGTGTTTCTGTGAAGCAGTCAAATTCACTCACTATGCCACATATAGCTTTTGCCACCTTTTCAAAATAGAACTAACAGTTTAAGCAATAATTTTGGAGTCCTTACATTTATTGTTGTGAAGTCCTTCAGTTCTGACCTACATGTAACATAAAAACCACATTCATAATCCAACTTCATTAACAGGGCCCCCTAGTGGCTAATGGAATTCAGTTTCAGTTTAGTGATTCAAATGTCACTTATAAAGCCTCACTATTAGTTTATTAAAGAATATCTTTGGTAGTGTGGACATGATTAGTATTTTGTGGTTTTGCCAAGTCATGTCTGATTCCATTGTCCTCATATTTTCTTTTGCAGAAGGAGCTAAGTCTTCCCCGAAGAGGCAGCTTGTAAGTACCCAGTTTCATAACAGCCATCACTGTGTTTCCTAAATTTCTTTTATTTAAAATGCCCACTCTGAACTGAGCAACAGTGACATGAACTAAGGCTGCAACAATTAGCAGTTATTGATGTGGATAGTTGAATATTGGTAATGAATTTCAGGTTGCTGTGTAGCTAGGAATATTGCTTCATTGAGAGAGGAAAAAAAATTGTGGGAGAGGCAGCACCAGCGGAAAGCGATGTATTACCGAATGCTTCCAATGTGCAAAAGCACTGTCGAAAGCAGCACGTAATCATCCACCACCACGGGTCAGATCCAGACATTGTCACGTTGTAACACTGTTAAAATACATCATTGGAAATGTTATGAAGAGAGCCAAGTGTTTTACCTTGAAATTCTGTGGCAATGCAGACTTACAGAAATAGACATTTTAAAATAACCATATACTTTTATTGGGGATTGTTTTGTAAGCTTTCATAGTTGCAACATTTGTCAAATGTCGAACATCTTATGATGAATTGGATCTAGGTGGCTAGAACCTTCTATGGTCTGGATGTGACGGAAGCTCACTAATGTCAAGGATGGAAATTCCACATTTCCACAAGGTGGAAATTGTATAGAATTTTGGTCATTTAATTGAGTGTCCATTATCTATTCACTGAGGATGGATTCAGGGTATTTGCTAGATGTGGGTGTGTGTACACTCATGCGCACCTTAACCTTTTTCATATTATTTTATAAAGAATTCCCACAAAAACTGTATTGTTTAATCCAGGCTATTAGGTGTGCGTGTGTGTGGCCATTAGGCATGTGCATACTTGGTCTTGTGACTACTTATTGCATTGCTTCTGATGAGGCTTATGCTAATTTGTTACTCAGTTACATTTATGAATTAAATATAAATTCAAAATGATTTTCATAAAGTTTCATATATGAACAGACCAAAGCCAGAATCAATAAAGAAGGAAAGACTTTCCATTCCAGTTCCCTTCCAGTGCAGAGAAATGCTGTCTAACTTGAGGCCAAAGATGAGAGTTTACTCTTCAATGAACTGCAGTATCAGAGAAGCCAGATGTACTGTTTTGGCACTCATTTTACCTAGTACTCTGTTCTGTGAAATTGCAAAAAACAATGTGATTATCTGAGTGGTTAATCCGATTATTTAAAAGAACTGTCACTGTGTAGAATTAGAATGCCACTTCACTCATTACTGGATGTTTGTGGATAATTCATGGTCAGATGCCTATTGGGGGGGGATATTAAGGCGATATTTGGGCACCATGTATTTTGCTAATTCTAGGTTTATCGTACATTATAGTATAATATAATACATTACGATACTATACATTACATTTCATTACTAAAATACATTATAGTACAATTCATTAAATGAATACATTGCATAATACATTATAGTATAATTAATTATATTAATACTTTACATAATGCATTATAATACATTAATGCATTACATGATACATTATTATACATTTTAGTATAGCATACAATATAGTAAAAATATCTGTAAGAGCTAGAAAAGTGTACCACTGGAAAAATTGTTATAATGCATGTTTATTATGCAGTTAGAATGTATTTTCTAACATGTGAAGGACTAGCTGTAGGGGTCAGGGGGGTCAAAGGTGAGCAGGATGTATGCTCCAACAGCTGAGTATCTCTGCCATCATGGACCTGTTAAAACACTCTCCGCTGTCCTATTTTTAACCTGCTGCTGCCACTGGATGCATGCTGTACCCTTATGAGGACAGCAGCACCATCACACACGCGTGCCTCACGGTGTCCTGGTGGACATTTCTACATTGCTGTGTAATGGGTGTATATAGGTGATGTGTACGTATGCAAAGTATTCTTATATTTATGGTACTTTTATAATAATGCGTTGTCTTTCTTTGTTCTCTGAATGGCATGGACTACTGTAGTTAGTGAAGAGCATTACTCCACAAAACCCACAGTGCTACAAGCCTGGACTGAACACTCTCAAAGGCTCCTAATTCCAGAGAAATTATGCTAATCAAATCAAACCTTGTATTCCTCGTCAGTGCCAGTGAGCAATGCACACACACGTATATATACATACACATTTATTTGTCTCCCATACAGAGCAATAGATCATGTGTCAGGATGATGGCATTATGCTGTCCTGTAGCAGTGTGCGTCACTGCTGTAGTCGGGCTGTGTTACCACTGAATGCTACAGTGGTTATGTTGTAGCTTCTCGTTGATCCTGCCTATTGTCTTACTCTTGGCACACAGCCCACAGCTTAGGCTGGAAACAGGAGAGGGGCCATTGAGGTCCTTTCGGTTCTAAGAAGCGAGTGGACAGAGATGGATACTATGAGCAGTGGGCGACAGCTGCACCTCTATCCAAACCACCACCCCCACCCCAGGGGCCTTGTGATATCACGAGAATGCCCTCTTCCTAGTGGTAGCATGGGTGTCAGATGGAGCAAGAGACAGAGGGAGCGGAAGACATTGATGGCATTAGGGTCGTGCTCTCCTTCAGTATTCTTTCTTTTTTCTCTTTTGCCTCACTATCTGGATTATTCATAAACTTGAACTACAACTTCTTTTTTTGGGGGGCGGAGGGCTAAACTGCTGTTATGTTTTGATGGTGAGAAATGGATGCGGTAGTTATGAGCCAGGAAGATCCCATGGATGCAGGGTACATTGTTCTGATATTGTCTCTTGTCAAATAGCTATGGCTATCACCTCTGACTGAAGTTTTCTCCCTGGACACATGGATTAGTACTGAAGCGCGCTGTGGGAGTACGTTTTTATTTTTTGTGTGTGGCATGGTGAGCAACTTTTTAAAGTGTGCTAAATTGTGAAGGTCGTCGCCACAAGTGGTAGCGCCAGTGCTGGTGTTTCTCTGTCGTCACATGGACTGGTAAGGTTACCCTCACTCTACTGGACATGGCCCTAAAGCAACAGTGACCTGAGTCAGTTTTGCTGGTGTGGAATCAGCGTTCTAACACTCACCGGCCCCTCGCACCACCACTGGCATGAAGAAAATGAGAGACAGAGCAGGAGCCCCCAACCTGCACATACAGTAAGAGCTTCAGTATCTCAGCAATATGTAGAGACATTAGATTGTGTGTTTGTATGTGTGTGTGTGTACATATATGTACATGGATATTCACAGAAAATGTAACTTCAAACTTGTGGATTTTCATTATAGCCTTCATAATAAATTTGAGCTCTTATTCATAAACGTGACCGCTGCAGTAGAACTGCACAAATAGAGAGTGGTCAGTGGATTTAAACAGAGTGCACCTAATGCATGTTGCATGCCTGAGATGTCACACTTAGGACTTTAATCGACAGTGCTGCGTATTGACAGCCACAGATTGCTGCTGTGCTTGCAGTTACCAAACAAGCACTAGTCTGAAGGGCCCAGAAAAAAAAACGTGGTAAAGGAAATCCCCTCTAAGCTGTCTGTGTGAGGGAGAGAGAGCCAGTGCTGAAAGAGGTCAGGACCTGATCATCTTCATTGTTCCTTGTCTGCTCATCCTGAAGTTCCAGACTGTAGAGTCCACAGGCCACTTCCCCAGACCGGTACACTCTAACCAGGCCAGCTGTGCTGCTTGTGTGGACTGTGCAACCCAGCCATATGCTGTCTGGCTGCTCAGATGGACAGCAATGCTGATTGGCTCCAAGCAGAAAGGCACCAGCCTGAAAAGCTGCTGAGGAATGAGTGATGGGTGTTTAACCATAACCACTCAAACTATCTCTTTTTCTTCCACATTTACTCTAGAATCAATACACTAATAGTAGGAGAATCCAGTCACATTGAAATGGGCTGTTTGTCTGGCTCAATCTGTATGATTTGAGCTGTAGTGTTTGAGTGAATGAGTTCCATAGTAATTTTAGTTCATTTCCTTATTTTATTAGACAAGCATTAATTTTTAATTGAATTTGTAATCAGATTTGAATTATATTAAATCTCCAGGAAAGTGCAACATAAGCCACTGAGCTAGTGTAGTGTTTCTTTATGAATCTGTTGTTCTGTAAGGTATGAAGAAAAGGTTGTAGACCAAAGTTTGAAAAGGAATGTTTGAGAGCCCAGCTATCTGGATACCTCTGACAGAATGATGCCGTGACCTTACAATCCATTAGGCTCAAATCTCATATAGATCTATATTCAACTATATAGATGTTTGCAGCGTTCTCTCTCACACTAACTGTGTCTCTGTCTGCCTCTCTTTCACTCAGAAGCTCACTTGCACACACATTCACAGTTATCCAGTTTTATTCTCTTTTTTTTCCTGTTTCCCCCGTTGTGTCCCAAACCTTTCACTAGGGTACCAGCTTGTTTTTACTTTTACATTAGCAGCTCCAGATTTGCACTGCTTTTTACTCAGGTTACTATGGGAATGTGCAGGCATGTAAGTTAATGTTTTTTTCCCAGTCATAACAGAGGTTGGTGATTGGCTGAACCATTCAGCATTTAATACAGGCATGTGTTATGAATATGACATGGCATCCAGGGGCCTCATCCCTATATAGAGTATGGAGTGAGCTCAGGGCTACATTGCTGCTTCTCATCAGCGTGTGTTTGGAGAAACACCTGACAGCTCTCACACTTAGCAGATTTTATTTCACATCCTAGGCTTTATGAAGGAAAGCAAGGTGCTCTTGACATTTGCAAGCTGACCTTGGAGCTTACAGCGTGATCATGTTTATGAACCACTGAGCTCATTAGCATGGGTCATTATGCCTTTAGGCACTCTGCAAATGGATGCCTTTACGTAGTAAATTGAGAGATGCACACGCACAAACATATGCACAAAAACAATCAGCGAGTGTCTCCCTTACCGTACCTCTTCTTCGCATTGCCCCACTCGCTCACCAGAATCCGTCCGGCTGCGCAGTTCCGTTGTCATGGAAACAGCAGCCTCCTCCAGCGCCTCCTCACCCCCACCTCCTCCCCTTCCTCTCTGCTACCATCATCCTACGGGGGGCTGGAGGAGTCCATGCCTGCCCCTGGGCCTGCCTCTGCCCTGGCTCTGGGCCTGCCCCAGGGGGCAGGAGCTAACGCCAACCCATTTCTCTGGAGGTAAGGAGCTTTGTGGTGGAGAGTGCACCAGTACTAATGCAATTTTATCCTTGCCTCTGCTCTCACCTTCCCTGGCACGAGTCACCATTGCTATGTTTACCAACACATGTTTTGGTTTGTGGCAACTGTGGGCTCATATCAGAAAATAAAACGAGAATCTTGTTTTGTTTGTGATTTGTCACTTGTACCTAATTTGACCTTTTTCTGTAAATCTGTCAACTCAGCGTTTTTAAAGCTTTTGTTGAGTATAGCCCAGGTATGTTTTGAGTCTGGCTACATTAACCATCACTTCAGCATCTTTGCCAAGTGTGCATGCGTTGCAGTCACAACCCAGGAGGCAAAATGTCAAGTAAAGCAAATTAAATCAAATGTGTTCTGCAAAAACACTTTTGGTACACAAGGAAAACTCACATGGTTCTCATTTTCCATGACTATAAGAGAAGTCTGTCTGATATAATTTACTCCAATTTAAGGGTGATTAATGAAGCTTCTTTAGTTTAACACTGCGTTTTAGTCTCGTGTACAGAGATGTAACCTCCTGTAATGCCTTCTAGAGAGCACTCTTCTTCATTCACAGATGAGCCCCTTATTTTAGGGCAAGCAACATGCATTATTAATGTTATGACATTTTGGATCATTGACTGGATCATAGTCTGGACTTATACAAGAGTATTATATGACTACAGTGCTGTCATGGTGAGTCAGCCAGTGTATTAAACTACCTAATTTCCTTCTCCAACATCACTTCAGAAGAGTCATGGCACTCACCTGCTTTTGTGTTTGGTGTGTTGGAAGCAATTGTATATTATTAAAGTTCAAGAAAAAGAGGTCAGAGTAAAAGTTGTTTTACAGCTTTGAGGATGCACTCCCTTATAACATCACCACATTGATCCAAGAATGATTCATTCTATTTTTTCCTCAGATAGAGCCATTCAAGTAATCTGGCGAGCATTCCTGTATTTATCATATCCCAGTATACCCCCCCCCTTTTGCTGCAACTGTAGTATTGAGTACTACACTCACATTCAGTCCAGCCCATTCAGACCTTGTATGAGATTGTCCAACAGCTGATGTACACAGCCATATTTGTCTCTAAATTATATTCATTGTATCGTTATCAATTCAGAAGCTTTTCATCTTGCACAGTATCTCTTTTAAGGAGACTCTACCATGCCCTCTTCTGTGTTGTGACTTCAAGCCTGTTGATTTTTTTAAATATATAAATGTTTATTTATTAGGAGATGGAAAGTAACCTTGAAATTATTTTGTCTCCTAACAATATTCAGGCATTTGTGTTCACTGATTTCTCTTTCTGTGCAGGTAACAGTCTCCTTCCTGTTTACAGTTATTATTCTGAGTTACCTGTATGACTAAAGAATAATGCTCAGTGCTTCTGTAAAGGCTGTCACTGTGCACAGTGTGTGTCTGCTGCCGCTGGCCTGTTCAACCTGGTCAGCACTCTAGTCGTAAATGAATTATGCATGACTAATTTAACCGTGAACTCGATAACTGAAAACCTTCTCTTCCGCGTTAAGCTGTCCTACTGTTGGTAGCTTGTGTTGTAGTTTATAGTTCTTTTTACATAAATAACCAAGTATTTGGTAGCAAGTGTATCTTTTGCCAAATTTGAAACATTTAAAAGGCTGTTATTTTTAGTTCTACAATGAGATTTTGAAATGGTCATCTATTTATTATTTTCTTTCATTTGCTCTACCTTTCCTCAATATCTGTTTCATGTTTAAAGGTAGGAGTGTGTGTGCATGTGTGCAGTTCTACTTGCTGCTGTTTCATGTGTATAGAATCCCTGCTTTGGATCACCTCGAGGTGACATCGAATGCTTAGCCACTTACCCACACACACGATTCATGGATTCACACACACACACACACACACAATACACAGAATACACAATGTAGCATTCCATCTAGGTCTAGCGGAAACCTCCTTTAGCTTTGTACCACAGTGCATCTGTTCCTCCAATATGCCCTATCTAAATCTCTCTGTGTTATTCCCTTATCCAAGTCTGGCCAGTATGGTACCTGGCAGATTATGATAAGGAATTGACATTATACCAGATGATTTCTCACCACTTCCAGAATAACTAAATCATTTTGTGAGGGAGAAAGAGAGAGAGAGAGAGTAAGTGTGTGTGTGTTCACTGAGGCAAGCATTAATCTAGTCTTTCTGACAGTTTCTCTGGGGGCTTTGTATTGAGTATTTTTTTTTTCTCTCTTTCTCTAATCTTGCCTATCTGGGGCAAGGACATCAAATAACACTAATGTTCAGGGAATGCAAGTTTGTTTCAGTGCTTTTGAGTTTAATATTAAGTGGAAATTTAGAGCAAGTGTGCTCATTTTCATATTGCATGCCTGTATTGGTACTAAGCACAGTTACAGTGGATTTGAGTTTATCATACTGCCTTGTGTTTCTGTGCACAGTATTATGAATTGAGAACAACCTGGTTCTTTTAGATTGATGGAGATAGAGAAGTAAAGAGTGTGATGGGGAGGGGGAGAGAGGACCGGAGGGGAGGGAGAATTAGTCGTGGGTGTGGGCGGGAGGGGAGTGCGGGGAAGAAGACGGCTGCTGCTCAGACTACCTCTAGAGGTGTCACAGGTTGTACGGGGAAGCGACAGCGTTCTGGAAGCTGGCGACACACACACTCGCACGTTCATTTAGTGCGGCTGTCCTTCATTCTCTCGACTGCTGGTTCCATGGCAGGCAGTGCGTTTGGTCTCTGCATGACAGCCATGTTAGTCAAGAATCTGGATCATGTCTGACTCCTTCTGGACTGTGCTCTCCAATTTTTCTCTGCCTGAGAGGAGCATGCTCCGACGATCCAAGAGGTACAGCTCTACGTTTTTCTCACTTTCTCACTCTCTCTCTCTCTCTCACTTGACGCGCGCGCGCACACACACGTGTTCATGGTTATATTGGATGTCTTTGCACTGTCTGTCTTGATCTTGGTGTGTGTGTCACTGTTTATCTCATCAGATAACTAGATTTACTAGTCACATGAGCAGGACACACAGCTGTTTGTGTTGCGTGTGTGCATTTGTGCGTGCTCGCTCATGCATGAGCCTGTCCCCTCCTTCTCCTTTTATTTCTGCCTCCTGAGGAGTGTGGTTTTAATCCTGCTGCTCTACCGTTTGTCAGCTGCGTGCATCTCCTGCCACCTCTCCTGTGCACTTGTGTGAGGAGGTGTGGCACCATCAAAACACGGTGCCACCACCACACACGTTCTGCCAAGCTGGGCTTCACTCAGACGTCATCTCGCGACGAGACTACATATCCGCGTTAACCCGCAGCGTGTGTACACGCGCTCAAACACAAGTGCAGAGGTGGTGTGTGAGATGCAGGACCTTTATCACTTACCCTGTTATCCCGCTCCTGTCTTCCCGCAACTCAGAGAGAAGTAAAGGCTAGGCATGACATTTGCATAGCAACAGGGCTAAGACTGTAGCGGAAGCGCCTGTTGTTCTCAGCTACTGTGCCTCCATCACCCTGAGCGTGGAGGCTGATGGGTGACTGAACTACAGCCGAGGAAGCAGGAGCAGATGATGCTTGTTTAGCCCTGTTTGAAGCTTTTTTTATGCTATTCTGATTTGGCTCAGTTATATGGACAGTTACAACTGGCAACTGGCTAATTGTATAGCTAAGACCCAGTGTAGACTGGACTATGGATTAAGGAGAATTGGCTGAAGACAGTTCTTTTATGACTTTTGATTGTATCTATGGTCTGCAGCATAGCTTTTCCCTAATTCACTTTGCCAACCATGTTTGAATCCAAATGGTTTTTTCTTATTGTCTCAAACTCATTATGACTGTCAGCTCCCCTTGCTACCCTCTCCTTATCTTCCTCTGCTCTCATTTTCTCTTTATTCTCTTTTAATCAAAATTTCACTCTTTGCACACTTCATTGGTTCATTCTCAGAGGCTTAAGTAGACGAGTCTATGCATCTATTCCCATTTTCTATGTACGTTTGACTTAAATTTCGACCAGTATCAGAGGTTTTAGAAGCTTTGTGTTCATTTGGTCCTTTTAAGTCATCAAGTCAACAAAGCTATAAAGAAGCTCTTTTCTTATGATATGAGAAAGGAACCAAATTGCCTTTCTTTCTTGGTTTCACCATTTCCCTCACTTCTACACTCCCACCTATCAGGCTAAGCAAATGAGGGGATCTGCATTATTAATGAGCTCCGTGGTGTGTGTGCGTGCGTGTGACCATCGTGTACACTCAGGAACATCACTGAATTCTAACCTTAAACACACTCATTCTCAAACCTTGTCAGATACTCACTCATCATCATCTCTCACTCTTATTGTGGTCTACCAAATGGGTAACCCAAGCTGCTGTTGGAGAGATTTTGATATACTGTTAAATAACTTAATCAAGAACAATGACAGTGTATTGCAGTTGTTGTAATTATATTAGTGGTTCTTTTCTCTCCCTCTCCTGCTGGCTCTCTACCAGCGAACACCTTATTTACCTTAACTAAATTTTTCTATTTCATTTTTTAAAGTCAATCACAGATGTGTGCAGTGCACAGTTGTGCAAGATACTTGGCCCTGTAGACTCACCACATATTTGCACTCACTGGCCAGTTTATTATGTATACACCTACCTTACAGGTCCACTTTTATAGGTGGGCAGTTATAGCGTGTAGCCCACTGGATGCCATGCAGTTTGTCTGCCACCCTCTACCCCTCCTTCACCCCTACCCATGTTATCTGGAGTGCCATGCATTTGCACCAGAAAAGTGGCACTGCCATGCTAGCAGCAAGGTTGTGGATGTTGTGCTGGTGCAGGTGTGTCAGGCACTGCAGTGTTGTTGGAGTTTTCACACATACATCATTACGGGGTTGAGACTGGTGTGCCACCAAAAAATATTCAGCCACCAGCAATCCTCCATTAAGACACTAAACACAGCTGTACCTATGACAGACATTTCAAATAAACCGATCAGACTGTATAATATATTCTGGTAAATGAGTTGAGGGATGCTGAAACTTAATGTGGGGATTCAGCAGAAAGCTTTATTTCAGTAGTTCAGCTTTTCTTTGCCATTACAGATGCTTTCCTAGTGCCCTTGCTCTGTTTGCTATGCTGCCTGCCTTATTTATAGCACACATCCTATGACACCCCTTTGTGATTCTTATTATAATTACCTACTGGAATGGAGCATGTATATGTATGTTGTGCTTGCAAGCTTTTGCATGCATATGTTTGTATGCAAGCAGAACTAAATGCTTGAATCCAGCAGAAACGATTTCCTAAATCAATTATGCAGTTTGTACTCTCTTCGTTCCTGTGTCATCAGGAGAGAAGAATCGATTTCTCCCCTTTTCTCCCTTTTTCATCATCCCAGTTCCACCGTTCAACACAGCCACTTTGGAGCCTTTGGAGGCAGCCTCTGCCTTAATGTGGCTCGCTCCATGTGTGATTGCGCACAGACGGTTGTAGCTCGGTGACATGGATGCTTACCACTGTAGTGCTGTGCCGACTGATTGAGGTAATATTTGATTGTCTGCAGGCTGCTTCAGGACCTACATCGTGTGGTGTCTGCGGCCTATCAATTTCCCTTCTCCCTTCCGAAGGGAAATGGCTATAATTTGGAATAGAAAATATAACTGAACCACGACATTTGATAGTGTGCGCGCTGTTGCTGGTATAGCTAATATACAGCGCTCACCGTTCCTATTCAGCGGCTATGGTCGGAGCTCACTACTGATTGCCTTTTATGAGTATTTTCAAACGCCGGAGTCTCGGGCTTTAAGGTAGTGCATTTAGCTGTGGACCTAAAATTAGGGCCCAGTATGTGATGTGTGCAGAGTGGAGGAGAGGCTGGAGGAGGGGTCTTTAGCTTGACGGCCTGTTGGTGGTCTTAAAAGTGAGCCAGTATGCAGGGCTGAGACGAGAAGCCGCACCAGCAGGTGTCTGCGCATAATTGGAGTGCTCGGCGTTAATAGGCTCGTCTCATCCGTTAGCTGCAATTACGCCGTTCAGCTCACCGACGCTTGGTGGCATGAGCCTTGGGACACATTATTGTTTCCTGAAAAAAAAAAGAAAAAAAGAAGAAGCACTTAATCATGGATCTCATGATAAACATAAATGATAGTTATGGAACTTTCTCCACTCTATACAATGTCGTGATTCTAGACCATGCTTTTCCTCTGCTACTGTGTCCTCCTATCTGTTTGTGTGTGTGGGTGTAAACGTGTGTGCCTGACCATCTGCTAATATGCAATGCTATATGCTGGTTGCGTATTCACAGGCTTAATGGTTTCCTCTGCCTATCCTTGTGACAGCACTGAGCATATGGCTTATCCAGAGCTGCTCTGTCACAAGGGAGATGTACTTGCCTCTCCCACTGACTCTCCCCAGTCCAGAATAATATGACTGAGCTCATAGTGGCAAGCAGGCAGCTCCTTGATAAAGTCACCTGCCTGATAACGCCCTTGTTATGAATAATGGGAATGTCGAAGTAAGCTCAGAATAGAGAACAGCTAAATATGCAAATATAAAATGTTTCCCCAGCTCAGATAGTACTTTCAAAATGTGTAGACTAAAGCAGCTAACCCCCACCCCCCAGAGACAGAGAGAGAGAGATTCCCTTGTTCTTTAGCCCTCACTATAGTGCAGGAGTATCACACTAAGGATGGCATACCTCCTCCTTTTGTTCCTGCTGTCAGCCAGATCAGTAGCACGCTGGAATACTGACCTCTAGTACCACCCACCTGATTTGATCTCATCTGTACACTATAGCTTTACATGAACCTAGCAGCCTATAACAAGAATGCGGTAGGCCTGTGCAGATTCTCCCTAGTCTACCAGATCTAGGTCTACTCTCCACCATTTCACTGCGAGTTATACTGTGTATGACTATGTATGTGACGAATAAACCAAACTTGAACTTGAAATTGAACAGCTCTTTGATATCTGTGTGTATCTGTCAGTTTCACTGGCATTTCTGTAAAGTCAAGTTCACTTCTGTTTTCTTAAATATGCGTTGTGTCTGCGTGCATGTGCACGCATGTGTGTACATGTGTAAATGTGTACGCATGCCCGTCTGTGTTCTGTGTTGGGATTCTCCGGGTATAGACGTGTAGTCTTCCCAGGCAGCAGTCTTTGGTGACAGACTTTCAGAGCTCTGACGTTCCCCGCTGAACCCGTGAATACCATCTTGGAGTATCAAGTCTCTCCTAGTACATGTTCCCTGTTCAACTACTTGTCCAATTTTTTTTAACTTCACCATGACAACCTATAATATACTCTTTAGTATAACAAAAGCATAGAAAAGTCCAAAGACTAAAATTACAGTAATCCAAAACCAACCACACACTAGACCTAATGCCAGTGAAAGAATAAACTGAATGCTATATGAGTCGTTTATCATTCACCTTGGGGGGGAAAAAAAATTCCACAGCTTGCTAATCATAAATGTTTGGCATTCACACCTAAACAAATGATAAGAAACATAAATAAATCCAAATATTCTGAAATAATTCAAATGAACCTCAATAAACTTGAATGACATCAAATAAGCTATATTATAAAATACCTCAAGTGAAAATGGAAATAAATGGCCACAATGAATTAAACATTTCTTGGTGTTTGGATGCCGGGAAGTACTTTCTTGGATTACTGTAATTAAGGCATAACTTTCATTTCACGCCCATGAACTCTCCACAGCTGCTCACACTATTAGTATGCAAATGTGCCAGGGCTTTCAACTACTATTTATTTATTTTCCCCTTTATTTCTGATGACATGATGCTGCTTTAATGAGTAAAGCTCTCTTGCTAGAAAATCTGATGATATTCCTCATCCGAAGTGCATTGGTCTTGCACTGAATTAGTTTCTGAGGTCCAAACTTTATTTTATTATATATACCTGTGTCTTTGCTTATGCAGATGCTTATATGGAATATGGACAGTGAAGAATGAGCCCTTTAAAATGCGTCAGGTTTTTGCTTTCTGCTCTTGTGCTACAGTGCGACAGGGAGTGTGCATGTGTGGGTGTTTTCTGGGCCAAAATGTGTTCTGTCTATAAATCTTTGAGGTTAATCATTGGGGATGTTTGTAGTAGGTTTGTAGTAAGTTATCAAGTTGCAGAGCAATTGAACATTTTATAGTAGAAATATATATGGCCATTGAAATATTAAATATGGCACCTCTGAGACTACTGTGAAATTGCCCTGCATAAAAGTTTAACAAAGATGGGACCACTGAATGATCAAGCTGACAGTGAAGAAGCCTTTGAGTGTACTGTAGTGCATTATATAGCTTTTAAAGAGGCATTGTAGAAATTGGCAAGCCATCTCATCTTTGAGCTTGTGCCAAGATTTTCTCACATACACACCACACAAAAAAATAATACATATAAAAGGCTGACATTGTTGATTTTGGTACCTAGTTTGTCATCAGAAGTCTTCAGTGTCCTGTGTTTTTGTTGTTGTTTTTTTTCCCCTGTTATTTCTCTCTTTCCTTCTTCCCTCCATCTTGCTCTCTCTTCCCTGCTGTCAGATTTTTATTTAAAAAAAATGAAAAGAGTAGGAAATCGTTGCACCGTTAATCAGCCTCACTCAGTCCTTGTAATCCCGTTTCTACTGAGCTGTTGTGTGTGTGTGTGTGTGTGTGTGTGTGTGTGTGTGGGTAAGGGGCAGTAAGGGAGCAGCCTTTCTGTCTAACTGCAACACACTGCTCTTTGCAAAATGATTCTACATTCAGAAATCCAGTGTGGAGTATTAGAGCATCTGGTAAGAGGTGTCAGAATTGAAAGAGGTGTCAGGATTAAACCTGGCTGGAGTCTGGGCTGGGAGGAGCTTTTTCCTGTCAGCTCTGAAGACACTTCTAAAGTTTAAGACAGCATGAGAGAGATTTAGCTATTAGCTATTCGATCCTATTAAATTTCAGCCAGTTTCTTCCCTGTCAAGAATTAGAGAATGAATGAATGGACTGCTTTTAGATTCTAGGCACTTGTGATCCATTTTGAACTGAAAGAGAAGTTGGTGGGTAGTTTGGTGTGAGTTTATTGATTTGCCTTATTTCGTTTATTAAATTTTTGAATGGATTCCTTTTTAGATTGAACATTTGTATGATTCTCAAGTTATTTATAATATGAGGTATAAAATAGACAAAGCATTTGTCCTTTTGTGCTCAGTTCAGTGTGACTTACCGAGGTGTGTATTTATTACAGCAAATATACAAGATAACCCCTAACAATAGGGGCACAATTAATTTGCATCTGTATGTTTCTTTTTTCCAGTTGTCGCACCAGCAACAGGAAGAGCCTGATAGTGACATCCAGCACGTCTCCAACACTGCCCAGACCTCACTCACCACTACACGGACATCCTGGTAAAAAAAAAGCAAAAAAAAAAAAAGCAACTAAATAAATAAGCAAGCATATAACTAAATCTAAAGTAAAAGTCTGAGTATGCTATGTGCTACCCATGGGTCAAAAACCTCCATGGTAACAATCATGTCATTTAACTTATGGTAGTGTGTATTGTAGTGTGACTCATATAGGCTACAATAACTGGCTGGCAGGTCTCTTATGATGTGGAGAGGCATTATGACAATTGACATTTAGCAGAACAATCTCTCCACTTTCTCCCCATCTGGAAAAGTGAGTTTGTGCAGAGCGCCCATCTCACAGGCTTTCCTAATCCATCTGGTTAACATTTCACTGCCAGACATGTCGTCATCATCATATCAATGGATGTGTCTGTCAAACCTACATGTACATAGAAAGGGCGCGCGCACACACACACACACACCCACACACACATACATACACCAGAACACACAGAATTTACAGGAATGCTACAGGCTGTTCTGTTTGCATACATACAATGCAATATATAAGAGCCACTTGCAACAGTGAATGATGAAATGGCTGTAAAGGTAGTAGGGCCTGTGGAGCAGAGACACTGGCTGTGTTTTCCTGTAGAGTGTCCACCACCTGTGTCTGGCTGTGTTTCCCTGCACAGCCAGACACAGCAACAGCCATTCCCACTTCTTGACTGTCAATTTCTGTATTAGATTTTCATGTGTGCATTGATCAGCGCATCCATACATGCAGCCAAGCAGTGGCATATCATCCTAGTCCATGTGTTGGACTGCTTAAGTTCATGCTTCCTCACCCAGAATTAGTCTAGTTACATTAATCTCTTGTTCTTTGAAGCTCTTGAAGTGAGAAATAACATTATACTCGAGTTCCAGATATGAGAGGTTTCAGATTCTCTCATCAAACAGTTCAGTGTTGCACGCATGTCGAGTAGAATTCTTCACGATCGTGTGCAGGCGCACATCTAATATGTTTAAAAAGTGACTAATACTCAGCAGGGGACGATACATGAGAGAGAAGAGCTTAAAATACATAGTGAGAGTGGTAGTGGAAGCGGAGAGAGCAGGGAACAACTTAATGGCACATTTAGAGAAAATTGCGCTGGGGGAAAAAATCAGGAAGCTTTCAAGTCATGAGGTGTTTCTAAAGAATATATATTTTTAAAATAGATGGCAAGTATTGGGCTGTAAGGATCGCAGTGGAATTGGCTAGAAAGAGCTGGATAAAGAAAAAGAATCACACAGCTGAGGGATGAGAATGATATGAGGTGAAGTGAAATTGCAGTCAGGAAAAACCCGAATACAACACATCACCACACAGGACCAAAGCTTTCCCTTATACTTTTGCCTGTTTGTGACACACACATAAAGGTATTTCAGAATCAGACTGCACTTCTGCAGGGGACTCCCAACACTACGAAATGCTATACCTGTTGGCACAAACAAAGTTAATTACCACCAGGTTCCTGGTGTGGAACAGTGTTTTTCATTTGTACCTCGTGTTTTGTCAGCAGCGCTGATGGAGCGGGGCTGATGGCTTATGCTCTCAGTTAAGAATGGAGGTGTCATGCTTCATCAAAGACCATATAGCATGTTTTGGAGTCTGACTATGTTCTGCTCCTTTTTTTCCATTTCAGATTGTTGCAAATATGTCTTTGTGGGTTTGTACAATTAAGAGGAAAACATAATAGAGTGTAAGAACCTTTTTCTATGTCATTGTTGGTCTTAATGATGGACTCCTTTTCTTAGCCCTTGTTGGATTGTTTGATCAGAAGCAAAAATATACTGTGAAGAACGTTTGTGTTCTGTTATCTCATCGTGCAACTGGGGGCCCTTTTGCCTTCTGTTGAACAGATTATAACGCTGAGGATAGCTTCAGGTGGACAGGATACAGTGAGGTTACATCAATGAAGATGTGCTTGGTCCCTAAATAGAGAGGCTGGAGTTGTGTGGTAGGCAGACACGTGACAAGTGTCTGTGCAGTCTGGCGCAGAGTAAGGATAAATTAAACTCAGAACAACTCAAAAACAACTAACTAAGGACACTTAACTAAAAACAACTTTTCATCTGCTAGACAGTTTAAATATTTAATATTAAAGTTTTTACCAGCAAATGCTGAGCTCATGGCTTTTTATCTCTATGCAATTTTCCCCCACTACATTTCTCTCAACAACCACACCACCCCAATAATTATTCATAGCCAGTGATCAAAAAACTGTACTGTGTTAATATTCTTTCAGTGACCGTGTATAAGACACTGAATACGGGAAAAAAATGTTAACGTTCTCAAATTAGTTTCAGTGGCTATTCTTTCATTGTTCCATTCCACCAGCTTGCAGAGTTATAGACATCTCCCCATGTATTTCTCCACATCCCTGTATCCTCAATCTGAATCTCTTGCTCACTTTGAAAAATGACCACTCTCTCTACCCCTGTAACATGCCACTGTAGAGAGAGGATGATCTACAACTCTTAATAATAGTCCCTCTGTGACTGGGTTCCTTTTTAAATGAACGCTTTTCCATCGCAGACCCACCTTTCACCTCCCAGTCCAGCTGTGCACAGCTGTTCCTGTACACTTTCTGACAAAGAATTATGCACTCATTAATATTTAAGATTTGCCACAGGCCGGTTGGCAAATCCATAATTAATGTACAGAGGGTGTGACCCCACTGTTGGTACGCAGTCGGGCATTGGGGCTCCCTACTGTGCAAAGTGACTGGCTTGATTAATGATGCCTGGATCTGTATTTTGTTCGCAAAGGATCAGGAATGAACATATTTAAACGGTCTTTGGTCCAGTTTGGTGATCTTTTCTCTTTGAGGAACTTAAGACTGTGTTCAGCAAAAGAAAGTTGATACATAAGTCTGTTTTGGTCACCGTACCTATCCAATCCATAAAAGAGCGGGAAGAGTTCTTTGTGTAGGCATTGTGAGTGTGTGTGTGAGTGTGTGTTAATCTAGGGGTTTTTAACCAATTAAGCCCATCTTTGTAGAACATACTCCCTAGAGCTTTCTGGCTATTAGTCTATAGTTAACTGATAGCAGAAAGAGCTTTCTAGTGCTCTACAAATGATAAACAAAAGCCTTTTCTGTCATGCGACAGTAGTCCGCTTCATAACTATATTGATGGAGAGATCTGTTGCATGCTCTATTTAAAATTTTAATCTGTATCCTTTTGAGGATTGAATTATTAAGAAAAATACATTGAAAGCACTATAACCAAATAGCTTTTTTTGAGAGATTTTATCTGGGAGAGAGATACAATAAAGAAAGAAGAATCACAGATTGTTTTATGGGTATGATGATGACAAAATTCCCAGCTTTAAGTGCTTGTAGCTCATTTTTTCTTTTGCTACCTTTCTGTCTGTTGCAGGCAGCAGCCCGCTGGACAGCCCTCGCAATTTCTCCCCCAACACTGCAGCCCATTTCTCCTTTGGGCCCGCCCGCAGG
This sequence comes from Electrophorus electricus, assembly GCF_041902795.1. Classification (NCBI taxonomy): domain Eukaryota; kingdom Metazoa; phylum Chordata; class Actinopteri; order Gymnotiformes; family Gymnotidae; genus Electrophorus; species Electrophorus electricus. Next base: position 5,707,182 of record NC_137503.1, read on the forward strand.
TGAGTGACAGTCCGAGCTCAGCGGCATGCAGCCCAGGACCTGTAGGCTGCTTTTGTTATGAAAATAACACAATCTCTTTATTCATGTTTAGATCGCATGGGCCTTTCCAGGTGTGAATTATTCATGAAATTTCACTTTCCTCTGCATCTGAAGTAGAATGAACGCTACTGTGTCAGCACAATTCTTCCTTACTTATGACCGGCAGTATGAGCCTCATGAACTGCGGCTCCTTAAGGATTAGTTATGGGGCTGATGGTAATGAGTGAATCCGCACTGCTAGCTAAGCAGACCAGATGATAATGCATCAACACTTGGCCAGACAATTATGCGTTGATGACCTCCTGCAGAATAATAGGAAACAAGGAACAAAACTAAGAACTTAAGAAAACGTAATGAAAAGCTTCGTTTTGCACTAAGATGTCAGTGAATCAACACTGCCATCTAATGGACGGCAGAGATATTAACCAAACAATGGTAATGTGTATGTGACCCTCAAATGGGTTCCAACGTATATGTGCTTTAGGGTGTAGAGATATTTACTTTCTCCTTGTGACCATACACGCATGCAAGCACGCACTCAGACTTTCCTTAATGATATCCTCTTTTCCACAGTCACGGGCACAGGGCTGACAGGTACCCCTACCTTCCACATCACTTTGTGTGTCTGGTTCTAACATTGCTGTCACTGCAGAACAATGTTGTTCACTTCACTGTGCCAGGCAGTCAGACCAACTTAATTAACCAACTTAATCTCCTTTACATTTAAATTCAGTGTGAAATTGGACCTAATATTGTTCATGGTTTTGCATTAAAATGAGTACGAACTGCAAGTGCATTCAAGTACTGATTTCTCTTTTCATTACAATTCAAGCCCCAGTCAAGAACAGCCAGTTGATGCTTCATTTCCTGACAGGGGTGCCTGGTGAACACACAGATTGTATGATTAGCGGAATCAGTGTTGATTTGAAATTTACATTTTTCCAAACTTTGCATGCTTTTAATAGCCTGCTCACAAAGAAATCCAGCTCAATGTGGGTGTCTGACTGTCTGTGTAATTGCCATGTTAAGTGTGAATTATGAATATGCACATGTTTGTTGGTCTGTGTGCTTTAATCGGTTCATTATTAAACATTTCTGTCACTTTGAATTGTGTATGTGCCATGCAAGCAATTATTGCACGTGCATGCATCCATGTGTTTGTTTTTTGAAATAATATTATAGGGTTTATAAAATGCTTTAAAGCGTATGAAAATGCTTTTTGTTTTCTTGCACTAAAATAAACCAAGCAAATGTGGTTTGGTTTCGTGGACCATTTTCTAATATGCAATTGATCTGGCGAAACTGAGTGATTATGGTCAAATGAACACCAGCACAGGAGTTATGAAAGATTTGAACTATCCAGTGTTATTCATTTATTAATTTATTCATTGTGATCAAACAGGTTCCATCATTACTCTTTTATGCTGGTTTTGTAGGACGGATGGCCGACGCTGGTCTCTTGCCTCACTGCCCTCTTCAGGGTATGGAACCAACACACCTAGCTCAACCGTCTCGGTGAGTGCAGGTCTTGCAGGGTGAAGTATGCGATGTGCATGCATGCCTCTTTTTTTTCCCCACACAGTAAAATAAAGCTCAGTGAGCATCATTGTATTTGATTGGGTTCTGGTCCTTTGCCTCCTAGGTTATTCCACTGATGAGCAGTGGGATAGCCTCCAGCTTCAAAATGCTTTGTCCTGAAGAAACGCCAGAATGCTAGATTCAATGTGCTAAATCCTCAAACCAAAAACCAATCATCATGCTTAAAAATATTTGTCTTACTCACTCAGGGTACCATTTCCCAAAATCCTTGTAGTGTTAAGATCATCTTTAAATGAGTGTGTGTTCCTTGTAATACTTACTCTACTACTTAAAGATTTGTCATTGTTTTATGGTGCTTTTGAGAAATCCAGCCCAGTTCATTATTTCTCTCTGACATTTTATTTCCTCAAGCCATACTTTTGCTGTGAGTCTCAAATTTATACATTTAAAGATTCTAAATGGTTGGCAATTGTCTTTCATGGATGTCATCATCTTTGACAGCAAAAAAGCCATTATTTAACATGACTTTTAGAAGAATTTGGACTCTTATCAAACATTAATTTGTAGCATTGTAGTATTTTGCAGTTTTTCTTAAAAACAGAATCCCAGTCATTTCTTCTCAGTTTGCTGGCGGCTGTAGCTCATTAGCCTCAAGCCTAATGAGCCAATATAGAAAACTGCTCATCTAAGTGGCAGTCATCACAGCCTATGCCGCGCCTTCTGCCCTTGTAATCCCTCCCTCTCTGCTTCTCATAGTCATCATGTTCATCCCAGGAGAAGCTGCACCAGCTGCCCTTCCAGCCGACTGCCGATGAGCTGCACTTCCTCACCAAGCACTTCAGCTCAGAGAGCATAACTGATGAGGAAGGCAGGAGATCACCAGCCATGCGGCCTCGCTCCCGCAGCCTCAGGTACACCCCCCCCCCCCCCCATATTGCTGCGTTCATATATAGCACCCACTCATGCTGTCACACTCCTCCATAAAGTGTTTCTTTTTCTCAGTAAAAGCAGTGGTGCTTTCATAGACTCTCACTGCTAAAGGCCAAAAGCTTCAGCTCTGACACTTAACTGACACCGCATGCATAATGAAGTCTCTTTGTTGCCATCGGTAATGTTATTCAGCCTTTTCATCCTTCTGACCGACACGTTTTCATTCTTCCATCACCCTCTCCTCTTTAATCTGCTCATTCTGACCCAACATCTCTTGGATCCCAAGCCTCTCAGCCATACACCACCTTGTTCTGTACGTCTCTTCGACCGGCTTCTCTGTGTCCCCTACTCTGCCCCACCCTCCTTTGGGTTCAGATTAATTTATTCAGGAAACTATGAACTTCCTCCTTTTGCTTTCTTGACACTCGGTAGGGGTTTTGCAGATTAGAATGATTAGACCCATAAATATTAGATGAGTGTGGTAGCCTAGCTATTACCATGTTTTACCGATTATGCCTTTGCACAACACCATCGCTCTTGGTAAAAGGAGGGAGGAATGCCCATCCTGCTTAATTAGAAGCAAGAAAATGGAGCAATCATATGCTAATTTAATGGCCTTGCTTAGCAGACATGCAGAGTGAACTGACAGTGGTGCTTCTTCATTCAGCGCTTGAGGACTGCACTCTGATTTCTCTTATTCTTGTAATCTCTCAAAGCACACACATATATATATACTCATGCATTTTGTGACATTAATGAGTTCAACCAAAATGCATCATCCATCATTGATGTGTCAAGCTGGTTGGTTACAGTAGTTTTGCTGCAGACATATTGTTTTAATGAAGAACAATTGCAAAAAGATATCTGTCACATTCCCTTTGACTCGCAGCTAACAAAGCTGCACATAGCTCTACAGTGAATTAGTCTGCCAAATGTGATTTAAATTTGACAAAAATACGCGTAGTGTGAATTTTTAATAATGCATAAGGGTGCAAAAACTCTCATTTGAAATCCATAACAAAGTTAAATCAAGTAGACACACAAGCCGTTTCATCTTACTGAGCAGACATTCCGTCAGACACTTTTTTTTATATTTATATTCTTCTTTCTGTATTAGCCAACTGAAAATGGAGTCTCTAGTCAATTTCCAGTTCCACTCTTCCCCTTATACCTCCCCTCAACTATTTCTGCCCGTGTGCGTGTGTAGCGTGAGCACTTGTGTGTGGTGCCCATCCTCTGCGTCACAGGCAGTTAACTCACTGATTTCCCGAGCCTCCCTTTCCTCTGTGCCCCTCAGCCTGTTATTTACAGGGCGGATCCGTGACATGGTCTGTGACACACTGCAAGCTGTCCTCTGGGCTCTACTATCAGAACCGACTTAGTAGTCCTTTAAGTCCACCGAGGATAACTCCTCCCTCTCGGTACTAGTGATTATGGTGACAGTTTAGCTAACAATAGCTCACACATCTCCATTCAGCTGGAACTTCAGCCAGAGTTTGCCTCTCTTTCTTTCTCTCTCTCAATATTGCCGTCTCCCTTCCATCCTCCCTCCTGTTGAGTCTTTCTGTCAGTCTTGTTCTCTTATTTTCTCTTACACACTTACCTAGAAACACAGGGTCACATACAAACACTGGTTTGCACTCGCTCAAAGGATTGAACGTGTACTTTTATTCTCTCTTCATGTACACATATATTAAATAAAAACTTAATGTTGTATTCTATGCACAGTACATATCCACAAGATTGAATAAAATTCTTATTGTGCCTGAAACTTTAATGCTAATATCTTTCAAGGTCATTTCTCAAAGAAATTAACTATATAGCAAGGCCGTTTTTCGGCTTCCATTAGAGAAAAATAATTGCGTTTCCTAATGATCATCTGTCTGAATATGGAATGCTGTTCCACCACATAAGTAGCACTCTGATCTTTTCACCCTAAATTCTTTATTTAATAAAGGTGAAAATTGCTCCAAGACACTTTTTTTTTCTCTCATTTTTACACATGCGCACATGCACACATTCAGCTGGAGGAATATTCTCGATTACCTGTGAATCTGTCAGGCTTAATCTTTTCTTGCTGCAACCTCTTCTTGAGAGAGTTGTATAGTAGATCTCCTCCCTGTCATTCTGACACATAGGAAGAAAGCAGGAGTGTGTGTTTGTGTTTGTGCAGGGAGAAATGGCACCCTTGAGGCTGACCTAATGTGCCAGTTTGAGTGTGTTCTCATTCAATTAGGCTTGCTAATAGAGTAGGAAGCTGTCACTGGATGAGTAAAACATTACCTCATTCCACATAGTCACATGGCACGGATTTCTCTCCGCTTGCCAGTATGACTCACACAGACTCCCCCCTCCCCCTGGCACGTTCCTGGTTTGTCAAAGACTCGTGGGATTTGGGTTTTGGATGCTTCTTTAATAAAATTGGATATTTTACAAAAAGAAATCCTTTATGAACTTTTGAAATATTTCAATCCAAATTATTTGAATATGGAATTATTTAAATAAGGCTTTTTACCTAAAAAGTCCTGTTTTCTTTTCTTGTTTAAAGGTAGAAATTCCTTTGCCTTCCAATATTGCAAACCAGACACAGCATCATTTGGCTCTGTAGTAATGGGCTCCTGGGTGTGGGGCCTGCCTGTGTCTGTGGTTATGGGCTCCTGGGTGTGGGGCCTGCCTGTGTCTGTGGTTATGGGCTCCTGGGTGTGGGGCCTGCCTGTGTCTGTGGTTATGGGCTCCTGGGTGTGGGGCCTGCCTGTGTCCGGTGCTCAGGGCTCAACTCCTTTTGTCTTTTCCAGTCCTGGCCGCTCTCCCATATCCTTTGACCATGAGATTGTCATGATGAACCATGTCTACAAAGAGCGTTTCCCAAAGGTGAGGCTGGAGAACTGCAAAGAAATATTTATATTCCCAGTTAAAATTAAATTCTCATAGTTGACCACTGAAAACTGTATACTATATAATTTTGATTTTATGCTTATTTTTATAGATTTCTGGAAGAACCTATAATATAATATTTTTGAAAATCAATGTGTTTATAATATGGTACTCAGCATGTGTTGCAGTGGGGCTTCATAGTATAGCATTTATTAATTATCACAATATTGGCCTTTACAATACAAATATTGCAGAAAACTGCTATGTGTAGATGGTCTTTATAAACAAATGTCTGTATTTTATGATGTGAACATCCTAATCAACACCAGATGTTTGACATTGATGTTTTGTGGCTGTTTTGATTAATTTCTAGATTGATGATATTGAAAAAACATAATTTAATAGTGTTGTAGGTCATGTCACATCAAATGTGTGTTTTTAATATATTGCAAGGCGTATAGGTTAGCTATTACGATATGTAGTAGGATCGGCTGGCACTTTTAGAATTTAGTCCATGAAGTACAGCTACAGGTTGCTATGTGTACCTGGAGTTCTGCTGTTGTGCACTGAACACAGCGAATTCCTGAGAGTTTCTGCCCCCCTCTCCTGTGCCCCCTGCAGGCCACAGCTCAGATGGAGGAGCGTCTGGCTGAGTTCATGTCCTCGTCAGCGCCAGAGAAAGTCATGCCACTTGCCGACGGGGTCTTGAGCTTCATCCACCACCAAGTGATTGAGCTGTCCCGAGACTGCCTGGACAAGTCACGTGAAGGCCTCATCACCTCCCGCTACTTCTACGAGCTCCAGGAGAACCTGGAGAAACTGTTACAGGATGTAAGTAGAAGGTGTGTGTGTGTGTGTGTGTGTGTGTGTGTGTGAGCGAGCGAGAGAGAGAGAGAGAGAGAAAGAAACAAGGGGAGATGCACTGACTCCTTGTCAGGCTTTGTTTCTGTCTAGTATGAGAATTGCTTACATTCTTTGTCACTCTTCTCTGTCTGTCAGCATGGTGAGGTCATGGCAGTAGTGAAGGTGCTGGCTATTAGACTGTCAGGGCCAGTGGGGCCATGGTGACTTGTCATATGTCAGATGCTGATATCTTGATTAGCTCAGTCACAGGTCCACGGGATGTTTAACCAGCGATATGGCTCCCAGTGGTGCCATTCTGATCCCTCTGCCGTGTATGTGTAGGGCTGTGTGTATGTTGTAGGGTGTTTATGGTTAGGGAGGGGGGGAGCACCTCCTTGATTTTAATTTCACGCTTTAGTAACTACCGCTGGTGACGGATGACTCTCCAAGAAAACCATAAGGATGGAGAGAGAGAGTGCAACTATGAGAGGGAGAGAGAGAGAGTCTGACAGAGCTGTGGAAATGGGGAGTGTGAATGGGAGGAGGAGAGATCAGGTCAGGCTTTCCCCTCTTTTGGTTGGCTGTGTCTAACCAACCCATCACTGTTACCTCTCGGCATCAAATTTGTGTCGATCTTGAGCCGGTGGAATGGTAACACATTATTCGTCTCAGACATAAACGCGTGCGCGCACACCCTTACGGACCCAGACGTTCTGCGTTGGCATTCCGGCGAGCGAGGATGACATCACCTAGCCCGGGCTAATTGGCCAGCGTGGGTTGGGGCGTATGGTGTGACAGGTGGGCTCGAGCAGGGCGGCTGTATAAATCGGCTGTTCGGCAGATGTGCGGGGGAAAGCGTTGTGTCCCACTCCATCTCTACGCACTGCCCCGTCTGTAGCTGCCCCCCCGCCCCAGCGGAAGATGTCCTGCATCTCGTGGCAGAGGCGAATGGAGGAAGAGGAGGTGCTTCAGCACATAGTGGAGTATTGGGAACGGAGTGTGCTCCAACACGTCCAGGACCATCCAGTTGAGTCTGACACTCCTTTCTCTGCAGGGCTGTGGGGACACTGGAGGCTTTGGCTGTATGGATGTGGGGATGGCGTGAGCTCGGAGTGCATCTGAATTAGCCGTGTTTACTGCCCGCTCGTTCAGGTGGAACGTGTGCATTGCACATGAATGGTGCATAGGACACATAAAATGTGCTTATTTATGTCAGTTTGAATAAGATTTAGTAGTATTTGTAAATGTTTTAGTACATCTGGATGGACCAACCTCTCACCTTAAGGGTGCTTGGTAGTTGAGATTGTCATTTATTATCGTGATTGTATCAGTTGAGGACTGTAGTATCATTTGACACTTGGTGGTGTAATTTTGCCATTGTTTTTGTTTTTTAGTCCTGTCTGAGTTTTTCAGCTCCTTGTGACATTAAGATTTGATGCCCTAGGCGTTTTCTTTTGTCATGGTGATTATTCAGCATATAGGTCTCTTGGGAAAGGTCAAAGAGAATATGACCCTAGACCACTGATAGCTACCTCTCTTTGAAGGACCAATCACTGTAGTTCAGTTTCCAACAGTCTCATCATTAAAAGCCACAGGATCCAATCTAGTTCCATGGTCAATTCAGTGACCTGTCACCATGGCTCCTGGCTTCTGATGAATCCTGGGAATGTGCTCCTGACCCCATACAGCCTAGGGCACAGTTCATGTTGGCCAATTTTTCTCTCACTTCTTAGTCTTTCCCTGGTGTTGTCTGTCTTCTTCTGAATGGAAATTGCATATCTCTGTCAAACTTCTGACTCTCTCTCGCTCCCCTTCCTTCTCGTGTGTGTGTGTGTGTGTGTGTGTGTGTGTGTGTGTGTGTGTTTCTTTGCAGGTTTCATTACCTGTATAAATTATTCAAAGCATGATTAGGAATCCCTTGGAGGGGAGAGTGTTGTCAGCTGGAGACAGCTCTATTAGCCTGAGTCCAGCCGCTGTTTATTAACCATGCGGTCCACTCTATTACACATCCCACTGTGCCTCTTCAGCAGTGCCCCCTCTCCACTTTGCTCCACCTTGCTTTCTAGAACAGCAGATTTTCATAGAATTCACTCTTTTCTTTGTAGAAGTATTAAAAAAAATGTGGCTTGAGCTTTAGTATAACTAGAAAATGTATTTCTTTATAAAATGTCTGACATATCTGTAGTTCTCCAAAACAATTCCAGCATTGTGTGGTTTTCAGGAAGCAGGTTAAGCCCTATCTTCACACTATCAGTAAGGTTATCACAACGCAAGATGGAAACTCACACACAAACATGTCATTTCTATTGTATTTAATTTATTTTCTTTCCTTCTTCCCCTGTTTCCTTTACTCCTGTCAGGCCCATGAGCGCTCGGAGAGTATGGAGGTGACCTTCGTCACCCAACTCGTGAAGAAGCTGATGATCATTATTGCTCGACCTGCCCGGCTGCTGGAGTGTCTGGTAAACAGCCATGTCTAGTCTTCCATATGACTTCATTGTTATTCTCAGTGGGTCTGCATGTGTGCCTGTCTACGTGCCTGTGTTAGCATGGGCATCTGTGTCCAGAGTTCTTGTTATGGGGGTTTGTTTGGTTTTTTTTGTAGCAAATGAAGCTAACATTCCCATATTTTCATTCAAAGTGAAATATCTCTTGGAAGCCAATCTGCACAATGAACCAAGGCCAAACCACACTCAACGTGTCTAATACCAGTATTGATCTGAGTGTACAAAAAAGCAATATTCCACTGGCTTGTTCTCTGGTCACAGTTTGTGGGTAATACTATCAAGTTAAAAGTTGTTTGGGCATGGAGCTGTTTTAAAGATCAGCCAACCAGCACTTCCTATTTCAATACACACACACACACGCTGTGTGTGGGACAAGGTTCCATGGCTGTGCTCACATGTGTATTTAGAGTAATGGCGTGGCGTGAGCAGTTTACAGTGTGCAGAATGGCCCTGCCCTAATGAAGGCACAGCAGCTGTTCAGCCCCCCTCTATCACAAAACAAATAACACTCATTTAATACACAGACCAAGTCCAATATGAACTCAAATTCAGTTCTGTGCAAATTTTTCTCTCTCCATATTTGTCTTTATTGCCTGTCAAAAATATGATAAGGGGGGAAAATTTTTTTGAAGATGTAGATGTGTTTTTGGAAGGGATTGCCTTAATGGCAGCACTATAGATGTGTGTGGGTAAGGCAACTCTGTCTCGCTGGCCTGAGGCGCTGTCAGCGGAAACAGTGCTGCAGCGTGTCATAGTGATGCATGATAAAGTCATAATAGAGGTGTGAGCAGTGAGCGTAGTATTGCTTTGTGACAGCAGCGCTGTGGTGCTCTTGAGAGCTCTCATGCACAAGCTCGAGTAGTGTTCTCCTGTCTGCTGTCAGCACTTACAGCCAATAGTGGTCTGCTTTACTTCTGCAGGTGTATCTCACCAGAATGCAGTTGTAAATTGTCTTAAGATTAGTGTTTATGTAAATACAGTGGAATGGTTAGATGAAGTACAGGTTATATTGCATGTTCTATTCAATTCAGTGTTGTACCTTTATGACAACATGAACAATATCTGATTCTGCCGTTTTAATGGTGGTTTTCCTCATTTTCACACAATAATGGCTTTTACAGCTAAATTAAATTTAAGTGGTCAGTGCTCCTCCATCTAAGCAGTTTGTATACTGTGTATACTAAAAAATATTATTATACCACTCGAAGTTTTATGATTTAATCCAGACTATCAAAAAGAAAGCGTCCTTGTTTCCTGAAAGGTGAATATTTCAAGGGATTGAGCTCTTTGGTCACTACAACAGTACCGTATAGTATCATGTCCTTTGAAGGTAGTGTCTAGCACTACCCTGTACCTAAGCAGTACTTTAATATAAAAACTAGGAAAGGAGAAATCCCAGAAGACTTGTGTGCACTAATTATTACCTTATCCTCTCTCTCGTTTGCTCTCCCTCACCCTCTCTCTCTCTCCCGCTCTCTATCACACTCTCACTCCTTCCCCCCCCAGGAGTTTGATCCAGAGGAGTTCTACCACCTGCTTGAAGCTGCTGAGGGTCATGCTAAGGAAGGCCAGGGCATCAAATCAGACATTCCCCGCTATATTATCAGCCAGCTGGGGCTCACTCGAGACCCCCTTGAGGGTACGATCACTTTTGATATATATCAGTGAGCATTGGTATATTTAGTGTTTGAAGCCCCATTTGGCTTCATTAGCTTAAAATGAAGTTAATTATTTAAAAGTATTTATTAAAAGTGTTTTTGGCAGAGGTGTGATCCTCTTCTTTTTTGGGGGGGGGCGCTTGTTTCTGTAGATATGATTCAAATGTCTTGACAATGTTAAGTAACCCAAACTGGTTAGGTGACAGTTGAATTCTGGAACCTTATCACCAAATCATGACCGAGCTGAAAGGGTATAGAACCCCTGCTGCATCTGCTCATGGCCCTCACCTCTCTGTGCACAGAAATGGCCCAGCTGAGCAGCTATGACAGTGGAAACTCAGAAACACCTGAGACCGAGGACTCCTCAGAGGTGAGTCACACACCAGGATCAGAAAATCTTTAAACGACAGTTTAGAAGTAGAAAATAATGCTCTGGGTTTCTAGGACTCCTAAGTGACTGGTCTATGTGCACTTCTCTTCAGAGTCGAGGTGCAGCAGTACAACCACCTCAGCCCCAGGCCAAGACCAAAACTCCAAGAGAAGAGGACTTTGAGACCATCAAGCTCATCAGTAATGGAGCTTACGGGTAAGACATCATGAAGTAACTTGCAAAATACTTTTTAAAATAATAAAAACCACATTACTTAAAATGTTTTGAGCATTAATGTAGTGCAAACAGGTTTACACAGCAAAAATGAACACTAAAGATGAGTTTATAGGAGTTAAAAGACTTTGGGTGATACTGTCTGGCCCCCAGTGCTGTGTTTTTGGTGAGGCACAAGGAGACGCGTCAACGTTTCGCCATGAAGAAGATCAACAAGCAGAACTTGATCCTGAGGAACCAGGTCCAGCAGGCCTTTGTGGAGAGAGACATCCTCACCTTCGCTGAAAACCCTTTCGTTGTCAGCATGTTCTGCTCCTTCGAGACGCGCAGACATCTCTGTATGGTCATGGAGTATGTGGAGGGTAAGACACAGATACACACACACACACACACACACACACACACACACACACACAATGGTGTGTGGATCTAGGTTACACTAAAGCTTTATTGCATGCTGTGTTTAGGTGGGGATTGTGCCACCCTGCTGAAGCACATTGGAGCTTTGCCTGTAGATATGGCACGCATGTACTTTGCTGAGACTGTGCTGGCGCTCGAATACCTGCACAACTATGGCATTGTGCACAGAGACCTCAAACCTGACAAGTGAGTTCACATAAAAACACATACACTTGCAGACATTTGCCAAGTTCTGTGTTCTGCCTGTATTCTAGATTTTATGAGTTGCTTATGTTTTTGGTTTTGGAGCACTAAAAACACAAGCAACATATGTTTGCATTGTTAAAATGCACAAAGGAATCAATGAATGATAGAAGCAACTTGCCAAACAAAAAAATTGACTTGCAAAATATTATGACAATATTTGTGCTATCTTTTGTTTCAGTCTTCTAATCACATCTATGGGACACATCAAATTAACAGACTTTGGCCTATCTAAGATTGGCCTCATGAGTCTCACAACTAACTTGTATGAAGGCCACATTGAGAAGGATGCACGCGAGTTTCTAGACAAACAGGTATATTCCTCCACCAGCTCAGTGTGTCTCCATGCCTCTGTCCTCATCTGGCAGCTCCTTTACTTGGCTCTCACCCTGTCTGCCTGCCAGGTGTGTGGAACCCCTGAGTACATTGCCCCAGAGGTGATCCTCAGGCAGGGTTACGGGAAGCCTGTGGACTGGTGGGCCATGGGAGTTATCCTGTATGAATTCTTAGTAGGCTGTGCCCCTTTCTTCGGAGACACCCCCGAGGAACTGTTTGGTCAAGTCATCAGTGGTTAGTGGCAGAAAGAAAAGTATCAGTTGCATCTCCACTTGTTCCTTACAGGCTCACTGTCGAAAGCATCAATCAGTACATGTGTATAGCAGAGTTATTTTAGTGCAAGGCTGTTTCAGATGCATTACTGTGGCTTGTGCTCGGTTGCTGTAGATGAAATAATATGGCCTGAGGAAGATGATGCTTTGCCTCCCGATGCCCAGGATCTCATCTCCAAACTGCTCCGACAAAACCCACTGGAGCGGCTGGGAACAGGTATGCACTCGCACTGCGGCGTATACAGAGCTACAGTGCCACCATTGTTCTTTCCGTGACTTGATACCTGTATACTGGTCTCTCATTCCACTTTTATTAGAGCTCCGTAGAAAATGTTGTCTTTGGCTCCGTTTTAATCAGAATAAGAATCACATTATTCACCGAATGTACATAGTAATTTAACTTCTGCAGATCATCGCAATATTGTATAATGTGCAAATGAGCAATGTGGAGCAGTACCTTTTACCCAAGAGAAACTGATAGTTTTTTGTCCGTTGGGGGTCCATGGTGAATTTCTGAAACGTGTAGTGATTTTTGCAGCTTGCTTCTTTGTATTGTCATGCACTGTGGCTAGTAGTTCAGTTTTACTTGGATATTTTATTGGCCAGGGGTGAGGGGGCAAAAAACACTTTAATATATACATTGTACAAGTTGAGGGTTGTTTGTTGTAGTTGCATCAAGTCCTATGAATAATGCATTACAGTAGTCGTCGAGAAGAAAAGCAAACAAGCATGGATCAGTTTCTTAGCAAACAGAGATGGTGCCTCACTCGTGCTATATTCCTTAAATGATAGAATGTAGTTCTAGTAATATTGATATGTGGTTTAAAAGTAAAATCAGTCTAGATGTGACACTCAGACTCACTCCTGGCAGCCATGCTATCACGTTAAAATCATCAATTTTCATTGAAATGCAGGAAAAACGGGGGAAAGTGATCTCATACGTGCCTTACCTGCAGAGCGTTCAATTAGTTTAAATGTCAGAGCTCGGCACTTTTCTTTCTGTTGCTAAGAAGTGCCAGTCAAGAATGTCTTCGTGTTTTTGCACATTTTTGACCTGCACAAGTTCACCTTTTGATTTCTGATATGAATTTAAATCGAGTAAACACTGATATTCCTGGTTTTGTCACAGAACTCTTTTTCTTTCTTTCTTTTTTTTTTTTTTTTTTGGAAATAGCTACAAACGCAAAAGATAACAGCGATGTTTGTAAGTTGGTTGAGGCTCCGGTGTCTTGCTGAACTAAAGTTAGCAAGGCACTGCCTATCAACAACTGTCACACACACAGCCGCATGTGTCAAAACGCCAACATGTATTTTCATCTAGGTGAGTCATGGAGCCTAACACTTCATGATGTTCAGTGCTTAGCACTCAACAATTAAGATAGGCTCACTGTTACTGTCCTAGTTAGTTAGCTGTGTAGTTAATAAATGCAGTGTAATGTAGTCGTGCAAGTTGTGCATTTATCTTCAGTCGTTTTTGAGGAACTAGCTTCAGCCAGTTATTATTACAGATCGTGACTGTGATTGGTGGAAACCTAATTTGCCCGAGCACTGGCCAATCAACTTTCCTGCTATACTTTTAGAAATAAATAACTAATTTTATTTATTTATTTATTTTACTGGCCTTGGGCTGTTGGACCGTGACACATGTCAAACCCTCGTGAAGGTGGAGTTCTTGGACTGAGAACTGCTGCTGACAATTCAGTCTGACCTGAGCAGGAGGAGGCTGAGCCTAACCACACGGTTTAAATGTTATAGTTCACCATGTTGGTTCTTTTGCCTTCGGGAAAAGGGATTTGAAGAACCATGTTAGAGAGACTGAGAAAAGGGGCGAGAAAAACAACAACAAAAAACCAGCATGCGAGAAACAGTAAGAGGGAGCGAGCGACACAGTAAGCTAGAAGTGCCTGAAGGGTTGAGGTACTCAGGCACACTCAGCAACAACTAACACATGCTGTTTTTCTCTTTCTCTCTCTCTTGTTCACTCTTTTTTGTTCTCTCTCGCTCTCTCTCTCTCTCTCTCTCTCTCTCTCTCTCTCTCTCTCTCACACACACACACACACACACACTCTTCCTTTCTGTAGGGAGTGCATTTGAAGTAAAGCAGCACAGGTTTTTCACTGATCTGAACTGGAACAGTCTGCTGAGGCAGAAAGCTGAGTTTATCCCTCAGCTGGAGTCTGAGGACGATACCAGCTACTTTGACAGTGAGTACTCACCCCTTCCCTATTCTCTCTGCAGTAGAGCGAAACAAACAGCCTGCTCTTCTTTTTCATTCATACACACACACACACACACACACACACACACACACACACACACTGATACTTATCTGTTTTTTGATGCACTTTTTTCCTCTCTCCACAGCTCGCTTGGATAGGTATCACCATGTGGATTCTGAAGAAGAGGACGACACAAATGATGAAGAGCATGTGGAAATCCGCCAGTTCTCCTCCTGTTCCCCACGATTCAGCAAGGTTTAGAATGTGCACGCTCGCATGTACTGTCAGACACAGTAATCCCTCCGCGTTGTATCTATGGACAGATGAACAGATGAACCCTATAGTATCTGACCCCCTCCCGGTCTTGGCCTGAGTATGTGTGTGCTGTGCTCAGGTGTACAGCAGCATGGAGCGCCTGTCTTTGCATGAGGAGAAGCGCACCCCTCCCCCCACTAAGCGCAGTCTAAGCGAGGAGGGTGCTGAGCGTGTCGACAGCCTCAGTGGGCTTAAAGCGCGGGACCGCACCTGGCTGGTGGGCTCTCCTGAGATGTACGTGCTCTGCTCCGTCCTCGGGCTTACCTTGCTACTGTCTCACCAGGAAGTGCTGGGCCTGTTCAGCAGTGGTCTGTGAGATAACGTGTGTGTGTGTGTGTGTGTGTGTGTGTGTGTGTGTCCAGCCTGCGCAAACGTCTGTCCGTGTCAGAGTCTTCGCACACAGAGAGCGACTCCAGCCCTCCCCTGACGGTGAGGCGACGCTGCTGCTCAGCCATCATCGAGATGCCACGCTTTGCTGTTTCCAGCGAGGAGGAGGGGGTCAGGAAGACAGCAGTCAGGGGTCCACGGGCTGATGAGCTCCCCTCTGCCATTCCTGAGCTCCCCGTAGAGAGGGAACTCAAGCTGGATGAGTCTCCCACCACGCCGGGCTCCACATGCAGCCGCACCAGCCGAGCCACGCTCACACGTATGCACTCTTAACTGTGCATCTATCAGTCTCTTCCAGTAGGGAACGAAAATATGATCGATAATCAGATTTACATGACTCCGCTGACTAATGAGGAATATTTGCACTGTGTTCTGTCTTTTTGCCTGTGTGTCTGTGTATACGTGTGCGGGACACGTGTGTGTGTGTGTGTGTGCGTGCCCACAGCTGGTAGTTCTGGTGACGTAGGGGAACGAGGCTCTCCTCGCTGCGCTGGCGCTGAGGGAAGTGACAACTCCACTCCCAGAGCCATCAGTGACCTGGCTGTCCGCAGGGCTCGCCACAGACTGCTGTCAGGAGATGCGGAGAAACATGCCTCACGACCCGTCAACAAGGTCATCAAATCGGCCTCGGCCACCACCCTCTCTCTCATGATCCCTGCAGGTCAGTGGAGGCTTCCATAGCTCAGGGGAACTATTGGTTCAGTTATTGTAACTCACACCAAGGTCCTTTCTAAAAACAACCAATAAGTTTTAGAAATGCGTGGTTCTAACATGGTCCTCCTACCCCTGGGCTCCAGACCACCATGGCGCATCTCCTCTGGCCAGCCCGATGTCTCCACACTCCCTCTCCTCCAACCCATCATCCCGGGACTCGTCCCCCAGCCGAGACCTCTCCCCTGCCGTCTGCAGCGTCAAGCCCGCCATTGTCATCCACCGGGCGGGCAAGAAGTACGGCTTCACCCTGCGCGCCATCCGTGTCTATATGGGAGACACAGACATCTACACTGTACATCACATGGTCTGGGTGAGTTAGTTCTCTAGTGGAGCTGGGGCACTGAGCGAATATGCAGCATTTTTCTTTTGTTTCCATTTTATTCTTTTATTTAAAATGAAAATCAAAATTACTCAAAGCATCCATATTTCCCTACAGTCAAAGTTTTGTTATTCCATCATACCATGTTTGTAAAGTTCTAGGCGTGATCCAGGGATGTAGTGGGACTGTGTTCATCTGAGTGCGATGACAGTATAACTGTGTGCTGTGTCTCCAGCATGTGGAAGAGGGAGGACCAGCTCATGAGGCAGGTCTGAGAGAGGGAGATCTCATCACACACGTTAATGGCGAGCCTGTCCACGGGCTTGTACACACTGAGGTCGTGGAACTTGTTCTCAAGGTACGTCTGCGCACCCACACACTTACTTTCACTCTCACATTCTCGCGCGCTCTCGCTCACACTGCAGTATAGCTTAAAAATTGCATCTGAAATCTGCTTTTCCTTTTTCCCATGCAGAGTGGTAATAAGGTGTCTATTTCTGCCACCCCCTTTGAGAACACATCTATTAAGGTTGGTCCTGCTCGCAGAACCAGCAGCAAGTCCAAAATGGCCCGGCGCAACAAAAGGACCAAGAGCAAAGAGGGCCAGGACAGGTGCCACTCATTACTCTGGCAAAAACTTTTAAGAGTGTTGGCTTCTTAATCCATATTTAAAAACCAAAAAGGTTTCCATAATGTCTGTGTGTCTCTCTCTCTCTCTCTCTCTCTCTCTCTCTCTCTCTCTCTCTCTCTCTCTCTCTCTCTCTCTCTCTCTCCCCCTTACACCCCCCCCGGGTGTACATACAGCAAGAAGAGGAACTCCCTCTTTCGCAAGATTACCAAGCAGGCATCTCTCCTGCACACCAGTCGCAGTCTGTCGTCTCTGAACCGCTCGGTTTCGTCGGGT
Source organism: Electrophorus electricus (assembly GCF_041902795.1). Lineage (NCBI taxonomy): Eukaryota > Metazoa > Chordata > Actinopteri > Gymnotiformes > Gymnotidae > Electrophorus > Electrophorus electricus. The sequence goes on from NC_137503.1 coordinate 5,724,305, forward strand.
GAAAGCGTGCCTGGCTCCCCCACACACATGTCCCCCCGGTCCCCGACGCAGGGCTACCGCTCCACACCAGACTCCACCCACTCTGGTAAACCCTTCAGAATGCTGCACTCTCACCTTAAAATGGGATGTGCCTGTAAATTCTCTGTTGGTTTTATAAAGCAGTAAAAAGGCTTGATTGTTAATTAACTATCACTTGATTGTTAATCATGTTAAAAGGCCCAGTCAATTCTCACTTTATGTGCTGGCTAATGATGCCCAAAGCTATTGTATGATGTTGTGGTGCTGTAGTCGGCACAACGGCTCTAGTCATAAAGTTAACCTTTAATCAGAGCGTGTAAACCTTTTTTAATATTTGGCTTTTAATACCATAGCCATGTATTGGATTTGATTGTCTGAATCTGATTTTGAAAATGGATGCCATTTTGAGATAATAGTTTGTAATGAACTGTAAGCAAAAATTTGTCGTGGAGCTTCAGAGGTCTTCATATGCAAGCTGTTGCTCATGAAGTTTTCCCTGCTGTTGTTGCAGTTGGTGGAAACTCCTCTCAGAGCAGCTCCCCCAGCTCCAGCGTGCCCAACTCTCCTGCAAGCTCCGGCCAGATCCGGCCTAGCTCCCTGCACGGCCTGGCCCCCAAGCTGCAGCGGCAGTACCGCTCTCCACGCCGCAAGTCCGCCGGCAACATTCCCCTCTCGCCTCTGGCCCGAACGCCCTCCCCGACACCTCAGAGCTCCTCTCCCCAGCGCTCGCCCTCGCCCCTGCCCAGCCACGCCCTTGGCCAGTCCTTCCCCGTCAAGCTCCACTCCTCGCCCCCCCTGGTGCGGCAGATCGCCCGCCCAAAGAGCGCCGACCCCCCTCGCTCCCCTCTCCTGAAGCGCGTGCAGTCGGCTGAGAAGCTGGCGGCCTCTCTCTCCAGCTCCTCCTCCTCCCCCTCTCCATCAGCAGTGGGGGAAAAGAAGCTCCCAGTGGGAGCCAGTCGCAAGCACAGCCTAGACATCTCGCACTCAGAGTTCAAGAAAGAAATGCTCCAGCGGGACCCCAGCCTGCAGAGCTTGCAGGAGTCTGCCAGTGAGACTCTGCTGGGGGGAAGGGTGTCCCCAGCGGAAAAGGGTAGCCTGCAGAAGCACTCAGCACGGAAGCTGAGCCGTCAGGAGGGCCCCGACTCCGGGACCGGGTCCCTGGGCCTCGCCCCTGGCAAGAGCAAGCTGAAGGACAAATTGTCTGCAATCCGGCAGGACCGTGCCGAACGCCGCGAGTCTCTGCAGAAGCAGGACGCCATCCACGAAGTGGATTCGTCTGAGGATGAGACTGACGAAGGCTCGGAAGACAGCCAGGATGGACGCCGGTCAACCTTTATCCCTCCCAGCCATGTGCTTCGCCCCACGACTGTGATGGGATCTCCCCATGCTATCAGGTTGGGGTCTGCTGCTTTACCCGCTCTGTCTCTCAGCCCTTCCACAACACCTCACCCAGGCTCTCCACAGCTCAGCCAACGCCTTGGCCAGGAGGGCCAAAGCCAGACTCAAGCCACATTACTGCCGCTGCCGCAGGCCGAAGCCAAAGCCCCAGAGCAGAAACCCTCGCAGTCCCCTGTGTCTACTCGCACTGCTGCCGCTACCTCAGTACTGGCAGAGGAGTCCAGCCAGCGAGAAGAAAGGAGTCAGGATTCTCCGTCCAGTAGTAAAATTTGTGCTCCTCAACACAGCCCTCTGACTAGCACTTTTTCCACTCCAGGCAGTGCGTTTACCACTGTAAGCAAGGACCTCTTTCTCAAACCCACAGCGCCCTCTCTAGACCGGAAAACCTTCAAATCCACTGAGTCGAAGGCCAAAGTGAATTGTAGGCAGGAGGCCAGCATAGCACCAGCCTTGGCCAGGGAACCCTCAGCACCCACAACCCCAAGTGGAGGCATCACCAAGGAGATGAAGGAGGCAGACAACCGGAGACAAGCTGCAGCCGCTGCCGCGTCTTCTGTTCCTGCAGCCACTGAGAGTGGCGTGGACAGAGTGGTTTCCCAGCTGGCCACAGTAGCCAAGAGCATGCTGGGACCAGTAAAGCTTAATATACCAGTGACCAAAGAAACTCATGAGAGGAGCAGGGAGATAAGGCCCCAGGCAGACGCCATGGACCCCAAAAGCAAAGAGCCTCGCTTGGACCTTTCCGATCCTACTAATACAACACTTGCTTCTTCTGCTTCTGCCTCCCACACAGGGCAACTGGCTGAATCGCCCCCTGGACAGCCAACTCCCAAATCTGAGCTGGCCTGCACTTCCCAAAGGCCCATGGAGGTCCCAGGAGCTACAAAAAGGCCCTCTACCCCGAAAGACTGCTTCCAAACCACAGAAGAGCCCCAGGATAGGCCAAGCACTCTACCAGGCAGTTCTCAGAGCCAGGCCAAACCAAGCTCTTCCCTACCACAGGACAAATCCGGCAAAAAGACGTAGCAACCTTGCACAGAAAAAAAAAAAGATATTACAACTGACAAAACTTGCATGTTTTAAAAACTAAAACCGTAGATACTCTTAGTATACACACTAACCATTACCGTGAAGCAAACAAAAAACAGATTCAACAGTTTTGTTCTGGATTGTTTTGTACTGTGCGACTGACACATTAACTTGGCCTTTGTATTGCTTTTATTTTTTCCATTTATTATTTTCTCGAATTTTTAAAAAAATCTAATTCACTTTTTGTTTGACAAAAAAATACATATTTGGGGCTAGAAATAAAGAGTGAATGACCAAAATCAGCCTGCTGCATCTGATTGCTCTCCATTACTAGACTGGGCTTTCTGCTTCTTGTTTCTTTTACATCTAGTTGTGCCTTAATACACACTTCGGAGGTTTGTGTAAGTCCCTCTGCCATTTATTCATAGAGGGTTAAGATGTATCTCAGCAATAAAAGTAGCGTATGCTTAGCAATTTGTACAAACACGTCAACCTAATGTTGTAGCACCCCAATGTAGTAGATTTGAAAATCAGATTACTTTTTTTTTTTTTTTTTTTTTTTTTTTTTTTTTTTTTATAATTAGCCTGCCCTAAACACACGACAGTTTTCAATTTCTAGGTACCATAACACTTGCATGTCTGATTTTTGATGAGTCTGGGACAAACCCAAACTTGATAACGTATGTTATATGGTAGAATAGCGGACAAAAAAATTTCTTATGCCCTGTAATTTCACTTAGCTGATCCCAAAAGAAGTTAGTCAACTGTATGTTTAAATCTGTAGTTTTCTAAAGTCACAATAAAACAATGAATTTTATATGTACTGAAGAATTAACTTTGCATTTTTTTTATTTTGAGTTTTTCTCAAACAGAATTGACTAGTTTTAGATTACCATACCAATCTGTGGAAATTTACTTAGCATTTGCGTCAGACTACATCTGTTATTAATAGCTGAATAGCTAAACAGTTGTATGCTTGACACTCATGTAATGAAGTGTTGTTATTGGCAACTGCTGTTTACCAGCTGACCTTAATGCCTGTATGCACTCTTTCAAGGCATTCAGACTACTTAAAACGCTTTTGTAAAGCATGCTCTGAATTGGGAATGTTTTTAATTCTTTTATTTCTAGCCCCTTCTTTTTTCCCATTTTTCTTTTCATTTACTGAAATGTTCTTATTTTTAATATCTGGACCAACTTGCTGTGTTTTTTTTTTTTTTTTCTGTATATTTGCCACTAATCTTTTAAGGTTAAAAGACTTGTAATTGCTTGTGTATGAGCGACTGCGTGCGTGCTTGTGTGCATATGTTTGCGTGTTTGCGCTCATTTAAATGAATATTTAAAGTTGTCAGTTTTATCCCCACTGGTATTGGGAGTGTGTCTTAGATTAGTCTCCTGTCTTTGCCATGTCAGCCCTGTCTAATTCAGCCATTTGTCAAAAGCTGGCGAAGATGTATTTGCACAATCCCTTTTTACTGTGTCATATGAATATGAAACCTAATAAAATATAGTTCAATCAGATCCAGGGCTTTGTGGGGTCCTGAGGGGTTTGACTAATCGCTTAACCCCTCGTTACTTTTTGTCATGCTATGTTGCTACTGTACATTGATGTGTTCACACCATTTTGAATTTGGAAAAAAATTGCGTGAACGTGATGCCTGTGAAAAATATAGCTCTTTGATATTTCCCATAATTGTATTCAGGTTTTAACTCAGAGTGTGCTGTCTTAGACTCTTTAACAGCATATTGCTTTCATTTATTGCCTTTTTTACTGCCTTCTAATAATCCTTATTGGTCAATGAAGACTCCTAGATGTTCAAGTTTTAAACATAGTTCAGAAATTACAATATTTCAGGTGATTTATGAATATCAATTCAGAGAGAATCTGATGATCTAGACCAAGTCAGTCCTGGAAGTAACACACTTCAGTGAATCCTATAACCCTATAGCCTTTATATATTTTGTCCAGCAGTCTCATTGATATTCTTTGTGGTGTGATTTATGAGGAGTCTCGTTCTGATATGTACAGTTAAGAGATCCGCTGATAAATGTTCAATCCATAAGAAATGTGAATGGATGTCTTGCACACTTTAACATTTGAAAATCTATAAGGAATGGAAAGCTGTTGATGGCTTTATGAGCCTGATGCTTGATTCCTGGCCTAGCAAAGCCCAGTTCATTGCCTCAAACACAGTTCAATTTAGGCACCGAGCTAGTGCTAAGACTTAGATTTTCTGTGTGATTCACATTTGATTGTATTCTTTTTGCAGAGAGGGCATTTTTTTGTATGTATAGATAGATCCGAGCTGCGTGAGGATATGTTGTTTTGGAGAACACTTGTACCTAAGATTATGTACCTAAGTGGCTCTCTTAACTCCACAGCTTAGTAAAATGTGAAAACAGCACCAAATACTGTAATCTTCAGTCCCCTCCAGAGGCTCATTAAAAAACAAACATACAAAAAAAAAAAACCTTTCACCTCTTGAGAGTGCCTAGATTAAACAGTTTTAAAGCTCATTTTCAGGGCCGTTCTTGGCCCCAAAACTAGGCAGGAGGGCATAGTTGGCCTCACCTATGCCTGCAGTGAGTAAAATTAGGTAAAACTTGACTTTAAAAGTGTCCATGGCATATTTTTGATATGTGCGGTGCTATGTTGAGTATCTTTGAGAATCGTAGGTCACTGTGGGTTCACTCTCGTATGGGACATATAAATGCAGCATAGCAGTTTGTATTATAGGTTATACTTTAGGTTCAGCATAATGATTAAACCTTGCTGTAATGTACAACGCAGATCTCCAAAATATAACTTAAAAGAAAAAATATTTCATGCTCTAAGGAGGTGGTGCACTGAAGTAAGTTCTGAACTGTGCATTGAGTGAAGGCCACACTCTTGCACTCACTCTGACTTGCGTGGTGATGATGGTAATGGCGGTTGTGTTGTTGTTTGTCAGGATTTGGTGAAGGGCCTGGAATCCTGAATTTCACTGTTGAACCCTGTAGCCTTAGCACAGGCAGACACTTGCAGATACGTGCGCTTCAGTTTCTTGAGCACACATGACCAGAACATCTCGCCCCTGTGTGAGCGCTTTCTTTTCGCAAAGGAAAACCACTAGAGCGCACGTGCACGCACAGCCTTTAATCACACTTGACCACTGACTTCTACATCCATTCCTTTTCTTATGCTTGGAGCTCACACGTATGTAGTGTAAAGTATGTTGAGTGGCAGTCTATTGCAGTGGTAGAGCTGGTAAAGAGTATGACTAGGTGCACATCACTGTCCTGAGCGAATCTTTCAGGGCAGGATATCTGGATGTCTAATGTCGTCTCTGTGAGTATGCCTTGTTTGTTTGCTGGGACTGAGGGGTAGGGGCTGTACTCCAATGAATGAACAGAGATGGTCTACGGGGGGTGGGGGGGGGGACTGCTAGTTAAACCAGTGCAATATCTTTTTTTTTTAATTTTCCTGTGGTAAGACGCATGTTTGTTGTAACTCCTTCCTTATGAAAAATAAAGGTTTTTTAAGGATATGAATCTTCTTCCGATTTATTTTTGAATGTGTTGGCTGCTTTCTGTAATTTAACTGTCCAACTTCCATCATTTCGTTGATTTGACCAGATGCTTAAGTTGCCGTTACTAGACATAAAAGCCAGAAGGAATTACAACATACTCTCCCAAAACTGAAATAGACCTAATCTGTTTTTTTCTTTCCTTTAAGTAGTTTGTTTCCTTCTTTGTTGTTTTCATAAGTACTCATCTAACAGGTTTTCATAATGGTCAAAGTTTTGTGTAGTTAATATTTGTAGCCATCACCCCTAATTCGACCTTTGAAAACTCACCAGCCAAATGAACAGGAGAGAGACACATGAGAGAAGCATTCATGAGGCTAATTGACGCGGCCCGCTAAAACTAACCACTGACAAAGCCAACAGCAACAAAAAACCATTAGAACTGAGTGTGTGCACACGTGCATGTCTGCTCTCATGGGTCCCTCAGGCAGACTGAACATTTGTCAAAGATCCGTCCAGTCCGTCGAGCAGAGAAGAAGGGGTCACGTGTTATCCTGTCTGCTTGAAAGGTGTCCGCGGTGTGGGATAATTGGTCTCTGGCTTCACTCACCAGTCTGCACTCAGCAGGATCCTCTATCTCTGTGCGTGCGTGTGCACGTGTGTGCGTTCACGTTGTGTTCCAGCTCTAAGGCGCTGCCATCCTGTAGTATATGGGCGAATGCATGCATGCACATCTTGCAAAAAGACAACACGCCTAGTCCCCCCCATATGTCCCCTGTGGTGTGTAGTTCTCTTATGAGAAGTGGGGGGATGGAGGTGATTTGACAAGGTGCACCCCATACCCACTCCCACAGCTGCTCTTCCCCTCTGTCTCTGCCTCTCTCTCCCTCCTGACAGGCGGCCAGTGCCGGTGATGGATTGCTAGTTGGGCCCGTATCTGACGCCTGCTCTACGTGACCAGGGCAAATTCATTCCAGTCCTGCTTCTGTCTTCACAAAGACCCCCAGCCGCGCTCCCCCTGCCTGACAGCCCACCTAATGGGGGGCTTGGACCGAATGAGTTTCTGGAGAGAGAGGAAAGGCAAAGTCCCCGGGGTTCGATAAGTTCTCCCTCTTTTCTGAATTTATTTCTCCCTTGCGCTCTCAGTCCTGCTTGTGAGTTTTGTCACAAAAAATAAAAAAAAAGTTGGGGGATGGGGAGGTGTGAGCGTGGTGGAGTGGTGGTGTTGACTACTTACTGAACTGTATTTTCTTTCCTTCTTGGCTCAGCATTCTAGCTGCTCCTGTATGCGAGACTCCTGACAGTAGCTGTCCTTTAGCGCTGGTTCTACTGGCCAGAAGAGCTGCAAACCATCTGGTCATGCATCAGCAATCCTGAAGATCATTTCATTGGATGTTTTAAAGATAGGTAGTGTCAGAAACGGGTGCATCACCTTTTACTCCAAATTGGATTGTGTTATACATGTACTAATAAATGCTTTAATCTTTGGTCCCATCTGAAATTGGCCATTAGTGATTAGATCTACCTGGCTAAAGCATGACAGAGAGGGATGGGTGGCCTACTGCATTGCTGTGGGCTAATTGTTCTCCATAGCAGCAGGTGCCAGATATTTAATGAGCCTTATTCTATGTGATATATGTGTACTGTACAGATACGCACACAGCGTGTACAGTGTGGGAGCTCGATGGCTGCCAGGCTAATAGTGTGTGAAAGTGCAGGCGTATGAGCATAGAAGAGCCATTAATTAGCTGTGGCAGAGGGGTGGAGGGGTAAAGGCTTTGGGTTCTTTGTGGTCCTGCTGATACACCAAACAAAGGAACAGTTGAGATTGCAGTGTTTTCTGTTGTCTCTGCTGTGTTCCCTTATCCTGATCTTAGAGGGAACCCCCCCCCCCCCCCACCTTGGGGCTCAAATAATGGGAGTCTAGTTTTAAGTTCCAGCAATTAATAAATGAAATTAAAATGTACAAAATCCTAAAAGTCCTTTGGGGTTTAGGTGACATTTCGACAGTGTGGGAATGTACCTTCTCTCTGTAAGTGTATGATAATGACAGGTGTGTGTGTGTGTGTGTGTGTGTGGTAGAGGGCCAATAGGAAGGCAGCTGGAGGTCTCCATCTCTGTCATTCTGATTCATTCGGATGTCAGCCAAGATAAAATATCCTGTCCTGCCTACTCTTGAGACTAGTGCCCTAAGGGAGGTAAAAGAAAGCCCCTCCAACACACACACACACACACACACACACACACACACACACACCTGCGTAAACATATGCTCGTGCACATGGACCCACTCATTCACTTACACACCTGCATGCAATCCCCACTGTGCTACTTTAACTATACACGCCCCCCTCTCAAATGTCTGTGCTATTGTTTCCCCAGAGATGCTTCTCGTCCTCCAGGACCGCACTATGACTGCTGTTTATTTGTTCATTTTTCATTTTTATTTTATTTTTTTCATTTTTCATTTTCTACTTCTATCCTCAGCATGCTCTTCCTCCGTGGTTCTGCCTCCCTCCCTCCCTCATAGCCCTTTTGCTCCTGTCTCCCTCCATCTCTCTCATCTGCTGCTGAGGGCACATGAGAAGTCGAGGCGAGCTCTTTGATCTTAGACAGCTCAATCAGAGGTGCAGCGGCACGAAGGCTGAGCACAGATCATATCTCACAGCTCCACCTATAAGAAGAGAGTTTATCTGGGCCTCTCACTTTCTCTGGGACACCTCCTGCCACCTGCAGCCTGGCTCCAGAGATAAACCATCACTTTCTGATGCTCGGCATTCTGTGAATGCGCGTGCGAGTTTTATTGTGTGTCTGTGTCTCTCTGCTTGTGTGCTGATGCTTGGCTCTGCAGGCTTATCAATAATTCAGCAAGCCTCCATGTTTCTAAAAATCCCACTCTCACCTCTGGCTGACTGCTACATAATGAAGGCATAACTTTTGCTGAAAGGGAAGAAAGTTTGTTTTCACTCACTCACTCTCTCTCTCTCTCTCTCTCTCTCTCTCTCTCTCTCTCTCTCTCTCTCTCTCTCTCTCTCTTGCTCTCTCTTGTTTGAGATTTTTACACTCGTGCCTCGTAATAGCTATAGAGAGAGCATTGCCAAACTTTTGTCTTTTGCAGTGCTTTGACTTGACAAAACAGCATTTCTAATTGTCCCGTCACAATACATCTTTCACAGTAAATCTAATAAAGAAAGATAGAGCCAGTTTTAAATCCCAATGTTAGTTACTAAATTAAGCCATAGGAGGGCAGCATTTGATTGAGTTATGTGTTCAGAGATCATACTGGGAAAAAACTTAAATGGCTTTGATTCAATATTGGTTGTGGGTCATTTTTCTGTTTTACTGCTTTATTTGTTCAGAGGGGTAATGCAATGGCTTACAAGACAAACTATAACCAGAGCAGTGAAATTCTCTAGAGTTAGGGTTGAACCTTAATTTTTATATATAGCCCACAACAGATCTAAATTTAATATATGTATGGCTTTGAGAAACTGAGGATATTTATATTTAATTGGATATATAATTGTATTTTTAGAAAATGGCACAGAGCTGAATTTGTCCTGGGGCTTAATTTGATAAGGATAGTAGATTAAATATTGTGATTATGAGGGGGGAGAAGAGGATAATTAGTCACATGTTCGCACACACATTCACACATACAAACACAAAAAAAGGTGTTGATATAATATGGGATAGTCTATGTAATATTTGATGAGTCTCCCAGTGCCACCTTGTGGTGATGAACAGAACCACACTATGGAGAACAAAAGCCACTGACTGCAGAGCTGATGAATTGAAGAAAAGGAAAATTACTAGTGTTTTTATGGTGGCTTAATCATGCATTTTTCTTGCTTGCAGAGCCTATAATTATACCCAGCCCAAGAGCTCCGTATATGGCTGAATGTCACTACTTTGTCTTTTGCTTGGTTATCACAATTTCTCTGGTAACAGGAAAGATGCAGCAAAGATTTCTGTTAAAATCTTTCTGTATAGTTAGAGGGTGAATGAAAATGTGCTTTGAGGGACATAAACTCTTCATCTTAAATTCTACGGAGTGGGTCTCTGGTGGGCTGTTATACTGCTGCTGAATATGTACTGCATAAGTCCTCATGAGTTCCCCTACTACTTTTCTTGCTAAAGTACAGTGGGCTGCAGTGGTAGCTATGGCAGAGGTGATGTGCTAATCAGCTCACTACCTGATGAAAGGTAATGCCTTCAAAAAAAGGATTTGCTGCAGGACCCACATGTTCTAAGGTGAATATTTCTCTCTCTGTCTCTCTCTCGCTCTGCAAATATGTGTATTTGTGAGGAATGTTGACTGATTTGTTGGGATAAAAATATTTTAAAACATTCCTAAATTTAACTCAGTGTTTTGAAAAGCTAGAAAATGGAAAAATCCCATCAGTATTATCTCAGAAAATGCAACGTCGTCGTGACTGTGATGGAATTACGCAAGATCCTGATGGTAGACTGGAATGGATAGTAGACTGGAATGTTCCAGAGCAAACTGGCCTTTCTCATTTCAGGCAGCTAAAAGAGAATTTTGAATAAACAGAGAATGCTTAATAAGGGCAAAGAGTCATTTTAGAGTGCTTTCTTCCTTGCCTGATAGCAGTGATAGGATGTAGGTTTATAAAAAAGTTTGGCTCAATTCTGGCAGATTACACGGAATATTTGATACACAGCTCACGAGAGCTGGGTAACTCTAAAAATATATCCATCAAAGGAAACATGGGACTGAAAAATAGGGGTTAGCTTTGATCAGGAGTTTCTCAGAGGCTCAAATGTTTTCCGCCACTTCCTCTCCTGTTTCTGTCACGCTCACGCTCCCCTTCCCTTCGACATGCCTATGCATTTTCCACCCCCTCCATTCCGCTTCTTTTCGTTCTGTCTCCTCAGCCTCCTTTTGTTTTCCCTCTCTAACCTCCGCTGTCCTTGTCGGCGCTGTTTTTCCTTAGCCTCCGTCGCTTCACCTCTTTACTCCCCCCCCCCCCACCATGTTCTTCCGTCCTGCTCTCGCTCTTCCTAATGCTGTGTCTGCTGCCCCTTCCCTCCACCTCCTCCTCTAACTGCCCTGATTTTTCCAGGCTCGCTCCTTTTGTCTTTTGTTGTTTACGCACCCCCCACCCAACCCTGTTGCCTCACTGCTAAGGAGCTTATCTTACACTAACAATGTTCATTTTGCTGCTCTACAAAATGTTTCCCTCTTGTTCTTTCCAGCAACTGTTCCCTCGGTGAATGGCTTATTGCTCCATCCACTTACCTTAACGCAGAACAGACGGCTGGGCAAAACGAATCCACGCACTAGTAAAGCCTCATTATCTGTACTGGACCGTTAGCGATCGGAACGCTTTCGTGATAATCAGCTCCTGTTAGGATAATGCTGTGTCCCCTCCTCAAGGGTACAGTTTAGCACCATAACGCTTACCTGTACTAACAAGCTACCTAAACGCTCCACGCTCTAGCATACTATGGGATTACCTCAGGAAAAGCTGCTTTGTGATCACATTCCTTAAATGTCAGATTTAGCAGTTTAAACGTTTATGTAAATGTCTGTTTATTTGCAGATCAGGGTCCTAACTGTTGCTGTAGTGTCTACATTGTGGAGATTTAAGCAGCAAATTGGATGGCAGCCCAGTCCTGTGTGACTTGCAAATGTATCCGGTCCATAAATGTTTCAGTGCTTGGAACCAAAGCTTGGTATGACCCGTGCCACACTTTCATCCTTCCTCAAAGCATGAGGATCTGCAGATGCCCCATTTATCACAGCTCTCTCCCTGGCACAACCATCCAGTCCTCTGCTCTTTTCTTGGGAACACTGGCTTTACTTTGGGTCTTGCCAAATGCTTCAGGACATCAGAAGAAAATCTAAACGTAAACTAATCTTATAAGCACTTTTAGACTGTGCAGACATTAACCAAAAGCACACAGTAATGGATGCAATGCATATACTAATCTTGCTCCCATGATCGCGTGTTCAGAGCCAAACGCTGTATAATGTCACACAGTATTACCCGTGGTCGGTTTCTACTACCCAAAGCTACGCGCCATAAGTAATTTTGCCACCCATTGCCCAGCCTCTGTCTTCTCACGGTTTTATTTGTTTATTTCACTCTGTATTGTTCCAACTCACTTCCCCTTTCCCCCTTGACCCTCTTATCTTTTCCCTCTTTTAAAAACTTCCTTTGCATTCTGACCTCTTCCATCAGCAACATAGCATCTCATATTGCCCCATGTGTTGTTTCCTTCCGTTAACCGATAATAGTATAGAGTATAGAGCATGAAATGTCACTGCAAATGCGAATGTGCAACAAGTCACGTGAGCTTTTGCTAATGGCAGCAAAACGTCCATTGCACCGGAGTCTATCGAAATCAGAACCTGGTGTGCTATGCCATTACGGATGTAAAGTTTTCTTTGCATGATAGTTTAGATCTCCAAAAAACAAGTCCAACGCTGCCTGAGTAGTCAGCTCCTGGTGGATATTAAATGACTGCTGTGTGGGGTGGAAGTAACTTGTGTTTTGGCTTGCTACTCCAGCATACTAAATTTTAGATGAAACAATGAGTGTGAAGTTAAAGAATGCAACATCTGCAATAATTCAAGTTTACGGCATTTAGCTGACGCTTTTATCCAAAGCAACTTACAATTATGACTAAGAACAACTTGAGGGTTAAGGGTTTTGCTCAGGGGCCCAACAGTGGCAACTTGGCAGTGGTGGGGTCTGAACCAGCAAACTTCCGATTACAAGTCAAGTTCCTTAATCACTGAGCCACCACTGCCCGGTTTATTTAAGTCTACATTAGAAATCCAACAGAAATCACGGCCCTGAAATGACAAGAGCTGAAATTATTTGTAAGTCTCCTAAATGGTTAATAATAGGGCCTCCAAATTTAGATATTACAAGACAAGCATGAATGGATCTCACACTGAATTCTCACTTCAGTGACTGGCAGTACAACACATTGTGACAAATCTATTTTTACTCAGTATTGTGCTAAATAAATCTGATATTCTGAAATCACAGTTCTGACAGTTGAAATGAACCAATTCAAAAAAATGTATTTAAACAATCATATGACTTCTGACTTTCTCCTAGGATATAGCTTTCATTCTAAAACTTTATTCAACATTTCAAACTATGAGTAATATCGTTTTAAAACCCTGTATACAAAATGGTGGTCCTCTTATGAACCGTTGCTGCGGTCAGGCAACACCTACACAATCCAGAAAGAGACACAGTGGGCCACACCACAGCCCTCGAGCGGCCTCAGCCTGCAGCCGCAAGGTGCTTGTTCACGTGAACACAGACGCCTGTTAGCTTCTGCACCCTGGCAGGCAGAAGTGCTGCTAGCTGGGTTTAACTGGTTTAACTCGTTTACAGCTATTACAGAGCTTTAAGCTTCATCAGCTCACGACTATCCTTCTCAACCATTCTCTTTGTTTTGTTCATTGATTATTCATACATTTTAATTGCAAGCCTAAATTTTAATTGGGTTCAACCCCAATTTCTTAACAACTATCCAAAATCTATTACTCAGCTTCTAAACATAATTCCAAACCTCAATGCAAGACTGCATTCCAATTCAATATCTTTATCTTAGGAAGTCGGTTGTGTCACTTTAACTATCCTGTTCCACTCATGGTAGAACCAACGCAAGGCAGGGTTATTGACATTGCACATTTCATACACGACGTAATTAACATAAAAGAAAGATGATGATGATGATTTCCTCTTTGTGAGTACGTAACCGTATGCGTTTCCCTAGGTGTTAAAGCTGAGAAGTCTGCCTTTAATCAGGACTGTGTTCCTCAAGAGGCTTGTACTGTTGCCCTTACGGCTTCTATAAGACTATTGATTAATTACACCTGAGCAGAACTCTCCCTGCGACAATCACACCTCGTATCCCCTCCAGAATCTGCTCTGCTGCTTATATAAGTCATGTCTTCCTCTTTTTATCCTTCTTTGGTCTCCTCCATTACACTGAGTGGATGAAAGCTCTCATTTATGATATCCCCTCAGCCTGTGTAACTCTTTCGGAAAAAAAGATTTATAGTTCTTGTGGGAGCACTTCTCGGCCCTCTAATCTCTCTTTTCTTTATTGCATTTGACTCGGTCATTTCTCCTTGGGACAAAGTTCCAAAATGAAGTTTAGCTTAAACATTGCCTCACTAGCAGGCACTTGGGCTAGCAATTTCCATTATCTCCATATTTACATATAAAAAAGAACAATAAGCACTCTGAGTCAACAAAAACATGTTTATACAGATACTATAACAATGTTTTTATTCTGGATTCTTAAAAACATTTAAAAAATGAAAATAATGAAAAACAATGCAAATTTTGTCTTAATCTATTGTCTTAAGATGAGAACATAGTTCTAATTCTAATAGTTGGGGGGGGGGGATACACACACACACTAAATTTACTGAATTTAGCAGGGGGCACTTGAGCTGCTGAAAAGGCAAGGATTCTCTTTTCTTGGACTAATTCATGAGAGATGGGAAATGTTGTTTGCTCTACGGTCCATATCATGTATAAAGCCAAAATAACTTGGTGCAGGTAGAATGACTGCTATTAACATTGTGATTGCAAAGGAGATAGTAACATGGTAAACTTCCAGAGCCTTGCAAAAGTATTCAACCCCCTTAAGTCATCAAGAATGTAAATGGCTCACAGTTGGCCTCTATTTGTCAATCATTAAGACAAGTCCCCCTTTTTTAAATAAAAGACCCCTTAATTTTAAATACCAATGGTCATAATGTAAATCTAAAGGAGAATTGTGATAATACAGACCAGTGAGCACGGTAAGGAAATTGGAAATAAAGCTGCAGACATACACAATATAGGAAAAGGCCACATATTAATATCCAAGTGTTTGAATCTCCCAGTGAGCACTGTTGGATCAGTTAGGAGGAAACGGAAGCAGCATCAGACCACCCAGGGACTGCCTAGATAAGGCCCTCACTCAAAATTCGGCATCAGAGCAAGAAGGGAGCTTGTGAGGGAATCCACACTGAGGCCAACAATCACTTTAAAAGAGCTGCAGAGTTCATTAACTGAGTCTAGATTGAAGGTGCTCCAGTCAACTATATCAAGAGCTCTGGATGCTGCTGCCCTGTATGTGAGGGAAAAGAAACCACATCAAAGCACATCTGAAGTTTGCCAGAAAGCATCAGAGTGACCCAGCTAAAATGTGGGATAAGGTTTTGTGGTCAAATGAGAAAAAAATGGTCAAAATGTGATGTGTGGTGCAAACAAAACACAACCCATATCCAGAGCCAGAGCCCCAGCTGAAATGCTGTTGGCCCCAGCAGTGCTCCTATTCTGTCACTTAAGAGCACATCATTGTCTGAGCTTTTAAAGCATCATAAATGTCACATTCATTTGATTTCACTGAGAAATCTATTTTCCAATTTAATGTTGGACCTAAAGCCCAGTGTCAAATAGGGGCCCAAGCCCTCCTCGGAATTTGGTAACAATGTGGTGATGTCACCAAATATGCACAATTTGCAGACCTGTGATGTGAAAGTACTCAGGGGTGCTTGGTTTTAAAGTGTGTATGTGGAACAGACTCCTAGTTCTGAAAAAGAACACAGGGCTAAAGGGCCGTCTAATTCTACCATTGGGGGGAGGGTGATGCACACTTTTTGCTAATTTCCAGATCGTCCAATTGGAATGCAGACCTTGCTTGTGGAATAACCCGAACATGTGATGATATAAATGTAAGAGAAATTATTTTGATTTTGATAAAGAACTGGATTGAAATCACTGCTATATTGGTTGCCCAGTAATTAAGAAGTGTGAAGGATTGTTACTGAATTAAAAAAATATATATTTGACACTATATCACTCGTCCAATCCCCTTATTTTATAAAATTACCTTATCCAACTGACACAAAATACAAGGTCGTCCAATTATTTAAGCAGTGGGATTTATTTTGTTGATTTATTTTGCTTTGTTCCAAAAGAGAAGAGAGCTGCTTTTGCCAAGTTCTTCTCACTGCGGAACAAAAAATCCAGTGGGTGAAGTCGGAACACATCCAACACCTCCCACATTCGTGTTTCATTGGTCTAAAAATATCATGTTTCTATTTTTGTATTATCAAATGCACGTAAGAGCCATAGTGTTAGCGGTGGTAATAATCTGAAGGGGTTGAATACCTACACAAACAGCATTTTTCACTTTTTAATTTTGGTTAAAAAGGATCTGACAAATAATGAATTTTAAATTGGAAACTTAATTGGATCATAAATCTTGGCAAAAAAAATACTGGTTGGAACAATCTGAGAAATGTATAATCAAGAGAACTTTGACAAACTTGAGGGGGGTTGAAGGCCCTTGCAAAGCTCTGTATATGCCATTGTTCTTTGCTAATCCATATAATTGCCTTGCATTGGCATACAAATGAAGAGGTTCACTATTCAAATATACCCCTCAGTTACACCCTATATAACACACATGGCTTGTCAGAAATGGCTCTGTGCTTTGTCAGCATGGTTTTCATAAGGTTGTCATCACGTCTTTAAACATTTCGTTTCTTTGGTTGTTTCCATTTTGCCTTGATCAGAGAACTTGTTATAACAACAATGATGATAAATGAGAATTATATAGCGCTTTTCAAGAACCCAGTGACGCTTACAATTACAGATATACAATACAGATGACATCGGAAAACATAATAGACATAAAACCAGGATAGCAGCACTGAGTAAGACGTGGAAAGTCAGGGCTAGATTAAGCTTGAGGAAGGTCATAGGCTAGGGGGGAAGAGGTGTGCTTTAAAGTTGAACGTAAATAGAGAGAGATATAGATTGATAGATGTACGAGGAGAGAGGGTTCCAAAGGCGTGGAGCACGTCGGCCTCCGAAGATGTGAACGTTGGATGTAGGAACAGTGAGGAATGAGTTCTGTTCCTAGTCTTCCAAATGTGTTATGTAGTAAGCCTATAAATGTACATTTCTAAGCACAATCACCTATTAAAAATCCCACCAATTAGTAAGTTTTGGACTAGCTTTGAGAAGACTGGACAGGTTTTTTTTTTTTTTGTTAGACCACATGCCCTTGATTAACAGTAACATCTGTACTGTACTACAGGGTGTAAATACCTGTTAGAAATATAAATGAATATTAAAAAACCTCAAATAAATGATATTGACACTCTGGCATGATTTGTGGTTTTAGATGCATCTAGTGGCTCTTGTATTGAACCCTACCTGTCTGTGTGTCTCGCTTTGGCTGTGCCGTGGAGAGTGGCACGCGATGGTTTAAGAGTCAGTGTGTCACAGCATGCCTGGATTGCTAAAGATCAGCCTGGGTGGTCATGAGATTGAGCTGCTTTGGGAAAGTAGTTTACGTGTGTTACCGCCCCACAATGAAAAGAGAGTGCCAAAATTCATAAGATGACTAGGAACGATATAAAAGGCTGTCATGCTTAATCGGACCAAGACTTTGAGTTGTGCATGAGTTGTTTAGATAGTTATTTTGGTTGCCAAAGTCAATCAGAATTCGCATGCTATGTTCAAGCCACACCCAGTACTTGAGCATCAAGTAAGGATCAAAAAATGAGAATCCGGCTCTTTGTGACATGTAGCACTGACCAGTAAAGGTTTCTGGGATGTGGTAGCCAGTACTGAAATGTCAAGATGTTCCTAAAGTACATTTTTGAAACTGGACAAATTATATATATAGCAAATTATATATTTTTATCTTAAAATACAAATATATATTTATATTTACAGCATTAAGCAGACGTTCTTATCCTGAGTGACTCATATGTTCATCATGTTCTGAAAACTAATTGCCAGTCCAGGTTGTGTATTTGCTAAGGAAATGCTTGTAATAAAACTACGAACCTATACAATACGTTTCTAGTAACAAGAAGCATAATAAGAATACAAGGCATTGTAAGCACTGGCCACTACTGGACTGCTTGACCCAAAGCGCTGTGGTGTGTCAGATTGGCTGTCCTGTTCCAGTCAGTCCGATCTGCATTGTTAACACACACTCTGCTTCAGAAGAATGTGCACAAAGGCTGTAGAGAATACGTGCTTACATGCATATTCAGTCAACAGTGGACCACTTTTAAGGAAGGGGTTTCTCTCTCTCTCTCTCTCTCTCTCTCTCTCTCTCTCTCTCTGTGCCTGTCTCTCGTTCTCTGTAGCACACGTGATGAAATAATTAAATACTCATGCTCACATTTGGAGAAGACTGAACTTGTTTTTGACCAGTAAAAATAGTGGCGCTATTGTTAAATTTAGCTTCATACAGTAGCTCACTGCAAGCCTAATCTCACCCTTTGCACTTTCTTCAATTAACAAGTCCTTCAGCAACAAATGACATCTGTATTTTTCTTGCTCATTCAGAGGATTAAAATATATCCCCAGTTTCAAATCAACAATTACTGTCATTATGATGTAATTCTCCCTTGCACACAACACTCATTTTTATTCTACTATCTTGGTACCAAACATCTTTAATTAATTGTCTCTAGAGCTCATAACTTGTTGCATTTACAATATCTGCATCATATTGTTTTTTTTATTATTATTGCATCTGTTGTCTTGCACAAGGCTTCATTAATGTGCCTGCTTTAATTAATATGAAGATCCACAGTGACATTATAACGGCTCTTAATTTAAATGACCATGCTTGTGCATGAGTCCTCATGCTGCGCTCTCTGTAGGCTCAAAGCAATCCTGGTCTCCTGTGTCTTTCATTAGCTATGCATTGCAACCATTTGCGTCTTCGGTTTCTTTTAATCACTCTAAATGTCTTTATAAAACATTAGTGTATTCCTTTGTTTTTGTTTTTTTTTATATATTTTTATTTACCTTGTTTATATTTATTTAATGGGCAATACAAAGACATCTTGCCTTGCAACAACACAATGAAAGAAGGGTATAGAAAGAGTGGGGCCCTGAGAAAAGAAATAACATTACATAAATGAGAAAACTAACACACACACACACACACACACACACACACACATACAACAAACTCTTCTTTGGCCTTTTGCACTTTATGTTGATTAAACACAAGAGTCAACAGATTGTTTAAAATTAGTTTGAATTGATTTGTGTCAGTCTGATATTATTTTCAAGCGCACTAGTGATCTATGAGCTGGCAGTCTTTGAATTTTCCTTAGTTCCTTAATGTGGAGTCTCCGCTTTTCTGTCATTGATTCTTTATGCCGTTGGATGCGTAATGACTGTTGTTTTATTGAATGAAATAAATCATATTTTATTGTAAAGGTCAATATACTGAGATATGAATATTAGCTCAAAGGGCAGAATACCTGAGTTGAGCTAGTGGGATATTAGTATGTCATGAATATAGCTCACTTTCCTTGTTTTTACAGTAGGCAGCAATGTATAATACATAAATATATTAAGTTAGTTTTTTTAATATAATACCATAGTTCTTATTATATACTGGTGACTTTATTATGAACACCTTGTACATGTACAGTTTTAGGTCTGTAGTCTAGTTTTTGTACACTTTTAGGTCTATAGCCTATCTGTCTGCCATTCCCAAAGCATTGTCCTTTAGTGCTTTCTCAGTGATCAGTGTCTGTCACGTGCTGACGGCAGCATGATTTTGGGTGGTAGATCACTCTCAACCTAGCAGTGACACCACAATGTTCATGTTAACGCTACCATGGCAGTGTTAATGCTGCGTTGTGTGTGTCTGCAACCCACATTAAATCTGGCCAAAACTGATGCACTGTGCATGATAAAATGGGGGGGGGGGGGGGGGGGGGCTGTAACTGAACACTTATAAAAGGCATACGAGAGAGCAGTGCCTGTTTGAGTGTAAAGGTATGTGTTTTTAATAAAGTAGATTATTAATAAAAAATAATTAAAAAAAAGCACAGATTATCAAGTATAACTACAGATGATATTCCATATTTATGGAGCATATGTGTTTGCTCAGTGTATACCAGTTACTCAGTGATAAGCAGTTATCTTTGGCAACAAGGACACAGTAATGTGTGGATTCACTCTTATTACACAAAGAGAACTGAAGAAATGAAGACGGCCATTAACATTTATACCTACCTTCAGCTCAAGGCAAAAAGCAGATGGTTCCATACATACACCCAATCACACAGCAAGCTTCACTCCAAGGGGAGGAAACTTCTAGATGAACTCAAACATGAACTTGAATGCAACTAAACAGTTCTGTACAGTTTCTTCATTTTTTAAATTATTCTTTCTTTTTTTTTTCCCCCAAGTAGTTTTTACAAGGGAAGTTCTCTCTCTTCCTCTCTTTCTGTCTATGCCTTCAAATCGAGTTATGGAGCAGAAAAGCTGGTTAAAATGCAAAGCAATGGTCTAACCTCCTGTCAGTCCCAAATGAGGCTAGAGAGTGTGGTGACCGGAGTTTGACACCCTGAGCTGTCTGTCTGAGCATAACATTGATTGGCTAGGGAATGGGATATGGGACGCTAGCGTAGTAGGAGTGATCAGAGAGGGAGAGGCTGGGCGAGGAGGGGGGAGCCAGAGATATAGAAGGGTAATCCGAGTCCTCGGCGGAATTGGTGACGAGCTCATGACAAACGACTCTGGTCTCGTAGGGGATAATTAAAATCACGAAGTAAGACCGAAGCCGTTGCCATGACAAAGCCAGCGCTAGAGAGACGATGGGGTTCTTTAGATAAAAAAAAACAAAGACTTGTGTGAGACTTTGATAACAGTACATTTTGGAAAGAGCTGACCCAGAAAGGCCTTCACACTTTGATAGCAGTGGTAAGAAAGAAAAAAGGGGAGGGAGACTCTCTCTCTCTCTCTCTCTCTCTCTCTCTCTCTCTCTCTCTCCCCCTCTTCCTGTCTCTCACTTTTCCCCTCTTTGATTCTCTCTTTTCCAAACTCACACAAACATGCACACAGTGCATTGCTCAGCTGCCTTTAATAGAATGTCTAATAAGGCACCCTTCTGCTTCTATTATTAGAATAGACAATCCCAAAACAACCACACACACACAAACACACAGCGGGGTATTGAGAGACTGAACATTCCAATATTCTTAGTTTTTCTGGCCTATCTGTAGCAGATACCAATGTTGAGGGTTAAACAGAGGTCAAACTAGTCCCTGGTCAGCTACACTACATTCAAAAATAACTATTCAGAATGTTGTGTCACAAGGGGTGTATTGACCAAAGCAATTCTTTGGACAGGCTGAGGCTAGATCAAGGATTCAGGGTGATGAGTAGAACATAATCCTGTTCTATTACTTCAAAATTAAGCCTTTACAGTGAAGTGCTCCATCCTTCACATATGCCAGAACTGGATTCTCTCACACAGGTTAAGCCTAGTCCTGGGCTAAATATGGCCAATAAAGAGCTGTTGCATCTTTTAAGTGTAATCTAAACTTAGGAACCCTTTTTTAAAATTTTTTTTTTTATAGCATGCATATATGTTCTAAATACTGTTCTAGAAGATATAAGACAGATGTTCAGTGCTCACAATAGTTTTAATCCCTGTGAAACAAAGCATCACCCTTGTTTCCAAATTAATTAACTCCTTTGACCTCTTTATATCAGCAGTCAGAGCATGGGCCTGCAGTGATGGAAACATATGGGACTGTGTAACTGCTGTAGAAAGAAGCTGGAGACGGGAGCAACTGCAGTGACATACTGAATCTGCACGTGACGGGATGATGTGATGGTTTCCGTCACTACGTTACTCTGCACCACTGAATTAATTCCATACTTTGTCAAATTCTACAGTAAATTCCACACACTGCAGAGCTACAGTTAAAACATTTCATCTTGGTATTAAGCATCACAAGCCTCAAACATGTAGACACCCTCTACCATTCATTTTATATTCTCTCCACACATAAAGAGTGGCAGTCAGTTCACCTCTTTGTGCAGTGTTTTCCCTGCGTGCACTGATGACACTGGAACACTGCCATTGCTAATGCCCACTATTCGGATGTCTTGGCTGCTTGTGTATCTGATGGAGAAATAATTACCTCCTACTTAATTCCCCTTTATGGATTTCTCTGCCCTTGGCAGGTCTGATCAAGATTCCCGAACATCTGGAGCATCTTGAGTTGAGGCTTTTTAAGGTAAATTTAAGGTAAGCTCCTAAAAGTGTCATCCTAATCCTAATATCACATTTTCAGCCAAACTAGTGGACAGAGTGGCTGCTTCTTAACCTCGTGACTACAAAAGTGCCTTGAAATGAACAAACTGGACTGTGCAACAGTGCAAATGACATTAACGATCGCCACTTTCTACTTTTGCAGTGGCATTTCTGATGCCATTCTAAAATCCTATCCCTGATATGTCCATTGGTATAGGTAAATTCTCCTATGCAGGGTGCTCCTCAAGTGTCAGCTCCTGGTCCATTTCTTTTAATCATATATGCTCACATGCAGCAGACCTCATACAATGCAAAAAAAAAACCCAAGTTCACTTATATTTATAAACACAGAATGCACAAAACACACAAGGCAACATTTAAAAACAGTGGAATGAGCCAGATTTTGTAGTACAGCATTACTGTATCTTGACATGCTCTCTGCCAGTCTTTCACATTACAGCTGGGTGCATTTACGCTACACCTGATGCACACATTCAAGCAGTTGGAAGTGATTAGGCTGAAGATTGGGCTGGCCAAATCAGGGTCTTTATCTGGTGGTCCTCCAGCCATGCCGTGACTGACCTTAGCGGTCTGACATGACGCATCCCCTGCTGGGAAAACACTCCTTGGGGTTGGGGAGCATATTGTCAGAGCAGATGAAAGCAAGTTTTTCATTTCTTTCCAGGATAACGCTGTGTGTGCCTTGGTTCAGGCGTCCTACGCAAAGACAAATCGGCCCTGGCTGAAACACCCCCAGATCATCAGTGATCTTCTAATAAACTTCACAGTGGGAGTGAGAGACTGTGGCTTTTAGACCTCTCCAGGTTTTGGTCTAACCGTCAGATGACCACTTGTTGAGCAAAGATGAACACGGGACTCATCATAGAAGATGACCTTACTCCAGTCCTCTATTGTCCAGTCGTTATGGTCATTTGCAAACCTCAGCCTGGCTCTTCTTTGCTTCTCATTGGTTAAGGGCTTTGTCTTCAGCCCTGCCCACAGACGTCTGTTTCAAAACGTCTTGACCGTACACTTCAGCCCAGCTCTGATTGCCTTTTTTTTTTTTTTAGGTCACTGGATGTCATCCTGTGGTTGTTGAGTGACATTCGATTGAGTTGGCGGTCATCCCGGTCAGTGAAGACTCATTTTCACCCCCTCTGCCAGGCTGTGGCTTTGTTGTCTCCAGTGTCTGCTGCTTAACTTTGTTCTTGCCTTTGAAAGAATGGAAGCTCATTGTATCCCTCAGCCAGAAAAGCAATAGTGCTGTTTTTGCCATCTTGCTGATCCTGTGATGACCACAGCAGTGGTTTTTATACTTTTCCTTCTTAAATAAGTTTTGGTTCAGGTGACCACCTAATCAGTACTTCATTTAGTACAATGAGGTGACTGTGTGTTGGAATTCAGTAGACCAATAGACACTGGAATGGACTGGCAATCATACATGACGCTGATTTAGGAAAAATTTGGAGTGGTTGCTTTGTGTGTACATTATATATATATATATATATATATATATATATATATATATATATATGTGTGTGTGTGTGTGTGTGTGTGTGTGTGTGTGTGTGTGTGTGTGTACAATATATAAAGGATATGACTCAAGACTTTGCTGTCTAGTTCTTAAGAACTTTGTATTGACATTGATGGTGTCATGGTGCCATTGTTCATCAGTGTTCGCAGTCTTAGGAGTTTTTAATCCTCCCCTTGAGCCACATATTAGGTAATATGCTAAAGTGAAAAGTTTTCTTCAGCTCCAGCACTCCTGTCTTCAATACTTACTTAGTTTGCAAAGTGCTAAAACACTGGTTCCTGCTTTCATAACCTCACGTATAGACTTTTGCACTTCCCTCCAGCATCCCCATTGGCATCTCTGGTAAAATGCTAACTAGACTTCAGCTTATTCAAAATTCATTTGATAGGTTCCTCATACTCAAAACGCATTACACTCACACTTCATTAGTTACAGTCCCTGCCTGTCTCATCCAAAGTTAAGTACTTCTGAAACTTCTGCCTGAATGTAAAATCACTACACAGTGTGACCCTTTCTCAACTCACTGCACTTACGCATCTATACATCCCAGCTCACACATTCAGGTTCCCTGCTATTGGTGTACAGGTAATCCCTAGGATTTAACTGGTCTCTTGGGGGGCAGGTCTTTCAGTATTGTGGCCACTAAATTTTGGATTGCCATCACATGGTATCATCATTGTTGTTTTTTTGTCTTTGTTTTAAGACCCAATTGAAAACATAACATTTATCTCTAATGTCACCTCTCTTCCTCCTAATTTGCATCTTATGTCATATTAGAAATGTTATATCTCACAATACGTTATGTGATGTTCAGTACATGGATTTAAGACAATGACAATGAAAATAACCCATTAACTACATTAACAAGTACAGGCGACGGTGCATTAAAATAGCAGGATTTTATTCTGTCCGCTGGATGGAAAACTAATTAATGCCAAGGCACGCAATGACTCAGGAAGCCAATAGTGACATTTACGTGATGTAATTTACAAGAGGCAGTTTGTGAAATCTATAGACAGGATCACGCAGAGAGGCATAACAGAGCATGTTTTGTTTGAAGTGCAGTGTGAGGCAACAGAGCCCCATTTGAATACAATAATACGAACGCATGCATTGAGTGCATTAGTCCTCCTTTAGCCATCAAATATTCACCCTGCAGAGGATGCAGAGTTAAAACCAAAGAAGTGTTTACGTTACTGAAGAAAAAAAAGCCATTTTATTTATATATATATATATATATATATAGTAATTCAACATGATTGAAAATTCAGCAGTGTCTATGAGGTTACAGTTCATATATATTTATATAGCCACTTTATTAGAAACACCTTGTAGTTGTGCAGTCTGAAGCCCATCTATTGTCTACCATTTGTATTAGATGTCTTTTATTAGTTGTCAGTTGGACTGCTGTTGTCTGGGAATTTTTGGGTGGTGGACCATTCTCAGTGCAGCTATAGGGCACAGTGATGCATGCAAACCCCCCCAGCAACACTGTTCTGTATGGTAAACTTGTACCGCACTTTCCACCATGCCACAACTATGCTAATGCTAATGATGTGGTGAAAATGGTCTGCCAGCCAAATTATATATAATAACTACATTAAATGGGTCTTTAAAATGATTCTTGGTTTAACACTAATTGGGGCCTGAATGATAAACAGTGCACATGATCTAGGCAGCACACGATCCTTCTTTAATTAGGACCACGGAGTAAGACTGTCTCAGGGAATGTGTGTTTGAAATATTTTAAAGCATTATATTCACAATAATGAGGTCACATAAAAACAAAAGCAAGTACAAAAATGTTCACGTTATAATAATAGTCGGTGGATTTAAAGAAAGTAAAGGATTTAAAGGCAAAATAAGAGTCATCTACTTAAAACTTTAAAGAAAGTAGACAAGGCAAAATAAGAGTCATCTACTTACAGCTTATTTCTGCCTGCGAACCCAACATGCATTCAGGACTATTATGGCTCTACTCTTTTGCCCTGTCCAAAGAACTCCCACTGGGACTGATCAGAGTTGGGTGAGGCCTACACACTTTCCAGATGTAGCCATGAAATTCTCCCCACTGTCCTCTCTTTCCCTTAACTCTCTCACACGGCACAGTCGTTGCTGAGACATGAGCTGAATTCATTCATTGCGCTGTGGCAGGAAGACGTTCAATCCCCCACTCGCAGTCTGCCAGCACTTTTCAAAGGGCTGAACTCGAGTTGACCGCGGCCCCAGACAGCTAGCTGTCGGGTCCAAAGGGACCTCTAGGCTCCCGGCATGCTTTTTAACCGGGGACCCCTACACCCTTGCCTGGCAGGGTGCTACTTCTCCTACCGCTTCTGAGGCCAGCACCAAGCAGAAGCAGCAGCATGAAAAAATCATCACAAGGCCCGGGTTTCTGGCCCTGCATCTCATCCACCCAGGCTCCCAGTATACAGTGACCCATTGACCTCTGCTCAGCTCTGAATGCACAGTCTGATGGGGCAAAGGGGTTGTGGAGAGCAAGGACAATTTTGACAAGGTGTATGAGTAGGGCTGGCTTGTTGCCTGTATGGCTTGTTATTCGTCTTCAGAGTGGTTTCATGATTTTTTAATGATCTTTGGATGTGTTGACCTAGAGTCAGTTAATACTAAGAGTTACACAGCTAATGAGGGAAGACCCATGAGAAGGAGGCTGTGGCAGACAGGGCCGGACCACCAGGGGGCACTCTTCCACTCATTGCCCTGCTGCAAGGGAGTGTGGATGTCCTTTCCCTGAACCCTGATGAAAAGCCATATTAGGACGTCAGTGCCTCAGTGAGTGAAGTTATTTCCCTTTTGTGCAGCTGAGCACATCAGTATGATCTGAGGAGCACGTATTGCCTGCTCAAAGCAATGTTAGTAATAAATGAGAGCACAGAATTGCTTAAAAAGCCAGGATCGGCATATTTCTTGTATTTTCGTCTTGCATGTCTGCTCATTAGAAATAACTTTTGCCAGCAAGTCTTGCAAAACTTTTCAAGGTAATGAAGACACATAATACCATCATATTTGACTCAAGACATGCTATTTGTTACCATGGTTTTCTAAACAAAAGCTGATAATTAAAACATTGTCATTATGATGACAGTCTATCCTTTGATAATTTTGTACTTTTGTACTATAAAGTATCTATAGATATAAAGGCACCAGTTAGTGGTATTGTTAATGAAACATATAATATATTCCATAGGCAAAGTGCAGTCTAATAAAGTTGTTTTTAAAAAGTTGATGTGAGATTAAATGCTATAGTCTTGACAATTAATAGAGATCCAGAATTCAAACTGGAAGAAAAAAAGTATTTGAATGCAATTCATCAGGAAAGTTTGCTATGTGACATAACGTCGCATCAAGAAGACATGAAATGCCGCATGAAAAAGTGCCTCATGTACCATGTCCCCGCACCTCACCCCAACAGTGGCCCTCCCAACTGCAAATTCGTAGGACTCTGTCTGAAAAGGTGTGCAAATGTATGGTTGGAAGTAGAGCAAGTGGTCAGACTACTTCTTATAACATATGAAATGCATTGAGACTTATTAAAATGACTGTGAATTCTTTTATGCTATGAGGCGTCAGATGCAAAGCAGGATACATCTCTAGTTAAATATGCAGGGATTTTACTTTATAGATTGCTGCTCAGAAACTGTTCATTTATTCATTTATTTATTCATGTGTATTTTTCTTTTCTTTCTGAGAAGCAAGGTCACTTCCAATGTAAAAAAAAAATATCACAATGAAGGCACCTAAGAATGGTGCTGCTTGAAGAAAAAAGGTTTGGGTGGATAAAAAGGATTGGGGTAGAGCCTTTTAAAGCTCAGGAACCATGGCATTGAGTGACATGGCCGCCCTTCAGCAGAACTGGTGTTTGGTACAGTAAGCCATCTGCTGCCAGAGGACCTGAGGGTGTGAAGAAGCATTATAAGAATATGGAGACACTCAGAAAGAAATGCAGGGGCAAGACTGTGAAAGTCTGACACTAATGTAGTGTAGCTGATACTAAATATGGGAAGAGACCAGAAACCAGTGTGATGCCTGCAGATTGCCTGGTGTGTTGGCACTCTAACAGCCGAGTTTGAATGGAGAGTTTGAATGTATTGGAGTTTGTTCAGAGAGTTAGCTGCTATAAAAGCGCATTACATTAATCAATATGAGATTGATGAAGGAATGAATAAATGTTAAATTATTGGTCATATTTAGGAAAGGGACTAAAGGCAGATTTAATCAGAGACTTAACTTGAGGCTCAAATGGGACTGCAGAGTTGATAAAAGCAACAAGATTCTAAGCAGTCTGCACAGATTGTTAGACCATTAACGTCAACAGAGAAACTGGCCAGACTGGATAGTTGGAATTTGGGGCCTACTAGTGGTCTTTCTGTTTTGTGTTTAAAGAGGGAAAATGATGGAAGATTCATCACGGACAGTGGTGCTGCCATCAGCACTTAGATACAACAGAACGTCATCTGCATAACAATGAAAGCCGAGACCATTATTATGGATAATTTGTCCAAAAGGTAGTATATATGTGATAAAGAGAAGGAGTCTGACAACTAATTCTTGGGACACACCCTTGGTGACAGAGCTGGTGGATGATTAATGTCTCCCTAAAGTGATAGACTATGTTGTGTCTGTGAACCATAAAATATTCTACATTTTTACCCCATTGTTTTCTTGAATCCTGCAAAAGGTTTCAAAACAGAATACTTTAAAGCCAGCAATTCATTCTTTTGAGTTACATACAGATGTTAAGACAGAGTTTGAGGTTATGAGTTTATAAAACATTTTTTTGAACAACTATTTGCACATATTCATTAAAGCAGTAATCAAAAAGGTACTTTACAAAGTGTGTTTAATTGTTAAACGCATAATACATCTATTAAATCAAATCATGAATCTTAGTATTGAACCAACCAAATATCTTTTGGGGCAATGATTAAAGCTGGTTACAATAGCAAATGCCCTTGTATAGACTAAAACTAAACAAAACTTCTTGAAAAGAACATTATAAATGGGGAGCATTTGAGTATGATATCTGTAGAGAGAGTAAGAGAGTAGTAAGAGAGTCACTTTCCATAGCATGTTGTCCTGTGGTTGGACTGTGGTAAAGCGCAGTGCAGTGATGTATTGCCCAGCTAGTCTCCTGGCTGTTCTTGCCTGTCCTTTGTCCATGGTGTGGGCAGAACTGGGATGGCGGGTTCACCCTTGCAGTGAAAGACACAGTCCAGACTCACTGATTGGATAAATATTCCCAAACATTTGTAGAGAAGAGGAGGTGTTGTGAGGTTGAGGTTTTACTCAAAAATACACAACCCTTTTCTTTCTCTTGCATGTAAGGTCTAAATTATTGATGCTTTTTATTTTTTTGTTTGTGACGCACTTTAATTTCTACCTCCCTGTCTCACGCTCTCTCTCTCTCTCTCTCCCTCTCTCTTTCTCTCTTTCTCTCTCATGGTTTAAGATATGACGTACTAAGACGTACAGAAACTCATGGACAAGATATAGATGTTGCTCCAACCTAGCAACGAGGTGCTGATTGGTTAAGGTGTTGGTAGTCTGAAGCATACCATTGGTGGATTGGTCTGGTGTGAGACAGAGAGCTGTCAGGCAGGCAAATGGAGCAATTGAGAGATGTGACGTGGGTCAAACAACCTGTAAAACTTGGTCATGAGAGCAGAGGTGCTAAATGCAAGCAAGAACAGAAGGTATGAATGAACTATTTGTGAAATGTGTGTATCTGTATACACATTTATTTGTGCATACACATATATGACCTAATAAAAATAGTGCATCTGTATCTGTTGCCTGTGAAGTAAAAAACAGAATGCGTTGAAATCTCTAATTTCCAACTTGTCCCTCTACTCTCACTCCTTTGCTCTTGCTGTTATCCAGTATCTCCCCTTCTCTCTGTTTTACTCGGTACCCAACTGCAATGCTCTACACGATTGTCTGTGTCCTAAAGCACCCTCTCCTGCTAATATTTTCAGCATAAATACATAAGTAACAGGTTGAGAATGGTAAGCAGGGGTATGCGGAAAAGGTTGCCCCCAGCTTTGGCTTTCCAACCCTAGAGAAGTGATAAAAGGCAGCTGTAACTGGACCTATTGGTGTACTATATAGCAGAGCAGAGGGAAAACTAATCCATTGGCCTGGATTTGAGTGGATCTTGCCTGGGAACATCCCCAGTCCTGTTCGCCTAATCCTTACTAAACACAGAGCTCACTTACTCTGATAGGACACCTGCTGCTCGCCTCACAGCCAATGGCGTGCAGGCAAAATTATGGAGTACTTGCTGTCTCTGGCTCACCCTTTTTCTCTTTCACACAGACAATCTCTCCCTTTCTCTCTCTCTCTCTCTCTCTCTCTCTCTCTCTCTCTCTCTCTTTCTCACTCTCACTCTCTCTCTCTCTCTCTCTCTCTCTCTCTCTCTCTCTTTCTCACTCTCACTCTCTCTCTCTCTCTCTCTCTCTCTCTCTCTCTTTCTCTCTCTCTCTCTCTCTCTCTCTCTCTCTCTTTCTCACTCTCACTCTCACTCTCTCTCTTTCTCACTCTCTCTCTCTCTCTCTCTCTCTCTCTCTCTCTCTCTCTCACACACGCGCGCGCACGCACACACACACGCAGAACAAGGTAGGATGTTTTTTCTGCTTGGCAGCAGTTTCAGTGTATTGCACAACCTAAAGGTTGAGAGAGAGAAGAAAAGGGAGGCAGTGGCTGTGGTGGGTGGTTGGCAAACGTCAGCAATGGATCACCAGGAGGAGCTACATTTCCAATAAGAAAAACGCAGTATTATTATCAGCTTGAATACACAGAGTGTAAGTTATTTGACACCTTTTTAAAGGTATCATTGAGCATTGTGGAAACAAAACAAAAACTGTAATGTTGTTCTTGAACTGGCCAAGGAGTCCTTAAGATGCAATGTTTACAGTTTAGGGCCATCACCAGCTCATTTTGGGTTTGCCTTTGGGTTTGCTCCAGTCTGATCTGGGTAGACTGATTGCACCCTTGAAACCCTTAGAATTTGTTTAATATACTTACTGTTCATAATAAAAATGAGTCACAGCAGTTTTATAATATATTACTGGGTTTGGGATTATAATGAATGGGCCTATGCAATAACTGAAGTTTAGAAGAAAGACTGCATTAAACCTAGCTAACTCATTTTCTACTCAGCCGTACTGTTCTATACAGTAAGTGTTCACATAGACTACACTGCACCTGTATGGCCTGTATTACATGCTAGTCCACTCTCCATCTGTTCAGCTCACCTGTTTCAACTTGAAATTGGATATTGATGAGTCAGAAGAGAAATTCTTCATTGGCTACCAGTGCCATCTTTGTTTCCTTTCCAGAAATCCTCCAGTTCAAGAAGCCATGCAAGGCCAGCTATAACCATCCCTGCCCTTCCAGCATCTACATCCCAACCCTTCCAACTGTTTTGCCAACCCCTCCCATTTTCATCCCAACGACTTCCCTTTTCATTCCAACCTCTCCACTCTTCATCCCATCCCAGTTGTCTCTTTATCCTTCCCCATCTCATCTTCATCCCATGTCTTTCTATCATCCAAATCCTTCCTTTTATCATCCCTTTCTCCTGTTCATTCTAATCTTATCATACTTCATCCCAAACCCCTCCCTCCCACTGTAGTGGTGGCTCAGTGGTTAAGATGCTTGACTTGTAATTGGAAGGTTGCTGGTTCAAGCCCCACACTGCTACTGCTGGGCCCCTGAGCAAGGCCCGTAACCCTCAAGTTGTACTCAATCATAATTGTAAGTTTCTTTGGATAAAAGCGTCAGCTAAATGCCACAAATGTAAATGTTCACCCAATTTTCCTTCCTGTTTTGTTTTTTTTCCCCTGCTACATTAGTTTCAGCCTTGTCTCATATACTTCTCACTACCTTGAACTTCATGGCGTCATCACTCCTCAGGCGTACCCTCTAGCCTGCCTCCCAGACAACAGCCATCTCTTCAACCCACTTCTGCTCCATTCTGGCCTGCACTGCCAAGACTCCGAGTGCAGTTATCTTGTCTTTGGCTCGTCTCCAGCTCTCACAGTTCTCAGTGCTTTTTTCTGACAGTGCTGCAACCGTCTATCTGCCACTGACATTGGCTTTTCTCTTCGGGCCATACAGAATATGTAGAGCAGATTTAGAACATTTCCTTTCACCTATCATGCTAGCTCCATCTACTGTGCTGTACTGCTCTATCTTTCACCAATAGCTCCCACCCATTTAGTCATACCAATTCTCCTGATACCGGCAATATGGCCGCCTTGCGCAGGCTAACATTCTTTGTGCGTTTACATCCCCCCTCTTCATCCTGTGGAACTGGATGTTCCGTGGTTCACCTCTGCCCAGTCTGTTGAAGCCACTCTCTTACCCCTTACGTCTGTCAACTCCTTAGTAATGTGGAAGTAATAACCTTTCATTGTGACGACCATTCTTTGTGGGGGCATGAACACACAAAAGATTCTCATAACTTAGCAGCTATTCACATCAGTTGTCAGGATTACCATTAGGATCAGTATAGCAACCTCTGCAAGAACTCTTGGACCACTTATTGTTGACCTTTTTGCATTGATGTTTATCTCAATCAGACCATAGTTATATACAGATTCTCCTTCAGCAGAAACTCATCAGCAGCTGTTATTAACAGCATCTGGAGTTTCCTTTGGATCTTCTAACGTGAAGCAGATACAACACAGCACTCCAGTCTGACGCCAAAGCTTTTATGCTCTGATGTTTTTGCACTCACTCCTCAAACCACAGTCAATTTGACTCAGGATATAGGTCTCCTCTTTTAAAACTGAGTCATGCAATTATTGAAGCTTGAAAGAAAGACCACACCTGAAGCATTCTCCTTCCCAGATAATATCCCTGCTCACCACTGCTGCTCTCGCTAAAGAGTTGTCTCACCCTGTCATATTACTGCATCCTTTCTGTTCTCCAAGGAAGCTGACAAAGTGGGAAGCAGCTTTCTAGCACAAAATAGAAGCTTCCCAGTTTTGTATTCGCCACTGATCTGAAGCTTGTTAAACCTTAAGTAAATGTGTGGTCCAGCTGCACTCTTTTAATGTAATCTAATGCAGTGTCAAAACATGTAATGTAATATAGCATTTTGTTTTCCATTGTTAAAAACATGTCCAGATATTATGACCATTTATTTTTCCTAGTTCTAGTAATTGTCTACATCCTTTTTTTTTTTTTTTTTTGCACTTATTTAATTGCTTGCCATCCACATGTGTGGATGGGAGTGTTTAGCTTGGGTAAACAAATGCTTCGGACAGTTCTTCAGCAGACATGACTCGTGGTACAGAATAGACTCTCTGCGTAGGTGACCTGGTTTGGTTCCCACAGTGATGCTTACCACCTCAGTGAAGGGGCTGGAGTGAGTGACAGTACTAATCCTATCCATGTGTGCTTGCTTAACCACACACTGCCTTCATGACACTCAGGGCTGTTGTCAAGGGGTCGAAGCCAGGTGTCCCATGCTAGAGGGTGAACTCTTTGATGACAGAGAGTCTCTCTGAAGAGGCATTCAAACTGCCAAAACCCAAATAGAAAAGACTAAAACATAATTTAATGTGACACTTCTGAGTTTTGGTTTTCTGGGTCTTGTGACCTTAGCAGGCACTGGTGGCTTGGACACAAATATACGAACAATGAACACACAGCCCACAATATGAAAACATATATGTATGAGTCAAGCACATTTCACAGGAATAGACAAAGGTGTTTATTACACGTTTCAATAACAAGAGCTCTCCACACTGAATTAAAACTCTCCATCGGGTGAATTCTTGTATATGAATCTCAGCTGGGATGAACAGGGCTTCTGCCTGCATGAAGCCAGCTGGAGCTGAATGAGAGGTGAACAGGCTGGCAGATGAATGAGAAGGCGGGGGGGGGGGGGTTGAGTAGGAAACTTGGAAGCACATGGAGGGGAAAATAGTTTGTGCCTCTCCAGGAGTCTGGGTCTGCTTCTCTCACGCCAGTGGAAAATAGAAGTGGAGACATTTTCAGGCGATTAATGATCAGAGGTCTGCACCGTGCGTGTGTGCGCGCGCGCGTGCACGTGCATGCGTAAGTGAGTTTGAGTGCATGTGAATGCGTGTAAGTCCATGTGCTGTACATTTAATTTCTGATTGCCATTTTCTTGAATTGATATATATGTTTATATGTAACTTCTGCATGGTACGTATGTGAGCCTATGCTTTCAAATTTACTAAATGGCTATTTCTTTACACTATGATTAAGTTCATCCACATGTTTACTTAGAAGAGTATTGTCTGGGTCTGACCAGTATGTGTGTGCGTCTTGGCAGGACAGTCATTGCCTGAGGAGATCACATTACACTACTGTAAACATCTCTCTGACATGGATGTGTACTGTAATTCAGCCGACGCTGTTTATTCTCTTCGCACACCACATGAATCAGGACACTTCCAACTAAACCACTTCCCAAGATACAGTGACTTCTGTTACCAGCTACTCTCCACTAAAAGTAGGTAAGCTATACTATAGCTATTGTAAAAAAGTAAATTCTTACCAAAAAACTGCTGTCACTTAGTAGTTGCTTTAATAGCTTAACTAACAGATTCATTGTTTCAATGCTTTAAAATATCAACAACTTTCATATAAGCCATCATCTCACAGTCTTCCATATGGTCCAGTTGCATGGAAGATGGAAGCTTGCCTGCCCTCTGAAAGGTATCGGTTAGTTTCACCTACAGAATGAAAGGCTTTGATCAAACTACTGTCCCACATGGTGAAATGTGTAGCTTTACATTAGGACATGGATATACTAAAAAGACTAAAGTCAAAATAAATTAATCTGTTGCAGGAATAAACCAACCTGCATCATTTTACCCAGACCCAAAATCCCCGAAAGGGTTTTGAATTTCAGAAACTGCTGCCAGACTCTATACCTACTGTACAAATAAGTACATGTACTGACACTGGAGCAGTATAAATTAAATGGTGGAAACATAGCAGTCCAAATAAAATGTATTTAACCATCACAACTCTCGCATTCTGTGGAGTGCACCATGCTCGTGCTGATTGCTCACATCCAGTTTCATTGTGATGTCACAAGAGAAAAATCAAAACATCAGTGTGTTCAAGTTGTGTTTATTTACATTTTAATTTCTCAAAATGTTCAACAAGGGATTGTTCATTCTTTCCTTGGATAGAAATGAGATTTTTCTCTCAGGGTTTACTGTTGTTTTTTTTTGTCTGCTTTGTCCTGTTCACAAGACCCAGACACACCCACATCACAAAACAACACTGGAATCCTTTAGAGTGACTAAGTGAACATACCCTTTAAAATGACAGTTACTCCTTTCAGCAATGCACTCATATGGAGACATGTAG
This sequence comes from Electrophorus electricus, assembly GCF_041902795.1. Lineage (NCBI taxonomy): Eukaryota > Metazoa > Chordata > Actinopteri > Gymnotiformes > Gymnotidae > Electrophorus > Electrophorus electricus. The sequence continues at coordinate 5,759,258 of NC_137503.1, forward strand.
ATACCCACACAAACAGAGGCCACTGTGGGCCGGACTGAGAGGGGTATTGTGTTGGTATCAGGTGTTGGTGTGACCCAGGAGTGTCATAAGAGCAGGAGTGCTTGGCAGACTGAGTGTGTGGGGTCAGCTGAACTGCTGAATGGGTTCTGGCTGCAGGCAGTACAGCCACTCTCTACTCCTGTATGAGACCTTTCAGGCTGCTGTGCCTCTCTCCCAGGCTGCTGGCCTCAGGGACAAAGTGGGCTGATCCAAAGATGTGGAGCTAGTGACACATTCAGCAGTGTCAGACAGAAAAGCTTTTTGTCTCTGTGTCTCGTTCTCTCTCTCTGTGTCTCTCTATCCCCTATGCTTTCCATTTTGATAGCCCTGGTAATCGAAGATATAATAATAGTCATTGAATCCTAGCTTTTAACCCTTAATCCTCAGGGAACAGAAGCATTATAGTGGGCTCGGGGTGTGTGGATGTGTTCAGTGTGTGTGCTACTTTTTGTGTGAGTGCACAGCTATAATTAGTGAGTGAAGGGAGTGGCACTATTACTGGCCAGGGGTGAGGTACACAATTAGAAATGGAGCTGAACAAGTTAGAAGGAGCTTGCTGAGAACCAAACATAGTCACATGCATTCACTTTCTGTTGCATGTTCTGTAGTATATAAACATGTCGAGGAAGCAGGTTTTTACATTATGCGAATATATCCAGTCAGTGCAGTTCAGCGATTCTCATGTAGTTCAATCCCCCACTCTC
>NC_137503.1:5767500-5810000 GCF_041902795.1 Electrophorus electricus
CATATGCAGGAAGTTGTGTCATGTGTCCACAAATTTTTGCTTGTGTCCACAGCACGTCTCATGTGTTCAGTTTTTCTCATATGCCCACAGATAATTTCTCCAGGTAATGAGGTAGAAAGTCAAGGTGCTCTTTAGCAAAGCTTGAGAAGGGCAGCAATGATATTTGGGTTTCCTTCATGGTAACCTATTGAATTTTGTTCAGTGTTTTTCTTATGGTATACCCTTAAACACAGATGTTACCAAGAGCAAAGGATGTCTACAGGGCTATAGCTATCACCATAAGGAACTTGGCCACATGCACTGATCTTTGTGTCATGGTCACACCTAGGCAAAGTAGCAGTACTTCCTGACTGCGCTGATGGAGGGTTAAGTAACTTAAAACACCCTTTTGTAACTTCTGTCAGTCTGAGTATCTGCAAGAACCTTTCTATGAAAATCTCTTTTAAATAGGCCATATTGTACCATGATGCACAAATTGCATCAGAAATGTATTCTTTATGTAATATGAACAGTCAGACCCACACCTAAACTGACTGGAACACATGACTCCAAATACAAAATTGTAATGTTTTATACCTTTCATGCATGTTTTCTGTTTAAAACATCTTCACATTTTACCTTTTTTTTAAAAATCCAAAGTGACAATTATTACTTAGTACAACTTGAGGGTTAAGGGCCTTGCTCAGGGGCTCAACAGTGGTGGGGCTTGAACCAGCAACTTTATGATTACAAGTCAAGTACCTTAACGACTGAGCTACCAATGCCCCGCCACAGCTTCGTATGGAAATATGAAAAGTTGTGTGTTGTGTTTGTTTTTGTGCAGCAATGTATTGTGTTCATACATACATGTATCCATCTCAACACATCTTGCTTACAGGGATTTGACTCCTAGCAATAGTAATTTTTTGACTTCCGAAGACATTAGACGTTGAGCCAATCTTGTATTCCCTTCATTCCCAGATGTACTGCTATCATTTGAGATCTCAGATAAAACGGAAATCACCGTCTGATATTTATAGAAGGGATAGCAATAACTGATGCACCACAGTTTACAGGGAAGTTTTCTTCCAGGTTGCTCAAAATAGTGAAAGATTTAGGGGGGGAAGGCTTGATTTATTCAGGGAGACAATCAGATTATGGATTAACCTCATCTTTTAATAAGTGAAACTACCAGCGTTTCATATTGAACGGTGTGACTCAGGCATTATTGACTTTGCTATTATTGTATTTTCTGAGGTCTTGACAAGGAGGCAGGGCTGTGTCTGACCCTCCCCCCTCTGCTGCTCTCCCTACTCCCTCTGGATGAGTACAGTTGATAAAGATTGGCTGAACCTTCACCTTTATAGATTTGCAAATGTCTGTACCCCTCATCTCCATTTCCAGTGATGGACCTGCATCAGCTTTAATGAGCCTTGCAGACAGACACTCTCTCTCTCTATCTATCTAAATAAAAATATATAAATTCACAGTAACCGGTCTCTGAAACATGCCTTGTACGTTTGTCTCTTGTACTTGCCGTGCTTTATCATAGGATATACTTTCCTAATGATTGGACAGCTCAGGGCTACAAGAGATACCAGACTACGTGGAAGAGAACTCAACGTGTGTTACTGTTTTTGTGTCATTGTAGAAATCATTTCCTTTGCCCATCTTTATCTTTTCTAGGGGTATTTATTTATTTATTTATTAATTTTTTAAAACTTTAAATATGCAAACTAAATTTCAGCTTGCTGTCTTCTGGTTAAACATTTATACATGTCTAACCACATTCAACTGTATAGATAGTAGTGGTGGAGCTTTTGAAAGACCAATTTGCTCTGATACCACAAATCCTATATTGGTTTTAGATAATTTTACACGAGAATATTCAAGCCAGAGTTCAAACAGAACAAAGAGATGCAACAAGACATACACAGAAGAATTGGGTTCCCCCTCTCATATATTTCAGTTACTTCTGTTCTAAATACAGTGGCGTGAAAGTGTTTGCCACCTTCCTGCGATCTTTTTTTTTTTTGGCTTGTTTGTCTAATAAATGTTTCAGATCATCAAACAAATGTAAATATTAGACAAAACACAAAATGCAGGTCTTTATTATTAAGGGAAGAAAAAAAATAAATCCAAGAAATCCAAACCTACATGGCCCTGTGTGAAAAAGTGATTGCCCCCTAAACCTAATAACTGGTTAGGCCACCCTTAGCAACAACTGCAATCAAGCATTTGCGATAACTGGCAAGGAGTCTTCTACAGCACTGAAGAATTTTGGCCCACTCATCATTGCAGAATTGTTGCAATTCGCCCACATATGAACTGCCTTTTTAAGGTCATGCCACAGCATCGCAATCAGATTCAGGTCAGGACTTTGACTAGGCCACTCCAGTCTTCATTTTGTTTTTTCTTAAGCCATTCAGAGGTGGACTTGCTGGTGGTTTTTTCTATCATTGTCCTGCTGCAGAACCCAAGTGCACTTCAGCTTGAGATCACGAACAGATGGCTGGACATTCTCCTTCAGAATTTTTTTGGTAGACAGCAGAATTCATGGTTCCATTTAGCACAGCAAGTCTTCCAGGTCCTGAAGCAGCAAAACAGCCCCAGACCATCACGCTACCACCACCATATTTTAAAAGGTATGATGTTCCTTTTCTGAAATGCTACGTTACTTTTACGCCAGATGTAATGGACATACACCTTCGAAAAAGTTCAACTTTTGTCTCGTCAGTCCACGGAGTATTTTCCCCAAAAGTCTTGGGGATCATCAAGATGTTTTCTGGCAAAACTGAGACAAGCCTTCATGTTCTTTGTTTTCTGGCAAAACTGAGACAAGCCTTCATGTTCAAAAAGAACATGAAGGCTTGTCTCAGTTTTGCCAGAAAACATCTTGAGGATCAGATCAGCAGTGGTTTTCGTCTTGGAACTCTGCCATGCAGGCCATTTTTACCCAGTCTCTTTCTTAGGGTGAAGTCATGAACACTGACCTTAACAGAGGCCTGCAGTTCTTTGGATGTTGTTGTGGGGTCTTTTGTGATCTCTTGGATGAGTTGTTGCTGCGCTCTTGGGCTGATTTTGGTCTGCTGGCCACTCCTGAGAAGGTTCAGCACTGTTCCATGTTTTCATCATTTGTGGATAATGGCTCTCACTGTGGTTCGCTGAAGTCCCAAAGCTTTAGAAATGGCTTTATAACCTTTTCCAGACTGATAGATCTCAATTATTTAGTATCTCATTTGTTCCTGAATTTCTTTGGATCGCAGCATGCTGTCTAGCTTTTGTGGATCTTTTTGGTCTACTTCACTTTGTCAGGCAGTTATTTGTGATTTCTTGATTGAGAACAGGTGTGGCAGTAATCATGCCTGGGTGTGGCTAGAGAAATTGAACTCTGCTTTCCCAAAGATGTGATAAACCACAGTTAATTTATGTTTTAACAGGGGGGACATGTAGGTTTGGATTTCCCCCCCCCCCCTTACTAAAAACCTTCATTTAAAAACTGCATTTTGTGTTTACTTGGGTTATCTTTCTCTAATATTTAAATTAGTTTGAGGATCTGAAACATTTACTTTTTCACACCACTGGCTTAGAGAAAAGGTCTCTCAGTTTAGCCCCCAGGAGCTTCTGGTCGGCCTACTGTTTTCTTCTGGTCCAGATCCTAGCATTCCTCCAGCAGGTAATCCATGTTCTGCTGCTCCTGATTACCTGACCTTGATGTGCTGTGACTCAAAACAGAATAAAACTGGACACGGAGGACTAGGTTGAGAACCAAGGTCTTAAACGAAAGGAGAGCAGGGCCTGGTGAATGTGTTGTAATGAACACACGGACTCTGAAGTGATAATGGCTGATTAGAAGAAGAGAACCATTCTTGTAGAAAATGTCAAGCCATTCTTGTAGAAAAATGTCCTGTAACATCTAATTGAAATGCATTTCTTGGCTCTAGTGAAAAATGCCATCACTGGGATTTTATGTAATGTTGTTCAATGAAATATGACTTTGAGAAAGATTCATGCATGAATGCCTTAATTAAAACCCTAATAGCTACAGCTACGTAAAATATCTTCTTACACAATTATACTCTCATTTCAAATTGCCCACATGCCATCACATTTTCCCCATGTTTGCCTTTTTTAATGAAACTCAAGCAGCACCACATAAAAACGTTCACCATCCAAGCAATTGTACATTTGATATTTTGTTCATTTGAAATTTGTAAAGCTCTTCCCTTAAAACCCCCACATGCTGCTCTACGTTTCGGAGGAAGAGAAGATCCCAGGGCAAGCGCTGAAGGACGAGCTCTCGAGTGACAGACCTAGATTTGCAGGACAAATAATTGTCAGTGTGGAATGTGACTTTTATATAATTCATAAATCCATCTTGTATGATTTCTAAGTAGACACTGACAAGAATGTATTAGGTACCACCAACAGTAACACGGATCTGAAAAGTCACACAGCCAAAACTTATTTCCATAAGAATAGTCAAGAGATACAAGAGATACACTATAAAAGGCTTGGACAAAATATTTTCTTTATTCTGCAAGAGAAATGAATATTGTGGAGTTCCATTGAGAATATACATGAGTTCATCTCATAACAAATGGAGAGTCTACAACCAATACAAACTATTGTAACGGATACAAGAAAATATGGTGGAAAACATAACTGAGAAATATCAATAAGCCTGTAGCAAGGATGATATTCAAATACTGAGAAAGAGGATCTACACCTATAGTTGCCAGATATCATGACGAGGAGATGCTAGCATGGGACTGCTATGTACCATGCTCCTCCTGCAAATTGCCATTTGTCCTGGAGAAGCAGCTCAGCCCAGTGAGGTGGCTGCAAGCGTGCGGTCTCCAGTGCAGCTGGACTGCTGGACTTGGTCGTCTCGGGGCCCATGACTTATTGCTCAAGATGAGTCTATAAAAGTACAATGAACACTGCTGGTGTTGGGCAAATATTTATGAAAGACTATTCATGTTCAACTGTTGTCTAAAATGTGTATTAAGTCTCTGTTGTTTTGACACTGTTGGTTGTTAGGAAGAGACCAATAACATCCTATGAATGTTAAAATTCTACCGAACCCTTGCTGGGTCTGCTATTGCTAACACTGCCCCTCATTCTCAGTATTTATGAACAATATCATTTTTGCATTGTCCACTGAAACACAGGGTTCAAACTCATTTCAGCTGAAAAAGCAGTGTTTTAATAAGCTATATCAAAATTTATATCTGACTACACCATAAACAGACAAGTAACAGTTCTTGTTTCAACGTTTTTTTTTTTGTTTTTTTTTCTCCTTTTCAGCATTTTCTTTTTTACACAAAACAACAGTCAAGAGTACCAAAGAAGCATGCTGGGTTTGTACGCATGTCAACGTGGGAGGGACAGTGAGTTTCTTTTTCTTTTCTTTTCATCCTTTTTCCATTCTTTCGTTTTTTTCTTTTAAATAAGAAGCTTTACTCCATTAAGCTGTGCTGGGCGTCATGATGTGGCAGCAGTGGTAAGAACATAAAAAGACTCCCAACGAGAATCGCAACATATTCGAACCCGACTGCAAATAAAACTTTGCAGAACTGCACAAGGGGCAAGACGAGCCGACATCGTTAACAGTCGTGGAGTAACCTAGGTTTGGTCGTCTAATCACGCCTGTGTCCGAGTTAGACTGACCCAAATCTTAGTTGCTTATAGGTGGTGAGTGGTGAAGGTTGTTTTGGTTGATGGCCAAACCTTTTGAGCTTCTGAAGTAATGCACCATAAAACTGTTATTTTTTTAAATTCTATTTTTTTTAAATCCGTTAGCTCCCCCTATCCCATTCCCACATCAATAAAAAAAAAAAAAAAAAAAAAAAAAAAAAAAAAAAAAAAATGCACAAGCATTTTTTCCCCCCTTGTAAACGTCTTTCATACGAACCCCCACCGCAATGCTTTTTTTTTTTAAATGTCCCTGAAACCTTTAGGAAAAAATGGAATACTGCATGCTTTGTAGAGTGAACAAAGAATGCCAGCGAATCCCACTGTTCTGCCCTGCAGAGAATGATCATATTTCTTTTTGAGACAGACCACAAATTACTAGGGGTACTAGTATTCTTTTCTCTCTATACAAATTTCCAAAGGAGAGAAGAACAACGCCTCTAACCAGATCAAACATCTCTGAATGCAAGTTTATGGTCTTTAAAGAAATGAGAGATGAGCACTGGCATCAGGTGCGTCAGTGACCAGTCATGTTACAGGTGAAATGATAAAAACACACCAATGGCACACAGAAAGCTCTTCCTAATGAGAGAGTGCAAAAAGAATGAGCGGTCAGCTCAAAACAGATCAACCTCAGCTCTAGTCTCAACCGTCTTGAATATCACTTAGGGCTTGGTCAAAACTCCCACTTTGATCGAGCAAACAAAAAATGACGAGAATTCACCCCATCTAGGCTGCTGTATTAGCACAAACAAAACGCAAGACTCTTAAAGAGACTGAGCACAGTAACCTTATTAATGATTTAAGACAAAACCCAGGTCATTATATTTGTCAGATAAATAAAGACCTTACAATGGCAACCCAACAATGACATCAACTTGAGTCTGCATGGAAGCAATGAAATGGAAAAACAAGGGAGAAGTTACGCATTCCCTCAAGTGTAACACTACCTAGGAGAGAATAAATCAAACTCAAATCTTTGGTCTCAATGCCTGGGAATACAGTGATAAAAATCACAAATAAAGAAGGAAAAAACACAACCCAGCCCAATTCTTGTCTCGTCATGTAAAAACATGGAGTTGTGTGACAGAACACACACACGCCTGTTGCCTGCCTTATCTGTTAATCTAAAAAAGTCTCTTCAAATATGATGTGTGCAATATTGGACAGCAGGATCCAATAAACAGTCATATTTTAGGTAAAGCAAACCCATTAATGTAAAAATCAGGTGAATTCTGTGTCTCTGAATAAACATGTTTACACATATTTAAAACTCAGTTAACTCCTGTCATAAATGGGATTTCTTCTTCTTTAATAAATGTATATATGTAATATAAAGACATTCAACAGTGAGTAATGCTATAGTTCAAGTAATAGAGAGGATCCCTCAGGGGTCCAGGTCAAACAAAAACAAACAATCTGGATATTTGAAAGAAGAGAAAAAAAAAAAAAAAAAAAAAAAAAAAAAAAAAGAAGAGCTAGACATCAGAATTAGCAATCGTCAATGTTGGGGGGGGGGGGGGGGGGGGAGAAAATGCTCACCCTGTATAAGTCAACAGGGTTCTCATGACTCCTACAGTGACATAATTCAAATGAGGAAATCAAATTTTTGCTTAGAAAGGGTTTGATCATTTGCGACAGTTGTCTGTCGTTGCCTTCTGCCGACCAGCCCCAAGAACAGAAGAGCAGGCATGACCCCGCCTACCCGCAAAGGCTCCAGTCTCCCGCTGGGCATTGGGAAGTACCACCGCTGCTCTTCCCCCAGCCAATTATGCCCTACCAAGAGCTCCAAAAGGGACTCAAGAGGAGCACTGTCGTTCCCACGGCAGTTGCCATGGCGCTAGTCAGAAGAAGGGCTCAACTGAAGAGGACAGACAGAGAAACTGTCCTTCAACGTCTGGCCAACTTCAAATCCCAAGCCCTAGGGGCATGCGGTGACTGTCAAGGGCTCCGGGTTCTGACGGGGCCTGAACTCTCGAAGCCAAGTCTTATCTTGAAGCCATACACTGAGGGTGTGGAAAGGAAGACAAATAAATTACTTTTCAAGGGCTTCATGGGACATGTGAAAGATATTTACCCAAAATAGCTTTCCTGTCATTTTTGTCTTTTTGATCATGTGCAACCCAACCAAACTGCACTGGTTGCATGTGAACCTAAGTGAACTCAGGCAGAACTCGAAGCCAAAATAAAATCACAGCTCTCTGACTGACTAACTCAACTTCTTTCTGATTTTCACAATGAGCAATAACTCCTGAAATAATGGAGGGAAGAGGAATACTCTCTGTGCATTTGACCTGTTCATACATAAACTTGTGAATTCAATTTCACAACCTCTGCGGCATGGACTACACTATACAGGACAGAGTATAATATGATATCTGAATGCATAGTATTTATAGAGGAGTAATAGGCAAGTTAGGGCCCTTCACCTGCCCATGCAGTGTGAAAACTGAAGAAATGTTTCACCAGAAAGCCAAGTTGGGGCCCACCAGCTGTCCTGTGCTTGTTCAAAGGCAGTAAATCAGTCTGTTAAAGTGTCTTTAAACAGGAGCCTGTATTATGCAGGGGCCTTAAAACAGGAGCCTGTATTATGCAGGAGAGACAAAAAACCCTACCAATTCAGAAACTCATAAGCAAAGAGCAAAGGATCAGGGGAGAGAGATACTCAAAAAGTACATGGTCTGAGTACCACAGGTCCAGTATTACCAAGGAGAGCTGAAACTCACGTGGTGACAATATTGTGCATATCGCTGTGAAACTGTCTGTTCAATTTTTGAAAAAAAGTTTTATTATGAGAGATGAAAACCAACAGGTTGGCAAATGGTCAAATGTCTGTTTTCTCTTTTGACAAAAAATGGGTTCACTCGATATAAGGAGAAGCACCAGATAGAAAGAGAAGCATTTTCTCAGAGGGAAAAAACAAAACAAAACAAAAAACAAAACAAAACAAAAAACTCAAATGGGTCTTGGTGCATGTGATTATCGTTCATTGGTGCTACTAAACACATTAGATTGCACTTTCTTCAAGTTTATCATCTAAAGCATGACTCATCACTGCTTCTGCTTGTCGTACACTGAGTAATCCAAAGCTTATTTTTGAATGTCCGGTTAACAAACAAATTGAAGTATTTTAAAACATACATTAGCATATAGACTCTGTATAATTTTAAAACCACACATCAAATAGTATTTTAGGATTTACTCTTTAGAGTTTTGTTCACTTTTTGTATTTCAATCTGGTTTATGAAACGTGTGTAAAACGTGCAGCTGCAGTATTTCCATATTAAATAAGTGCTTCTATCGGCTGTATCTGTGCATGCGATTTTGGTAAGAAAAGACTGGAGCCTTAAGCACAGGTCCCTGGCCAGAACTCTATTTTATGTGTGGTTAGCAAACAATTAGCATAAGCATTAGCTTTCCTCCCACTCTTGTTAAAAATGATCAAGAAAATGAAGAAAAAAAAAAAAAAAAAATCATCAAGATGAGACTTCCTCCCTACGCCAACTTTGGTCTCTGCACTGGACTGTAGCAACACCTTTACCGCTTGGAAAGCATAAAATAACAGTAATAACAATAATGAACAGATCCAGCAAGAAAAAAAAAAACCCAGAACAAAACAAATGAACAGCTCTCCTCTAAGGTTGATATAAAAGCAAGCTTTTCTTAAGACTACAACACATTTTCACTTGTGCCCTCTCAACTTGCCAAGCTCCCCCCCCCCACCCCACCCCAGTCCTGTACCATCCCACGATCCCTTGATCAGCAGCAGTCACTGTGAGAAACACTCTGGAAAGTGTCAGGCGTCCATTTGCTACATAGTTTTTGCTTTTTCAACATACATACACACACTCAAACACATACGTACATCTGCGTGCACACACACACACACACACACACACTAACAGACAGAGAGAGAGAAAATACATATTTTTCCTGCCTTGCATTTAGTAAATAAGGATGAAACAAAACAAAGGATCAAAAGAGCACGAATGACAAGATGTAGGGGCGGGGGGGACAAAACAGGTTGAAATGGAGCGTGTAAAAAGTCCCAGCTGGAGTTTAGGTAGCAGTGCGGGTCACCTGAAACTCGCCTCTTCTGCTTCCGTCTGTATTTTTTTCACATTCACAAACATTTAAAACTTCCTTGTGCAAATCAAGCAGTCTTTAGAAAGAATGCCCTCCAAATTGTTCTAGTAAAAATATAGAACTCCAAGGTGGCTGACATGTGTGTTGCAGCAAGTGTTTGTTGTTGGGTTTTTTTTTTGTTTGTTTGTTTTGTTTTTCGTGACGGTGTGTTTTCCGTTGCTGTGTAGGTAGGTGCGTTTTGGGCAGGAGAGGCCTCATCTCCGCGGCCCCGAGGGCATCTGTGCATACACAGGGTAAGCTAGCCGCACGTTGAGGGAGTCATTGTGCTGGACCAGCGAGGTCTGGTGGTAGTGCAGGACGAGGTCTTTCAGAGTGCTGTACAGGTTGTAGGGCTCAGCGAAGCCATAGCCGCGTGGCGTGCTGTAGATCACACAGTGCTTCACCTCGCTGTCGACGCTGGAGGGGTGGAGAGAGAGAGAGAGAGAGAGAGAGAGAGAGAGAGAGAGGGCAGGACTGATTTCAGTGCTTAGAGGCCATCACAAAAGACGCAGCGACACAAGGGCAGTGGCTGAGCTATAAAACAAAATGCTGCGACCCTCCACAGACGACAGAGTTAAGTCTCTGGAACCTACTTAATCAGATCAATATATTGAGCTACAATACATCAATTTAACTGACTGGCTTTGTCCACTCTTATAAAAAAAAAAAAAAAAAAAAAAAAAAAATCCCCAGACAGCAGAAGGAATTGTTACTCATGTATTCATCAAGAGGAAGATAACTGGCCCAAAATGGCAGCCAAACAGCACCTGCTACAGCTCTGCTGGAGGCTGGGATGGGTGAGGGACATGGTGCTGTATACACCCAAAGGCCACTTACACTACGGAGCAGGCGTAGCAGCCCTTCTTGCTGCTCTCCCGGATGAGGAAAGCTCCGTCTGGCTTGCCCAGGAGCAGGTCCTCCGCCTGTGTGCGTTTCAGGTCCCCCACAAACCAGCTCTTCTCATCGTAGTGCGGCAGGTTCTCGTCCTCCTCGCTCACAAAGTAAGCACTGCAACCAGGGGAAGCCCACCAGAGCAGAGGCCACGTTACACTCCAGACAAAACACCATTCACGCCACCGGCGTGCAGACCGCTTCCGTTTAGCCGGCAGAATGCGGAACCCTCTACAGTAATGACCCGAGTCAGTTAAGGAGAGGAGCAGCGTAAGAAGAGGAAGAGGGGAAAACCGGCTCTTGAACTTACTCATCGTCATTCTCGTTTTTGATACCCAGCCAGTCGTTTATTCGTTTCTGACGTACGCCTTTGTGATTGAGCCAGCTGTCGGGACAGAAGGTGGAACTGAGTGAAAGGGGATCGACTGGAGAACATACTTTCTGTGCCGCGCTCTCTAAAAGCAGGGGCTACTTACACAAGGTACTGGTCTCTGATTTTCCTCAGCTGAATGAGGTCGGGCTTTAAGCTGTTCATCTTCTTGTCCGTCTCCCTGTTGTCCAGCGCTTGCGTCTTTAGGTCCTGCTCTAGGCGGATCTTGCTCTCGTGGATCTCGCCCAGACGGCACTTGAGCTTCTCGTAGTTCATCATGATCCTGGAAGGACAGAGGCAGGGCTTTGGTCAGGACGCACGGCTTTGGCCGGGCGTTTGGACGCGAGCGCGCCCAGTACGATCGCGCCGGGGGGCCCGGTGCCAACAGAGCGCTGGAGCTGAGAGAGCATACCTTTCGATCTCTTTGTCATTGCCGTCTCTGCGGGAGCGCTCGATGTACTCCTTGCTGTAGCGCTCCTGCGTGTGACACTGCTCTTCGAAGATCTTGATGGTCTCATTGAAGGCCTCTATTGCAGTGCGTTTCATCTGGATCTCCTGCAATCGAAGGCAAAGAAATCAATGCACTCAATATGCACACCTCCACAAAATACGTCCCACCCCATTGACACGTCCCTTAATTGGTCCAAAGGGCTTTTCAGTGTGGAATGTGGCTTGTGCTCAGCTGAATGCCTTGACTGTGCACTGATGGTCTGGATATGACACTCAGACCCGGCTAACACCGCTATAGAGGCCGGGCTTACCTGTGAGGTCTTTGTGTATTCCTCGTACAATCTGTCATACTCTTTGCTCTTCTCCTGATACTGATTGTGATACTCCTGGAGTTTCTTCCCCACGGCGTCAATATTGTCCTCCTTTACCAGCTGATCCTGAGAAAGGCAAGGAGGAGGCATTACTCATAGAAAGTGATGAGGCAAGGTTTGGACTTCAAAAAACAACAACAACACCTACACCAACACCAACACAGCTTGCAGCAACATATAGTAGGTTTTGCTTACGGATGGGGATTGCCATTTTATTCTTCGAGGAATAATTATTAAAAATCTCGGAGACCGAGAGCACCACTGGAGGATGCGTTTTCGTGGAAGCCCCTAAATAATGAGCATCTGAGTGGCTTGGAAAGGAGATGAGGGCATGGGGCGAGGGGGGGGGGGGGGGAACGTATAAATGCCTGGATGGCCTTTCGACATTGTGGATGTGTGCAATTATTTACGGAGGGCGCTGCAGTGGCAAATAAGCACGGCAATATTTCACGCCACCAACATCCTGCTGCCTTGGCACTTTCACCCGCAACAAGCCGCAGTGTTGGCTGAGCGCAGGCACCCTCAGAACAAGGGCCGTGCAGGCGGGGGGACCCAGAGAGGGAGAGAGAAAGGGGCCATGGGAAAGGAACGAGGGGCATTTCTATGGGCTGTAGAATGCGCTTGGGGGGCGAGGTGGTGGCTCTGTGGGAGAGTCAGGGGTCAGGTGGATGTACCTGCTGGTAGCGGGAGACGGGGTACATGAGCTTGACGTCCAGTTTCGTGTTGTACTGAGCCAGAGACTCGTGTCTGTAGTGACTGATGAGCTCCACCACTGAGCTGAAGGTGAGTGGCTCTGAGAAACCATACTTTCCATCGCGGTGGTAGATCTTTATTAGCTTATTGTTGCCGCCTTTCCTAAAGAAGCATATCGACCGGCATTAGGTGATGAATGGAAAGACAGCCGTGTGGTTTAAGCGCACACTACCACTCTACATGCGTGTCCTTTCGAGCGTGTCGTAATGGAAAGGTTAAATATAAGGCGACGTGTGAATGGACAGTTCACCTCAGAGTTAGTGTGTAGTCTCCCTGCATCTTCGTAGAGGCGTCGCGTACCAGGAAAGTTCCGTCTGGCATGTCTCGCAATTTGTCGTTCACTTCTTCCCTGCACGGTTAAAAAGCAGGGGCACAGGAGGAGGAGGAGGAGAGGAGCCACACAGTTGGGTTAGGGCATAGAATGGAACGTCAGAAAGTGCACCGACAAATGAACAATTACAGGAAAAAGGCAGTCGTCTGCTGCCCTATGGCCTGGCTCTATGATCTCTGCTGCAGTCTCCTCGCTCGGACGTCCGCGTTTGGTGTGGTGGTGGGCGTAGGCATTGGCCTGTGACTGGCTGGTGTGCTGCTGTCTGGGAGCGAGGGGAGACATCTCTGACTTTGTTTACCTTCCTTAACCCGGTCTCGGACGCCCACTCACTAACTGACGTTGCTGTGCTTGCGCAGACAGCGTGGCGCATTGAAAACAGGCCTGGGCAAGCGTGCGGGGGCAGCCTCGAGGACTTGCGTCGTCTCCCAGATGTCTTCTCCACTCTGTCTGAGACCCCCCACCCCACCCAGTCTGGCCCCGACAGGCAGGCTTGCCTTCACCGGCCCAGTCACGACAGGACTCATCTGACCTCACTACCAGCCCTCTCAGGAGTGGGTATATTTAGCCTGCTCTGGGCAGCTGAGGTAAAGATGCCACTGCACAACGTGGCTCCCGCCTCGGCAGTGGGGAGGGAACTTTGGGCTCAGTCCTCCCGGAACCCATTTCCACAGTCTGGAGGGGAAGCTCTGGCTCTCACACACTCCTGTAGGTTTTTTGCTGCAGTGCACGAGGCACGGATATGTTGGGGGTTGCCCTACTTTACAGGGTAATGCATTGTGAACAGGGAAACCATCAAATAATTTGAGCAATCAGAGCATGAAGCACAACCCTGGGCAGACAGGCAGGCTGTCTACGATGAAGTGGATGATAACTTCTCTTTGAAACTGGGGATTCAGCGTTAGGGATTTCCATTTCACAGCTTAGATCCATCTTATGTTAATGTCTCTGAAAATCCTGAACAAATCAACATTCACTTGCTGCGTAATAGGATTTTGGCTAAGTAAATTCAGACAGACACTGGCCGTCTAGAGCAAAACGTACAGGCTGCCAGATATGCCCACAACTGAGTGTCACATAGCAGCAGTAAGATCTGCATATCTACCGTGAGCAAAAATCACAGCACTATTTAATGCCACAGCTGACAGGTTCCTTCTGGTTTTCCACTAAAACTATTCAGCCCGTTAGAAAGGGTTGGATTTCAGGCTAAACTAAAAGGGAGCTGCGGCCCTCAGGACTGGGGCTATGGCGGGTGATCTGGAGTGCTCTCAGATGTCTGCCCACCACCTTCTTACAGCACCTTAGCTGCATTTCCACAATGCTGACATTAAACAGGCTGAAAGATGGTCACTAAGGCGCACTCTAATCTTCTCAATCCTGAGAGGTTTATGGGTTTGCCTGGAAATGGACTGGCCTGGTTGACATTTTGGAGATTGGAGCTCAGCTGAAAGTACTTTTCTGACTAAAACCGACCCCCACTTCAGTACCACTCCCCCGCAAACTTTCAGGTTTAATCTACAACCACCGCCAAGCAACCAGTGGGGTTGCGGGATGAAATAAGATTTACTAGCTCATGAAAAGAAAAATAAAACCATCCCTTGCAGTAGCCATGGATCACTGATAAGGCGTCTCCCATTTGCAGAGAGCGGGCCTGCAGTGGGGCAGTGGCATGTGAGGAAGCTGGAGAGACCAGCCCCTCTGGGGAGACCAGCCTCAGCAGGGCGGCTGACAAAGAGGGAGGGCTGGTTGCTCCTCCTTCACCCAGAGGGAGGCTTATGCCGTGGAAACCTGCAGCACCTTTTATCTCATCCACAAGGGATCTCATGACTGGACACACACCCATCACCTGATTCAGTCCACCCCGCTGGCAGGGTGAGTAATCTAATCTGCAGAATGCATGGTTTGCTCAGTTGGGTAAAGGGCTCAGAAACTGTGGTCCAAGCGGTACTGGGAACACAGCCGCTGCGAGAGAAGCCTCTTACCTCGATATGTCGCCCCAGTACCACTCTGCTTCCTGCAATGAGCTGCTCGCAGCCTCTTTCACACCGTTGCTGTTTACAGGAGTCATGGGTTTGGCCGGCTTGGGAGGAAGGGCTGCAGGAGAGAAATTGAGACAAGCTTAGTATCGAGAGTGTCTAATACTGACAGACATGAACAGCCCTCGGGCTAACCTAAAACCCCTGTCCGTGTCCAAGTCCTAGAGCGCAACCAGGCCACGCTGTGAGCTCCTCTTCCTTAAAGGAGCAGAGCTTACTGGATGTCTCAGCCAAGCATCTGTGGTTAATTAAGAAGACAGGACATGTGCACAAAGACTTGCCCACAGGCACATGCTGGTGGTGTGATCCTAATGTAAATTTGAGGTGACACGGAGAATGAAACTTCAAGTGCCTCAAAAAACAAAACAAAAAAAACACAAAAAACAAAAAACAAAAAAAAAAAAAAACACACCACACAGCTAGCCAGATTATCCAGGTGATCTAATGTGCCTGCTTCCTGGCCCAGACACCAGGAATTGTCTCTAGTTATCCCCCCCTACACACAAAATCACCACTTAAGTAACAGACTAATGCTAATGCACTAGTCATAAAACACCCACACCACACTGATGTTGCCCGTCACTCGTGTTTGATGTATAGTAAACGAAGGTGCACAACCATTCTTAAATGAGTACGTGACTAGCACAGCACCTCCTCTGTTTTGGCCCAAACACATTCTAGCAGCTGATGCAACAGTGTGTGGAAAGGCCATGTTGACATTGTCCCTTTCCCAGTCCTGAGTGGAAGGCAGCGGACGGCCAGCCGCTGCTCGTCACTGCCGTGCGTCACGGTCTGACCAAACCACAGATGTCGATGTGGAAGAGTCGGTGCGCGAGCGGCGTCTCGGCTGCGCTCAGTTCGCCGTACCCTCGTCTCCTCCGCTGCCATCACACTACTAAACTCTCAGGGCCCAGGGCAATCAATTCAGCATGCAGGCAAATGAGGCAGTCACAGGACAGGGGCTAACGACATGCAAAGCAGCTATGTACTGCTGATGGAGAGCAATTCCAGCGTAATTATCCAGAGCCAGAGGTGGTGTACATTCTGCCGGGGTGTAGCTCTCTGACTGAGGTTGCTTTTAAGATAAAAAGCTGTTGGCTTATGGTGCTTGTGGTTAAGAGGGTGTGGGTGTGGATGTTTTATGTGTGCGAGACTAGGCTGAAGAGAGTGTGTGTGTGTGTGTGTGTGTGTGTGTGTGTGTGTGTGTGTGTAGTGGCTTTGGCAAACCAGCAAATGCCTGGCCAGGTGCAGCTGTGAGGGAAGTTACTGGCTCTGAAGGGGGAAAGAAAAGAGAAAGCCTCAACTCCAGCCCAGTTCACAGAGGCTGCAGTGTTTGGCCTGGCCTTTGCGCCAAGCCAAACTAAACTTCCCCTGACCCAGTCTAAAGGCTGGGACAGAGTGCCTGACACATGGCGCTGCATGCCCATGCCCTCAATGGAAAGGTGTTCTTCACGGAGAGCTGCTTCAGCAGGCTTTTAAGTGAAACCAAAGACTCCTGCCATTTCCACCGGGACTCTGTGAAAATGTTTAATGCCGTAGACTTGTATGGAAAGATGCAAGTTTGAGTTTGTGGTGACATAACCCCATTCCCTTTCTCTGTCTCTCTCACTGACAGACACACACACACACACACACTCAAGCTGTGGAAAGCTTTTGTGAGGGTGTCTACATACTGGCAGAGGTGGTTGTTATGTGTTAACACAGGGCGGTTATGGGAGAAAAGGTGAGGGTGGTTAAAGATATCTCCACATTCTTGATCATTCTAGAAGCTTCCGGGCTCTTCTGGCCCAGGGACAGCACTCTGAAATGTCAGGACTAGCTTGGGCCAGAGCAGAGTATACTAAGCACTGAGGGTCACTAAAATAAAACCAGACAGGGACACGCAATACTCAAGTGAGGCCAGAGGATGAGTCATCCCTGCCTGCCTAGTCTGTAATGTCCCATTTCATGGTGTCAGCCTAATTTAACAAACATACAAAGACAAAATTAGCTCACATTAACATGTAAGAAAAACAGCAAATCCATGTTTCATAATGCTGAGAAAAAACAAATCTCCCAAAATATACATTCAAGTTCAATGTAAAAAAACAAAAAACAAAAAAAACCCCCCAAAAACTAGCAGGCTGTTCCTTTTCTGTGTTGCTATGTAAACGACGTCGCAACTCATTCTTCAAGCACGGTGCGTGTCAGCAGGAGGGCGACGGGGGTATGAATGGCTTTCTTTGAGGGCATGATTAATTAAAAGCAGTGCTGGAGGTTTTTGGACTGAGTCTGCGAGCGTGGGGCGAGTTAGCCTAGACCAAGTCTTGGGGCGGGCTTGACTCCCCGCAGCCAAGAGCTTATACCTCAACCCGGTGGGGTGAGCCTCGAGCACCAGTCACAGGCCAGCTCTCATAACTGACACATCCCGTATCCAACCGCAGGTCCTGCAGGTGCACATGCTCACACAAACCCCTACCTTTCAGCTTCGCTGAGGGGATGGGGGCAGGAAACCAGGGAGGAAAATGCACATTTAGTCCTTTGAGAGGGCCAGTGAGAAACAGAGTGTGAGCAAGACAGTCAGTGCTCAAAAAAGGAAGCGTGGCCTGCCTGTGCCTTTTCCCGCTGTCAGATCCTTTGGAGATAACAGAAGTCACCTGTTCAGAGATCGTTTACAGGAATGCAGATTCTGAAGGCTGCCTTTTATGCGTCAATTAACATTTACGCCCGTCTCTTGCATAATAATGATCAGATCAATTATCCACTTAAGAGGTCCACATGACTCCAAAAACTGTGCCATTCCTCACTGTGACTGCGCGCGACACAAATAAAGAGCACTGAAGGACAGGACAGAGACACGCTTCATATAGCAGGTATGAAAAATGGGCAGGAATGCATCCACACCCGCACCCCACCCGCACAAATAGTTCCACTGTTCACATATTACATGTGCATATAAAATATACACATATGGCCATCCATGTGTGTGCACATAAACACACATGAATGCGTGCACAGACACACACAGTTCCACTGTTCGTATATTACCTGTGCATGTAATGTATACACATATGGTCAGTCTCACACACAGTGTGGCTGATGTATTTCATTTCGTCACAAAGCCCCATTCAGAGCTACAGTAGCAGGGCAGGAGGCTGCCACGAGAAAGGGAAATGCCTCTGTGGTCTGCACCCCCCCCCACAAACACACAGCCAAAAGGCAGGTGCACCAGTAGAGCTGAAACCTCACATTCCTGCCTACCAGTTTTCCACGGTCAGCTCTTTCTGCAAGTGTGACGACCTCTGCCCCCCCCCAAACACACACATGCATATACATTCAACTTTGTATTATTTCCGTCTATAAAAGTAAGAGGAAGGGGAAAAAAATAGAAAGTAGGCGATTTTGCGTTTGGTGAACATTACCTTATTTGGTTCATTTCTCTGCTAGTCCCAATGACAACAGCCCAAGCCACACAATAGACTGCACACACAACAAAGCTTTCTTAGACTGCCACTATGTTTACTATCCATTAAACGGTGCACTGAAATCAACACCGATTTAAACACGACTATTTCTCTGACTATGGCAGGCGTGTAAAATGCTAAAAACAAGTGTATTCTTACTTTTCAACAGCAAAATTCGAAGTCACTAACTAGGTCAGACTGAGCCGAGTCCGGAGGGAGGAGGACAACAAGGGGGCGGCGAACAGACAGGGAGTGAAGGCAGCACTGCCGTACGGACGCATTCCGGCAGCTCTGAACAAAGCAGCGCGCACGGCTCAGGGTGAACTCTGCTCGGCCGGCTTCGCAGGACAACTCTTACAGACTGGGTGCCCCGCTCGCTCGCTCCCTCAGTACAGGCAAACTGGCAGCTCAACACCTTTGTCCAAATCAACACTCCTGCAGGGTTGTTAATTACCGTGGAAAAAACGATGCGCCGGAACGCCAAAGTTTACGGTGCCACAGGTAGAACATAGGAGTGCTAAGATGGGGGCGGTGTTTGTGCGGGAGGCTTTGTGCGGGGCGCCTGTAGACGACGCAGGAGAAGCATTAACATGAGAAAGGGCGTGCAGCAGAGGAGGTTGGCAGTGGTGCGGAGGGGGGGCAGCGCGCGTGGGCTGCCACGTCCCCCCCCCGGCCAGGCGGAGTGCGTTACACGCCACCTGCCTGCACTAAACAGCTGGCCAGGGAGACTACAAAACACGCACCACCCCGTAAAGACAGGCAGAGTGCAGACCATTCCAGAACATGCTGCAGTTACCAGCCTACGACTTTAACCTCCCACTGCGCGAGAAGTCATTCGTCACTAGTAATCCACTGGTCCTTCACTAGCAATCCGCCAAAATTAATAACAAAAGCAATAAAATTACACGGACAGTAGGAAACAAAAGCCGCTTGCTCAGAGTGACGCACCGGGACCTTGACGATGCCAATTATGAGTGTGTAGCCACGTAAAGTATGTACCTCTCTGCATCAGGGCTCCCTCCCCCCCATATGCACAAAAGGACAAACGCATGTTAACTGCTACCCGGCATCATTACACCTCTATTCAGTCCAATACAGAGACGTGAGCAGCGCACCTAGAGGAATGAGGGAGACGACAGCTGGGAGAACAAGCAGGAAAGGACAGACACGCCAGCAAGCTTACCTTCCTCCACCGTTTCCTCCTTCAGCTGCATGGATACAGAGTGCGCTCAGCTGTCTGACAGTCCTCTCTCTCTCTCACCCCCCACCCCCCCAACTCCCTCCCCCGTCTCTCTGTCTCTCTCTCTCTCTCTCTTGCATGCACGCGCTCTCCCTCTCGCTCTCTCTCCTTCCACCTTCAGCCTCTGTTCTGCCTCTCCGACTGGAGCCAGAGGGAAAATCCCTGCTCCTAAATTCAGACGCTGCTGCCTTAACAAACCCTCTGAATGGAGACGTTGGTAGCAGCCAATGAGAGAGCAAGTGGGGAGGAGGACAACACCATATGAGACAGAGAGAAAGCGCTCAAGGGAATGGTTAAGGAGGAGGGACTTGCTCCTCCCAGAGAGAATAAACACGGACATGGACACAAACACACACACACACACGCACACACGCACACACACACGCACACACACACACACACACGCACACACACACACACACACGCACACACACACACACACACACACACACACACACACACACACACACCCCTTATAAACACACCCTAAGCAACTTGTTTTAAGTAGCCAAAGTGGAAACTCCAGAAAAAAAAAATCCTAGCGTGTGACCATCCCTCAGACTAACAAAAAATGCATACTAAGACACTTTAGTCTTGTCTGACTGTCCGTTACATTGCCATGTAGAAGAATTCAATTAAAAAGCAGCTAGAATGTGAGCTCAATGAATTCATGTGTTCAACCAGTTTGCCAACCATGTGTTCAACATGAGCCCAGTAGCACAGCAATAAAGCTAGGAGGCAGAGAGAGAGAGAGAGAGAGAGAGAGAGAGAGAGAGAGAGAGAGAGAGAGAGAGATATGAAGGGGGAAAAAAAAATAAAAAATAAAAAATAAAAAATAGTCAAGGGCTACCCAATATGTTCTCTCACAATGTCGAACCTTCCTGAGCTCAGTGGCAACTAACAAAGGAAAGTAGTAACCCCCTGCCCCCTCAAACACACACACACACAGACACAAACCAAACAAAAAACAAAAAACCCCAGACCAACACAAACCCACAAGGCTCCGTCTGAGTGGCAGTGGAAGAGCTAGTGGTTTTCCATTCAGTGGGACCTCCACACTGTAGTCCACTCCTGTCCTCTCTGACCAAAAAGAGCCACCACCCACTCTCACTGACAGATTCAATGTGGAAAGTGCCCACCGGCTTCAAACCAAAGGACAGTTTCCCTTGGGGGTGGTGGTTCTTTCCCACCTGTGCTTATTGTGCAGTGCAATGGAACAAAGTGCCCATCTTTGACTGACAAGCGCACACACAGACCCCAATGATAGCTCTGGGTGGCCCCTGAGCCTTTAACATTTTGGTTGCACTGTAATAAATATTCTAATGAACATCTGCACCAGAGGTCTCTTCCCGCACTGCTCCCACCTCTGCTCCCCTCAGCCCAGAGGGATCTTCGCCTCAGTGTCTCAGCCTGTCCGTGTCTGCGCACCCCCCCCCAAGACAGTGTCAGGAGGGCTGGCCAGAGGAGGACACAAAGTGCCTTTTACGCCCGAATTATATTCACTGGGCTTTGTGCAATGGAGGGGGTGAGAGGCACATTAAGACAGAAAGTAAACCAGCTCTCGGGTGCACAGAGCAGGAGATGAGATGAACGTGTAGACTGATCACACGGAGCCGTGCTCATTCATCCCCGCAGCGGCGCAATCGAAGGACTATTCAGCCCTTAATTCTGCCTGCCGCTTCACCCAGTTCTCCAACCCAAGCCAATCTGCCAGAGCGCTACTGGAAAACCTCCACGTCCTACAAAAATGAGTGGCATGGAAAAAGTGTAATTCAACTGCTCCTTTCAAAGGGAGCCAATATATTGTAATTAACTTTTTTTTTTGTACAGTTTGTGTCTGTTGAATCGCATGTTTCACGTTAAAGCACAGCTATACTGGGACTCATTGCACAGGCATTTAGCCTAAAATATCCCAGCGGCTGTCGCAATCTGAAAACTGTTTTTAAAATCCTAAAAAAGCGACTGAAGACAATGCACTGTTATTACATAACTTGAGCGTATGCTGTATTTCATATCAATACTGTATGAGGTTTTTGCTTGGTTTTAGAAAATCATGGCAAAGACCACCAAGCTCAGACAATGTTGACATAAAATTCCAGCCCATACTTGATGAAATTCAAGTCAACTGCTGGCTCTTTTCACATTTTCTGTCTGCAAAGTGTCATCTGAGCCTTTATTGCGGGAATCATGCCATCAAGAATTAACGGCCTGGATTAATGAGCCATTGTCAGCCATGCCTGTGGCTCCTGAAATGGGTCCAGTCTCAAGTCTATGACATCATTGTGAATGGCTATAAAATGGTGTCAAAGTCATGCGTAATAAATTACAGAGGGCTAGCACTGCATATGAAATAGAAGGAGCCACACACATAGGCTTGCACACAAACACCACGACAGAGAGTTGAGGAACTTTTCTAAGCGAGATTACAGAAAGTTTCGATGACATTAGGTTATTTAAAGTGGAATGGGCTCAAGTATGGGAAACAGTCTTTAGAGGACTGGCTATTTGCTTAAATTCCGAAGAAAGACATTCTAGTCAGTTCCCTTCAATGGCATCTCTTCACCAGCATCAGTTCGCCAAGGTTACCAATACCACTCAAGATGACACTAAACTCTGATGATACCAATGTGTGTCTAAAACCACATGCTTTTTATTAATTATTTAGTATACCTAAATTACATGCTCACAATAAAGAATGAATACATCTCTTGAAGCACTAACAGATGCACCAGAAAGCTTGATCCAATATGCTGTAACGCAGCCTATTCAAATGTAGCTGGATACCTTCCCCCAACCCTATGGAACTATTCACCATTTTACTACAGAGGAACTCAAATCATGACAAAACTTAATAAAATTCAATCCTAAAATATTAAGTCTAAAAATTAATTTTTCATTCAATTTTGAGATCAAAGCGTTTGGATGGGTACAAATGACCAATCTGCTGTCTTTCCAGGATTTCATTCAAATAAAGGTGGCTGTACTTCCGTCTCAACTAAAGCTATTGTAAGTTGCTTTTTTAAATCTCACAATGCAAAGACAAAGACTAGACTATATCTGATATTCAATATATAGAAGATAGTTTATAAGCCAGTTCACCACATCGCACAAGAGTTACACGGTTATAACTGCCAGTTTTATAAAAAATCCAGGCAGAGAACTGAGGATGATGTCACTCGGCTACTGACAGGGACATTGGTTTCATTGTCGCCATAAGTCGATTTTTAGAACATTTTTAGCCAAAATCACTTTCGACCGTCGAACAAATGAACCGTTTAAGCCGACAGCGGAGACACTCTGATGGCGTAAAACCACGTAAAAACAAATATAAGGAATCGCAACGTTAAAACGAAGCGCATCTTAAAGTGAGCTAGCTAACCTACGTGCTGTGCAGTCTTGCAAATGGATTTCCAAAGAGCTCTCCTGAAAAGCCGGCTATAACCTGCCTTGAGCTGCCGTACACAAAACTGCAAACAGGACGTACTTTTCTATCAGAACTGAAAAAAAAGTTAAAGGGGAAGAGGTAACACCCACACAACAAAAACAAGCATCAAACTAACAAACAAAAAAACAGAGCTAAAGAGCTGTTCGGTTGGTCTGCTGTATTTGGTGCTGCAAGCCAGACTTTAGGTTCAGGGCTGCCCGGGCTACAGAATAAACTAGGCTTTTCTGATTAAACACCAGCTAACGCTACAATTAAAACATTCGGCAAGTCGCTCGTCCATGGCTCGGGGTCAGTAATACCTGGTGGCTGGTCCATCTCAATGTAAAATATCAATTCTGTGGAATATGGCATCATCACATCCCTCCAGTCGTCATCTTCTTTCTCCGTATTCCAAACTGTGTTGTACATTGTCTGTCTGAGTCCAGTGATAAAATGACACCTACCTCTCTCCAATTTATTAAAAAATAAAATCTTAAAACACAACAGTGGAAAAAAACAAACAAAAAAACACCAAAACTACACTCTTGTCTGATCCCGCTAGCCAGCTACCTAGACTTGAACGACGGGCTCAATTTCAAGTCTCCGATCTGAAAGCCCGCTTCAGAATATCTGGGTGTTCTTACATTTCTTGAAGCACCGGGCTTCACGGCTCTAGCTAACTTTAAACAAATTAGCAAATTTCTCGACCGACAGAACAGAAAGTAGATACCAGCTCTACTATCTACTCTGTCCCATCAAGACGAAACGGTAGTCTTCATTTCGAGTGCTCTCGGCGGACAACCTTTCACTTCAGGAGGGAGCAACCATTCTCTAGACATGGAACCGGGGGGGGGGGCGGGGGCGCAACTTAACCAGAGC
The DNA here is from genome assembly GCF_041902795.1 of Electrophorus electricus. Classification (NCBI taxonomy): domain Eukaryota; kingdom Metazoa; phylum Chordata; class Actinopteri; order Gymnotiformes; family Gymnotidae; genus Electrophorus; species Electrophorus electricus. The sequence goes on from NC_137503.1 coordinate 5,791,487, forward strand.
CACTCGGGGAGGATGCGGGTACTGCCTTTCACTGTAGTTTTAGTCAGTAAAGCAGACTTGATACACTTATTGACATCGAAATGTACATGATATTCGTTGCGTTTAGTATCTGTTAAAAGTTATATGACAGCGGTAATTAAAGCCACAAGTGACATCATATTTTAAACACCCCTTTCCACTGCACTCGGTGGTATCGCCTCGGCCCGAACGACAGGCCGTGCTCATACGTCGCTCAACGCGCAGACTCCAGATTGGGCAGCCAATCAGAACAGGACGCTGCTCCGAATCTGTTGCCAGAGTAGGAGTTTACGTCTTTGAATTTCATTCTTTTTTCCCTTTTTTTTCAGCCGCGTGTTTCTCGGGAGCCAATGAACGTGCCGGAAAAAATGGAAGTCAAAATCCCATTGGCCTAACAGTTACTAAGAGGTACAAAAGGGAAGGGGACAACGGCGGTGGAGAGGAAAAGAAGACGACTTAAATGAAGCTTTTGCACAGAAGCATCCTGTGCAAGAAAGACACTAGAACCCGGGCTGGAACAATAAATACTGCAGATAGTAGAATAAATATAACCCAATGTGTGCAACCCTTTATACCACCCTTCAAGATATGGGAGATTGGTGGGGAAAACTCACAAATAGAATAACTCACCATATTAACTTTATCCAGTATAATCCAGTAATAACATTATCTGCAATTTATTGCATAAACAAACTAATAACCAATAATTCAAACCAGAATAATTTCCCTATAATAAATTAAAATGTCATGTAATCGTGTAACCTGAAGCCATTAGATGCACATTTATAAACTGTATTAAATATCAATAGTTGCAAAATATATGTATATTTATAATATTGTATTACTAACATGAAAATACAGATGCAAAACCAGTGTGGAATAATGCCTGCCTTTACAAAACACTGGGCGTAGACATCAGTCTGTCTCTCTCTCTCTGGCCTGTCCTCTTTTTTCCTTATGTGTGAAATCTACACACATCATGGACAAGGAGGATCCTCCATACCCTGTGCAGAAACAGACGCAAACAATAGGTGCATCTATTTAATGCAGTCATAAAGGACCATCCATATGGCTCGTGCCTGCCAGAGATTCCTATGGTCAAGTGTGTCAAAATTGCTTAATTGTCACGGTTTGTGCCTCAGTCCAATGTTGACAGAAGGATCCAAAACAAACAGGAATTGACTCACACTGGTAACCCACAAGAGCTCTGGGAAAAAGTTGAACTCGCATGTAAACTGTAATGAACAAATGCATACAGTGTAGTCTGCACCTATTTGCATACTGCATTTCTAATTACAAACTTCCATTGCAAGGCTCATAATCAGCTCAGAATATTACATTACAAGGCAGGAGGCTCACCTGGAGATTAAAGTGAGCCTCCTGGGGCTCAACCACATTGTTCGCTGCGTTCACACTGAAGCCACGCCCACATGCACAGGTGACCATGGGGATTAGATTGTTATGCAAGTGGTCAATAGTTGCCATAGACACCAGTTACAGCCAAGCGAAGCTCTGATATGCCAGGATGCTTTGATGTGCGTTTTTACAGGACAGTGAAAAGAAAGCTGAGCTCTTAAAAAAAGAACTTTGTATATAAAAGCCAAAAACAGAGTTATGGTTGCCAAGAACTTACTCTTATATGTTCCCTACAAATAGAGCAATTAACTGTATTTATTGCATCTATAAGGTATTTATTACATGCTGGCTACTTAACAAAATAACAGTTAACAAAAGTGAAATTAAACAATACCAGATTTATTGAAAATCATCCAATGTTGTAAGCAAAGTATCTATGCAATTCTAGGAAAACTGTTTAATAGAACAAAAAAAAAAAAATCCATGACAGCTACTGAAGCAACAAGGAAATGACAACAAGAAGAACAATATTTTCAAAATCTGTTTACATAGAGAAATCCTAAAAAGTATGAATAGATGGGATCTTGAAATTCTCTCACTTGGCAGTGGGCTAACACACAATTACATGACTGATGCGTCAACACCAGTACTAACCAGTGATGAGAGCATTTCAGTGTTTGTATATTTTGACAACTTGATATAGTGATCCAAACTGGTACTCCACCTTAGTGTAAAAGTGTAACTTTGCAGCATAGCAATAACGCTGCTTGGGCTTTTTCCTGAGTTTTGTTCCCTTTTCAAAGTGGCCCCTTACATTCCTGCATCATCTGACAGAGTCAGTGACTGCCTTCTTACTTTTCATTAGCTGAATTCTCATTCCACACTGCAAATTTGCATGTAGTTTGCCATTTTTTTAAATTCAAAGTTCAATCTTCTCTAGCAAAGGGAGATATTTTAATTTGCCTGGCTACAACACCAAGCTAACATTGCCTTACACATTCAAAAGGACCACAAAAAGGATGTTTGGGGGAAGTTGGAAAGTTAGTGTTGGCTTGTCAAATGGAAGGCAGTAAAGTGAGTTATGTATTAGCAGCAGTAGCAAAACTGCCTGTTTGTTGGGAGACAAGAGTTTATGTCAGCTGTTCCTGAGTTGATTATGTAGATTATGCAGTAGCCTTAGGCTTTATCATATTTCTCTGTAACCTTAGCAACTCTGGTGGAATGTACACTTTTAGTGAAGATGTGAATACACTGTTTGATAGCCCCATGCTAAACATAGACATAAGTGGAATATCAAAGTTGCACAAAACCTTGGCTGTTGTGTAACCACTGCTCTTATGCATAATTCATAAAGTTTTGAAGTCTAAAAGAGGTAATGTCATTGCTCTCCAGCTGAAATGGCTGAGGGAAATTGGTTTCACTCCATTGTAAATTACACATGGTGAGAGATCGCCTTTTCACTTTTTTGCTGAGCTCATCATGGCCAGGCTGCTCTCTCTGTCTCTGTGTCTCCCACTTTCCCTCTCTTTGGAAATGTGATATCAGAAAGTACCTGTCTAAGCCATACACCACGTCTCTCCAGGCCATGGTGGCAGCAGTACTCTCCTCTGGGCTGCCTGTAGCTGAGGGCATCTGGAGAGGCATGAACTAGCCCTAATGCTGCATGGGCTAGCTCAGCTACTGTAGTCTCCCTATGACAACACTCAAGAACAATCCCAGTTCCAGTAACCCCAAGCTTAGCCTTACTCATCTGAGGCTGTGGTTGTTTGAGTTTAATAAAACCCTGTTTACCAAGAGAAATAATTTCATAAAATAAATACTATATGCTAATGCTATAGCCTAGAAATAGGCTAATGCAACAGCATAGAAAATTACCAATGAAAAAGTATATTTTACTAAGCTAGGTTACGAACATCAGTTACACAAGGCACACAAAGTATACTGCAAACAAGACAGACATTACAGATCCTTCAAAGTTCTTCAGATACACTTTCAGCATGACTTGCTATCAGCCAGTATTTCTGCCATTGATCTACTCTAATGGGCTCTTACAGCTTCACTCGGCAGTAGGAGTCATGTGTCTTGGATAATGTATTTGAGTTTAAATGATTAGCCATATTGTCTGGAAATTGCTTGGCACTTTCCTTGTGCCCGTAACATTTCCATATTCTCTTAAGATTTGTCTAGATGCACACAGATGCAGAGGAGAATATGTGGAGAAGCATGACTAGGCTGAGGGCATGTGTTACAGAGTAGCCTGACATCAATGTGTTAATAACTCTGTGAAAGTGAGCGGTGGAGAGATATTTTTTTTCTCTCTCTCTCTCTCTCTCTCTCTCTCTCTCTCTCAGCTGGTTGGGTGGGTGATGTCATCCTGCAATGTGAGCATCCTTGTTGGACTGATGCAATACTCTGGTGACACTTGGTAACAAGCTGGTGGCATCCACCCACCTCTATATAGTGCACTCTCATTCTTACTCCCTCTCTCATTTATCCTCTCCCCCAATTCTCTACCTCAGCCATTTTTCCTTCATTGTTGTAAAGTTCTTATGTGATTTACCCCCCCCGCCCGCCCGCCCGCCCGCCCCCAACCCCTTTCTAGTCTACTTTTGTGTCTCCTTCCCCTGCCCCCATACCTACTGCACACTCACCCCCTCTTCTCTATCCTCCCTTTCTGCACAGCCCTCTGGTTGTCATGGCACCGGGCACCATGGCTCAGCATTCTGCAGCCCGCCAGATAAAGGACAGACTCTTTAACCCTTTCTTGTCTGAGCCAGAGCAGGCTAAATGACTCAGACAGATATCAGTATCTAGATCCACACACCCTTCTCACATTTACAGCCAGCAGAGCTGATTTGGTAGGTATGGACACTACTGTACAAGTACTATATCAGACACAAGATAAGATAGGGGCTGTTTAACAAACAGCATAATCTTAGGACTCTTGCGTGGATTGAAGTTACTCTGGTCGTAGGCAAAGAGCCTATTGTTCTGCTTTAACAGTCTAGGGAGTCCTGCTAGGCTCCAGAGCAATTCTGATGTTCTGGTGTGGGATAAGTGGCTGAACAGGGTTTGCAAGCTTACGTCCCGAGTGTATCCCCTTCCTGGGAGTGAATACTGACAGATCCTGTCATTATTATAGGAGGGTATTCGAGGAAGTGAATTATGAATAGATTCAATAATAGCAAGCTGCAGAGGATTAGAGGCCGAGTTGATATCATATCTTCATGGCCTACAGTAGAACAGTCCAGCAGGATTACGGTCTGACTGAGATTGTGTATTAGACTTTAAATTTAAGAATGTGTGTGCGCATGTTGGAAAGACAGACAGAGAGAGAGAGAGAGAGCATGTGTGCTGGGGGGCGGGGGGTTTGTGTGGATGGAGAGTGACGTCAGCTTGCAGAATCACATGTTGCCAGTGTTGCAGAACCAGAGAAAGGAGCTCTCAGCTCAGCTGCCTGACTCATACGGTCACGCAGACCTGCTGGGATGCTGTGCCCTTTACCCCTTCTAGTTAGTATGCTTCTACATTGTGTGACTCAGTGACTGCCAGCTCTGAAACCATGCCTCAACACAAGCTCACAAACAAAGGTACTGGGGCTTCTAGGGAGTTTGACAGCAGTGTGGAATAAACCTTAACATAACATAACATAACCCTCTTCTAAAGGGTGAGAGGCACGTGGAGAAAAGGCCTCTGCTAGAGGTGTAGCATTCCTAGTCCTGTTCAGAAGCAATTCGAGTGCGCAGCTACCACATCTGTGGGAGTGGCAGACACTCTGGAATTAGCTACAGTGCACGTGTGAGTGAGCTTGGTCATCCGTTGGGGGCGGGGGGGGGGGGGGGTAAACTGGGGTTCGGGTGTAAGGTGGAACCAAGGGCCTTACCGCATACTTTCTTCATCCCAGGATGAAATCACAGAATTATCAGATAAAATTAATTACACACAAGAGGTCTGCAAACTTCCTTCATTCCAGGGTCTGCTGCAGTACCCACACTCTATCTTAAGGGCCCTTAGGCATGACTTAATGCTCGGATGGTTGAAGGTGACACATTAACATATAAATCAATGGTTGACTTGTACTGTACCAGGTCAAAGCAGATATGAATATTTATGGTAACACTCGGTTTTGGCTATTTAGCAATGGTTTATTCATTTAAATGTCACTGAGAATAGGTTAGCATGTGTCCGTTGACAATACTGTACAGTTTTGTAGAGTGCCCTTCAGTAGGTACTGGGATGGACTAGAGAATGGAGTGTGTGTGTGTGTGTGGGGGGGGGGGGGGGGGGCTAAACCCTCCCGTAGTACAAATTACAAAGCAAGCATAACCTGACCGCTCTTTTAATCATCGACCACGGCATGCACGAAACCCCCCTCCCCATTGGCGAACTGTACAAGACTTCAAAGGGGCCAGCATGTCATCATCTAACCCACAACCCACAGGGGTCAAATACGGAGAACAAAGCAAACCGTAAACATGGCTGTGCTTTCTGGTGGCCGTGCATCATGGGCATGCTACATCATGGAGAAGAAGGATTCCAGCAGAGCATTCCTTTATGCACGGGATCTTTAAAGCTACCCTGTATCTACCAGTAGTATTAAGGCTTACGTCATCTTAGGAATTAATTCTAACTACATTCATTTATTTAGTATTAATTTAGATTATGTATTATTGATTTATTTTTAATAACATGTTGCAGCTAAACATGGTGCTTTTCAATTATGCTGAAAGATCTTTCTTAAAACTACATATGATTCCCTTCAATGCAAAATATCTGCATACCTTTTCTGTACTTTTTTTTTCTTCTCACCACTGTACCTAAGAGAAGGGTCAAAATGCAAGCATGACTTCCAACTGGAAGTCTGCAATCAAACTGTTGCTTGCTTTTCAGTCTTGGAGACCATCTGCAGTGCTTTTGTTAGAAAAGTCTAAAAAAGTTTTTGCAAATCTTATTCTAACCAGTAGCATAGTTTTAAAGGTGTGGGAAGTGAGGAAAAAGCTCAGTGACACTGTTCATCACTTAGCAACACTGGCATCCTGAATCAGGTTCCACACTGTTGCCCAGAGTGGCAGGCCAGTGATGTGCAGTCTCTTCAGAAACCAGAGCCAGAAGCTATTGACAGTGTCCCAGCTGAACCAACCCCTGCCTGCAGGGGGGATTGTGGTTGTGTGCAGGCAAAGGCTAGCTCATTCAGAGCAGTGAGAAGTCAAACAGCCAATGTGTAATAACCATGCTGTTCAGAGGACGTGAGTTTGAAGGGGCCAGGTGGATAAACGTGGATTCCTGGATATCCAAGAGGACAAGGGAGAGTGTCATGTTTATCACATGCACGCACACACACACAGATGCACAATCAAGAAAAAGTGTTCAGTTGTAAATTAGACACATTTAGTCATTCAATGGATTTAGGCAGCAACCATAGGATGTGCACAGAACATTGTGCACAAAAGATTGTCTGCAAGTGGGCCTGGATCAAGGGCCCTGCCAAAGAGTGATCAAGGGGAAATTACAGTTTTACAAATGAGAGGATGTCATTTAAGTAAATGGTTACTATAGCCAGCTGCCTCCGTTTTCCCCACAGCATGCTGCTTTATGCACTGTGCTCAAGCCCTGACCTATCGCCTATAGCTCTTAGAAAACCAGAACAAGAAACATAAGAAATGTTAAGACCAGAGTAAATTAAGAAGTTAGTAGAATCACATGGCAAATATGACATGCCAAATAAACTACAAGAAAAGGGAAAATCCTAATGAGCCATGTTGAAGAACCTTTCACTGGATGAATAACACATGAAGGCAAAAAGACTTTTGTCCGAAAGGTTTCCAACATGTGGAGTTTAGTTGAAAACATACATATTTGTTTCTCAAAGGATCACTGGCAAAAGAGTACGAGATAAAATGGGGTGATGAAGATTGATGATGAGGAAAGGCACTAGGGGAACATTAGAGGAGAGGATAAGCTCATACAGCAAATCATTGCACAGAGAGGATAAACATCGGCAAACCTGCCTCCCTCCCCGGAGCCTCGCGAGACCACTGGCGAAGAGCAAGGAAGGAAAGGGTTAACCCCAGGAGACTAAACAGAAGGTGAAGAAAATGACTAATTGAACACTGGTATATCGCCCCAACAAGCAAGGGGCTGAGATAAAAAGGAACTAGCAAAAAAAATCTTACAAGTCATGCTGCACTGAACAGTAGGATCACATCTGAGAGCAGTCAGGACTCACGGTCCTACATGTCTGGCAGTGCATTCTCACAAGGCCTGGGGCAAGAACACTGCACATGCATATTACATAGAAAGAAATACTGAATAGCTAGAGTGATTTTTTTTGAGGGAAAAAAAAGTACATGTATTCAACACAAGTAAGGAAACAAAATTAAATTTGTAACATACAAAGATATGAAAGAAATTCACTTGTTAAGTATGTCAACTTTTAATGTATGCACATTAATTAAAATTAGGTCAATTAAACTTTTTAAGTCCAGTTATGGTAGAAATTGTAAATTTTTCAGGTACTAGTCTGTTCTTACATTAGAAGTGAGTAATGATGATGTCTGTTGGAATAAACAGATGGACTAACTGCTCAAACACATGATGGTAGTGGCAGTTTCACACTTGAGGAAAACATGAGTGTGATCTACTAATGATCTCGAGACAGAATTACTGTGGATGAAGAAAGACGACCAGAATAAACCAAAAAAGAAAGGCCTACTTATGCCAACGGCTGCAGGACCCACCCGCCTGTCCCACAAAGGACAGACACGGATGCATGCCCAAACAGAGACAAGGCTGCTGATTTGTATACGCAGTGGTGCGCCTGACCAATCAGAGCAGCTGTGGCACTGGACACCACGGTTACTTCCAAGCCAGCCATGGGAAAAGCAAACTGAATTAAATGCAGTGAATTTGCCTTTTGCAGCTGGCCTAACGTAGGCATATCATCATGTTTAGCGCAGAGCAACGTGACGGCAGACAGGATGGCCTGGCTTCAATCTACCAATGATTCTGTCTTATAGGAGATTTGATTAATGAAGAGTACAACTTTCCCCATAAAAAGACTTTTTGGATTGAAAAGTCAAGACTATAATGGATCTCTCTTGTAGGAAAAGACAGGGTTTGTTCCAGTGGGTGCCCAGTAGGGTTTTAGTCCCAGCAGGGTTTTTGGCCCCTGCAGGGTTTTAGCACCAGGAGGTTTTTAGTCCCATTAGGTTTGTTTGCCTTTTTATAATGGTTGAAACAGCTTTAGACATATCATATCTGAAAGATATGATCTCACATTTGATTTGAATACAAGTCGTTTGCCCTCTGTCTGTGGAGGGTTACGGAGGAGTGCGTCTAAGGCGATGACATCACCTCAGAGCATGACAACTGACACCAGCACTCACATTGACCCACCACCCTCTCGTCTTTGTTAACCGAGCGGCCAATCATTAGAGCGCGTCTTCAATTATTCAGGGTGCTGCCATGTCACTTCTTCTGTCTGATGAAGACGAATGGCCAGCGCTATGGCGAGAGGAGAGAGCGAGAGAGAGAGAGAGAGAGAGAGAGAGAGAGAGAGAGAGAGAGAGAGAGAGAGAGTCCGTACTTGAGGGCTGCAGGGAACACATGTCGATGTCTACAGAGATAAAATGAGCTAATGCTTTTTAGCATGGACTGTGTGATTAAAGAGGACTGTAGCCGTTCAGGCAGGATAAACTACACATGCCGTCTATACAAGCTGGAACAAAAAGGCCTGGTTTATATGGACTGTAATCGTAATGTGTAATGTTACATCTTCCTCCTGTTATATTTTTGGGTTTCTGGGTTGAGCTTATAGCTTGTAAGTATGAACTTCCCCTATTCCCTGATGCTCAGTGCCCAACATCTGCTCTTCAAGGTATCCACCCCGTTTCATGGGTTCAGCTGGGGGAATGAGGTTTGGCACACTAAAGACCAGCTTGGCTGCCTTTAATAGGGTGTTGCATGCTGGTCAGACCAGAACACCTGAGAGGGAGGTGGGGTTAAAGCCAAACAGGCCAAGTCCACTTGCACTCACCACAACAGCCTGAGCCAATCACACTCACACTACTGCATGCCCTGCTGGGCACAGATTAGGGTAATACACTGGGTATTAGAATATGGAAAAAGAATACACAAGCATCAGTAGTTCAAATAACAGAACACCTGAATTTGAATGACATTATTTTACAGTCTAAGATTTATGATTGTGAACTGACACTGGTAACAGCATCAGAAATTTGAGAGAGAATCACAGAAGAAAGATTTTTGAGTATTGAGACAAGGAAAGTGAGTAAAAGAGGAAATGAGGTAGGGAAGCAATAAGAGAGAGAGAGAAAGAGGTAAGGGGTAAAGGATGGAGTGATGCAGGAGGAAGTGAATAAAGAAGGAAATGAGGTAGGAAGGGAGTATAGCAGTGAGGCATGGAATGTAATGGAGTGAAATAGGGCATGAGGGATGTAGGGAGGGAGTGAAGGAAGGAAATGTAGTATAGGAGTAAATGAGGTAAGGATGGAGTGAAGAAGGGAATGAGGTAGGGAGTGAGGTAGCAAAAGAGAGACTGAGGTAGGGAGGAAGTGAAGAAAGGAATGAGGTAGATAACCAGAGTGTTCTAGAGGGACAGAGAAAGGGAATGACAGAGGTGCGTTAGCAGCTGTACGGTGCAAAATATGCCTGGGTGCTCTCACCTATAGGCTTGGCTGGCCCTCACAGGATTAATGTGGGACAATCTGTGTGAATTAATCTTCGTGGAGAGGCAACCTGATGCCCCTTGCATCTCCTGCAGCTGCCTGCCCTACTGTGAAGTCCTCGTCCCACCTCACTCTACCATTGACTGACGACCAGCAGAAATCTGGTCTCCTAAATCTGCTTGAGAGCCTCCCAGGATTCAGGTGACCAAGCGCAATGAACTGGTTTACCCTATTTTTTATTACCATTTTATCTTCTTGGTTCTTTCCTGTTCTAGGGCGTTTTTTTTTTTTTTTTTGCAAACCCAAGACTGACATCATTATGTACATGTTGCTACTCCCATGAGTTTGTTCGTATGCACAGACACATGTGAGGGCAGAGAAGTGTAGTCACACCTTTCCCTGAGGGTGCATGTCTGGTGCGAGAGTTCATCCGATGTTGTCATCAGCCCAGGGGCTTAGACCACCAAGCAGCTGCTAAAATACTGAAGCTCTACTTGCTTCCCCCCCCAAATCTCTCTCTCTCTCTCTCTCTCTCTCTAACACACACACACACACGCGCGCTCTATTGGTATTGAAAAATGTGGGAAAAAACCCCCACCTCTCAGTCACCAGAAGAACTTGAATCATCCATTGAAATCTGTCTGGAATGGCATACACAATCCCCCAACATTCCATACAACAGATTGCACACACTTGTTAGAGACACGGTACAGTATAGCAACAAGAAGAGCAAACACTAATCTGAAGACTCAATTTAATTTTTCTCTCTTTTGTGTTTGCAAACCTCTATTATGCGTTCAGCTTAAATATGATATTACTTTGGAAGCCCAAGACAGCCGGACACACACAAACGCACATTTTCTTTATGTTAACCAGACACAAACACAGTCCTCTTTAGCGCAGTCAAGAACACACATTAGAACGATCACACTCTTTGGGCAATGCAACTATTAAAGAGGTGAGTGATTAACTGGCTAATTGAGTGTGATTGGGACATTAACAGTGCATAAACACATAAGAGAATAAATGGGATCATATTAGCCGTGATAGGGGAGAAGGCAGAGTGTGTAGAACAGCCCGCTTGCTTGTGTACGGCTGGCATTCACGGTGAAGCCTGACAGATTACATCGTCAACACACTAGTCTGACTTGCGCTGCTGGATTTAAGCGCAAACAAATGCGAATCTTATAACATTTCCCGGAAACAAACAGGTCAGCCACTAACCCAGACTGTGTTCCCATGCAAAACGCAGAGTGATCACCACGCATTGTTTTTTTCTGTGTGACGGGCGATTATGACATCTCAGCACATTACACTGCTAGTGTTCTGAAATATTCAGCAACCTAATTAAAACACAAAAATGCTTTTACACCCAATATGCCAACTGGTTTCAATCATTTCCTGCACAAACAGAATTTATAATTATGTAAATATATACAAATTTTCCTGTGTATTTTACTATGGATAATAAATGGAAAAAAAAACAACTGGTCAGATCCTGCAAATGATGAATGTATATAGAGACTCTTTAGGTTCCAGAATGAGAATTACTGGCTGAAGTCAATGAAGAAGTCGAACCTTTTCCCAATGCATCAAACAGTGAAATAAAATACAGTCAGTGGAATAAAACACCACATTCAGTCACAGCATGTGAGCTTTTTACTGTTGAGCAGTGTGGTCTCTTGCAGTGTGTGTGTGTGTGTGTCTGGGCACTCTCCCCCCCCTTCCCCATGGTCCTCTAGTTAACCCTACCCTGCCTCCCTCCTGTCAAAAGAGCATGTCCACCATGAGGCCCACAGGCACTAGTGACATTACTCGCTGCATCATGTGCCAGACGTACAAGTGTCCGGAGACGAGACGTCAACCGCTGACGGAGGAAAACGGTGACAGCAGCAAACATGAAAACAAAACCAAAAAGACACAGAATGAGCATGGAAGAAAAGACGGTAACATTAGAAAAAGCGTGATAGCAGTGAAACACCACAGAAGGGGAGACAGTAAAGACTACAGCATGAAGCCGAACGAACTGACGGTCTTCCGTACCTGATAGCATAAAGGCTGTTAAAGGCCATCTCTGCAGAAACAACATGTATCAAGTTTTGGGAAAGATCATGTTAAAGTAATTGACTCATTTAGCTTTGCACATGCTGAGAAAAAAAAAAAAAAAAAAAAAAAAAAAAAGGTGAATGCTTAATATTGGTGAATGCTCTCAATTTAAATGAAGATCAGTTAAAAGACTGCTCTTTGTAATGTGCTATTCAGTATGACACACTGCTTAATAATTCTATTATCCTCAGAAACAGAGCTTTCCGAACCATCCCAATAGATTGCCAACATTATGCATGTGACGCACAATGGGTTTAACAGCCATTATGACAGGAGCATTAAAAAAACCAAAAAACCAAAAAACCCAGATGCCACTTCTGCGTTCTCTGAAACTGGTTGATGATAATTGATCTTCAGTATCAATTATTAATCATGGGCAGAGTGGCAGCCCTGACGGGGACAAAAGGGGAGCGGCTCTTCAGCTGGGCTAAGGCGCAGACGCCACGGCTTATCGCCTGGACACAGGGCGCGCTCGCCTCGGATGCCGCGTCATTATTCAGCCCCAGATGGAGGGGCCCATTGTTAGTTTGTCCCGGGGATTGATGCTCTGCCTGGGAAGAGGGTCATCCAGCACCCGTGACCTTTCCCGACCTCTACCTGCGGCGGGAGGGCTGATGTGATCTGGGATCTTAGGCCACCGGTGGCATGGCGGCCAGCCAGGTGGCAAACGGAGATGCAGCTGGGGAGGGAACATCCCAAACCCACGGTGCGGGACTGCAGCTGGTCTTCCACCGGGCTTCATGACTTTAAAACTGCACTACAGGGTCTTTATGGAAAATTCTGAGATGCCCACGATGAGGTAGTATCTCTCCGCAGCTTGTACATGTGCCAGGAGAGAAGGAGAAGCTCTATAACACGTTATCTTAAAGGGAAGATGGTTGACCATAGCCATGCATGGCGACATCTTTATGCATAAGCACCCTGTATTCGAGCATGCAATAGAGGGGAAGACCTTGCAGATGGGACCATTAGCCGGTGCTGTCAAACACGGGCTGCCCATATGATAACAAATACAAATCACCTCTGTGGGAACAAAACGCATCCACCCACATTCTCACTATCTCCCCCAGTGGTTAACAAGCTATTGCAAGGGGGATAAGACCCGGGGCCCACGAAAGGCAGAGTCTGATTGGGGTGGCTCTTGATGTAAAACATTCATCTCCTGCACTCTCAGATCTCAAGGCTTCATTTTGCCTTCTCCACCCACCTGCTACTGCCCCCTCCAACAGCCCGTCTCTGTCTCCTCCCTCAATCTGTCTATTCCGCAGCTGGGGCACAAAGCGGCAAGATCATGTCCACATTTTGCCCTCATCAGGAGGGTGGGGGAATCCTCAGTCGTCCAGGAGATTCTGAATCGAGCAGAGAGCGGTGACGATTTCACACCTATGTGAAAGTCTCGTTTCTGGCTGAGGGGAGATGTGAATCCACCAGTCCCGTCCGTCATGTGAACCGCTTAAATGCCCCAAGCGGCACGGGTCTGAGTGATTCACCGCTCGACCGGCTTGACGGACAGGGCCATTTTCTCTGCGATGGCTATAGTAATCCGGCTAATCACACGCACGCCGGAGCCCTCAATAGGTAGGCGAGGTCAATAATACAAATCCGGCCGGGTCTGCTCGAACCCGGTTTCAGTTATAAGGCCTTTTTGTGTGCCAATTTGTTTATACTTGTCATGTTGCAGCCCCTTGATAAAATTGTCAGTGTTTGAGGAGAGAGAAGGAAAACAAAGAACAGGAGAAGGGAGGAACAGCACTAGAGAGAGAGAGCGAGAGAGAGAGATTCCAGTTAAAAAGCCACCATAACAATGGGTGCGCATGTGTAAGTGACAGTGAAAGATGTTGGTTAAAGAAATGCACAGAGGCATTCTTGGTTTGTGAAGCATGTCTCTGCTCTGGAGCAAAAAAAAAAAAAAAAAAAAGTTGATCAGATCTAGGACACGTTTCACATGATAACGTCGCTGTACGGCGGCTGCCTGGGCAACTCATGCATGCTTGTTACCATATCTCAACAGACAAAGGACAGACCGAAAAGGGCAAACAGAAGGACCAGGGGAAGACAAAGAACTTCCCCCTTTGCTCAGGCTCATTGATGGAGTAGGTGACTGTCACAGCTTTAATGTAAGCCCTAGATTCACCACTGCATTCAGCATCCATTCGCTCAGACACTTTTATTCGAAATGCTCAAAGTTTCACATAAACCCGCAGTGTTCTTTTACTCATTTGGTTAAAGCAATTTTAACCCACTAAGAATTGTCTAGGCTTGTCGCTTGCTCCCATGTTGCATGTAGAAAATCACTGCTTCAACATTTAAATGTAAAGCTCTCATCTCCCTGGTTACCTAATGTGTGAAAGGCACTTCTGTGATTTTGGATCAATACCATTATAAAATGAGCAGTCTCACATCACAGCCAGCTCTCTCCCTCTGTCTGTGTGTGTGTGTGTGTGTGTGTGTGTGTGTGTGTGTGTGTGTGTGTGTGTGTGTGTGTGTGTGTGTGTTTCTGCTTATGTTTGTTTGAGTGAGCTCCTGGGGGGAAAGAAATAATCAGGCCACTGAAGACGAGTTTTAATCTCCTTTTTTCCAGGCTCTGTCAACTTCATGTCAGGCTCCAATTAAAATGGATGCTTTTCATTGCCACCAAGCTCCTCTTTAAACCTCCCTAACCCTTATGCTCGGCCGTCAAGGCAGAGAAAGACCAGGAAGAAGACCAGTGTCTCCTTCAGAGGAAGGTCCACCCGGCCATCATGTTTGGGCCGTGGTACACCCATGAACATTGATGTGGGAATGTTTCTCTCTTGAGTCAAGCGATTCTTCCACATCAAAGCAGACCAAGAGGACTGAACAGCCAGCACCTTTAGTGTAGCAGAGTTCATCTGCACTATGCGTCTTCTCATTTGGACAAATGAGAAGAGCCGGCCGCACTGGGCGAAAATGACCCAGTCAGGACAACTTTCAGGCGAACACTCATTTCTGACTGTACGGTTCTGTTTCTCTCCCCCGCTCTCTCTCTCCATCTACCACTCACACACCAGGCATGTCTTAACATCTCTCTCTCTCTCTCTCTCTCTCTCTCTCTCACACTCACACACACACACACACAAAACCAAACTCTTGTCACATATGTCTTACTCAGCATGATATAAATTCCTCCATTAGTTGTACAAGCTTAGTAAGAGCTGTGTAACGCTGCCAAGAAATGTGCATTTGTTGCCATGTGCAACCCCCCATTAAACTCTCTCTCTCTTGGGTAAAGCAGGAGCAACATGCTAAGATGTATAACCTTTACATCTGAAAGGGTCAATTTACACTTATCTGCCACTCTAATCCTCAGCAAGCCCATAACAGTGGAGCAGAAGGAGCTAACTTACAGAATGGAATATAACGCGCAAGAACTTTATTGTTGCTCCAGAAACACCCCATCCATTTACAGTAGAGTCACATTCATGACAGGTCAGATCAATGGGAGATTTCCATTGAGACCCATTTCAAATTATGTTGTCCAATAGGAGGGAGAAGGAAAGAATTGTAGCACTTGGGCCTGGAGGTCAAAGTGAGGCATGACTGACATCAAAATTAAAATACAACATTGATTTCTTACACACCAATATCTCCTGTCTGCAGCAGCTGTGCACACACACACACACACACACACACACACACACACAAATGTACACAGACACACTAGTCAGCAGCACGGTGCAATTCGATCTGAGGCCCGGGAGACCTGGCAGAGTGAAGGTAGGGAGACCCACAGCACACTAGAACATTGCAGTTCTAGACCTTGGAGAAACTAAGCTGAGAGCAAGAGTTACATGTGACAGTGTAGATCATTCTTTCCTCATTCCTATGGTGAGCTTCCTGAAAAGAGACCAGCCACCGCTCTGCTACTAGCCAGCGTGTTGCACTGCTTTAATCAGTCGTACAGCCACTAGCTTATGACATGGTTACCCTTCCAAAAGTAAGGGGCAAAAGCCATCACTTCCTGCTTCTGCCCCCTGGATCTGCCCCAGGGACACAGTGCAGAGCTCTTCCCTGAATGGGCTTGCCCAGGAAAGAGCATTAACCCACGTTCCTTCACAAACGTCACGCAGAACAAAGCTTAGCAGGATACGGGAAACAAATCAACAAGAGGCTACTGACGTCTCTAAGAAAACTGCTGGACAGGTATTCTCCACGTACATAAACATGCACACTCAGAGCAAAAATAAGTGTCCCTGACAAATACAATGAATCTATGGCCATTTCACCAATCTAGCACTGATATGTCTTACATTGAAATGTAATGTAGATGACACAATCAAGAACCATGACTGACCACGAGAAAGCAAAATGAACAACTGTAGTGTAATCTATAGTATTCCCAGAGTAGACTGTTCATACCTGTAAAACAGAAGCCCATACCAGGACCAAGTGTATGGTATTTAAAGTAATAGGCTGATACAGTGAGAGGGATTATAATTATTAAATGCTGGTGGGGCACCCAGGGGAAATTAGAGGTATGAAGACACACAAACGATCAGTAATGGGGGCTAAGGGTGCAAATATCAAAGTATACAGCTGCAGAGTGTGCAGTGGATTCATCACAGAGCTCTTCAATGGCTGTATCATGTGTGACAGAGGTGCACTATTCCAGCTCTACTTCCAGACTCTCTGCTTTTTCACATTTACTCCGGATCAGCTCCAGGTTTGCTCTCACCTGTATGACGAGTGCATTAACACACACACACACACACGTCATTATGTCAGAAGCCAGAAGAGCGCATGTGCTAGTCATAGTCACACAACTGCAGCTCCTGTGTTCCCAGGTGAAAGCCTCGTGCCCGCCTGGGGTGAGGGTGGGGTTGCGTGTGGGGTTGAAGGTGGGGTTGGGTGTGGGGTTGAGGGCAGCATTGAGGGTGTTGGTGTTGGGGTGGGGTTGGGGGAGACTGCTACAGCGTCCCCCGCTGGGCCTGGCTCACTAGAAGACATTGACCCAGTCTGTCCCTATTCTGCTTATACCTTCATACAGGAGAATTAGACCCTGGCATTTAAGTAGCCTTTGATAAGAGCCACAGTGGCCTAAAAGACATGCTCTCTTCTGTTTCAAAGGAAAATTACTAGATAGATCAATTTGACCTTTTGAATAACATGGCGGAGTCTACAGTATCTTAAGGGCAACAAAAGATGGTAGGGGATATAAAAGGATCTCCAAACATTGCGGAGCTCTTGGTCTTCTCCGTTTTTGCGCCCCCTCAACAGGTCCCCGAGTGGTGTTGAATGCAAATGAGTAGGCATAGTGCACCATGCACAGCATAATAACCACAGCTCACAGGAAAAAAGACAGTAAGAGATCAAGTGAAAAGGTCTGTAGCTGGACCTTCAAGGTGGTGGGTGGTATTGCCTTAATAGAGATCTCTGCTTGGGTTCTGTTCCAGACTTTTTTTGGGGGGGGGGGGGGGGAGAAGAGAAGAGGGACTTGTTCTCCTGCTGAGGCCGGGGGCAAGGGAGGTGCGCTGGGATACTTGCGTGTCCTCCTGGCTGAAGGGTCTGGATCTACACTCCTGTGAGCAGTACATAATGAGGCAGACTCCTGTCTGTAGGAGGTGGTCACCCTGGTGCGGATGAAAGCAAAATAAAGCCAGCAAGAGTTGGGGTTAGTCGTTTGAAGTTCAGTTGCAAAACCCATACCCAATACTCACGCTGTAACATTAACGGGAAAAACCCGGTTTCAAAAAAGCCTTTGGTTTAAGCTATTAATAAGTAAACTGGATGCTTTTGTTGGCGCTAATGAAAGGTGCCACCCTGGGCCTAAGCAGTCAACTTAATGCACTGACCATTAGCTCAAGGCTAAGACCACAGCCTTTTCAAACATTTCTCCTGCTGTGCTTGAGTGTATGTGTACGCAGTACCAAACGGATCTCCTCCAGACCCATGAGAAGGAGACACGGTCAGAGGGAATAATGGAGTATTGTCCTGCTCTAACCTGCCTACACCAGCATTAGGAGGTTTTATAAAAGACTGCCAGAAAGAACAGTATTGCAAACGCATGATTGTGACCGATGCAGTGTTTATAAAGAGTTTATAAAACGCAAAATATTTCACAGAAAGAATGAGTAGATGGATTAAGTACAGAGTAAAAGTGACTGTAGATTACAACAGGCTACAGGATAAGAGGGAAGATCAGAGCAGATTTAGAGTGCAGATTAGGAGAGCCAAAGGCAGGATGAGGCATATCACGAGCGCGTACGTCTTTAGCATGCCTGTGGTGCAACGCTTCAGGGGATGTCAGAAAACTCGTACACCGTGCCTTCATCCCTGTGGCTATGGCAGGCCCGCAAATTCACCCCAACAGTGAAAACTGCCTTTGCCGT
>NC_137503.1:5822500-5912500 GCF_041902795.1 Electrophorus electricus
CCCCGGAGATTTGCGCTGCTAACTTCAACGCACATTAGCACAAAGCCTAGATGTTCACCCGTCTGGCAGCACAAAAGCACTACAAAGCAATGCCACCGTAGTAAACAAACGTTACCATGTGAGCGAGAGCTGTGATGTTTATGGGGATGGCCTCACCATTTAATGCCTTACACATGTGCTTTGCTCTCAACAAACATCCTCACTCACCATCCAGCAATCCCCATCTACTATGCTTATACATCTATATTATATCTATACATACATGTATGTGTGTGTGAGATATATCTATATATATCTATATATATATATCTATATATATATATATATATATATATATCTATATATATATATCTATATATCTATCTCACACACACACACACACACACACACACACACACACCTTCATGAGTCACTCATGGAATACAGCAGGATTTTCTATGAATAGACATAAGGATTATCCAAAAAGACACAAGGGTCGTGTGTATATTTACCCAGCATGTTGGCAGAGCGCAGTAACAATATGCATAAGAACAGGGATGGACGTGCCATTAACTGCACCTATTATGCTTTTGACTGGGTGGGGATGAAAGCTGTCATAAACCCTTATCATGGACCATAAAGTCTGTCTGCTCTCCAGCTATGTAAACAGACCTCAATCACAAATTGCAGGGGTAATACAAACAGCATTATATGGAAGTGTTGTAAAGTAGTCAGGCATTGGGAGTTTGTGTGTTGGTAAAGGAACTGTGCAGCAGCACTTTTTGAGCCAACCCTGCTGCCCAGTCCTTTCTCGGGCTGCCGCGGCCAGCAGCAGTGAGAGTGTTTTGTCCTTGTTGTTCCTGAGGCATTTCTATGAGAGACTGAACAAAGCATACATGCAAGACGACTGCGCTGTTTGAGGAAAATCACTGTTTTCCCAAGACCACAAGTATGTTGGTCTCTGTGTGCGAGAGAAAGTGTGTGTGTGTGTGTGTGTGATATAAACAGAGAGAGATAAAGGAAAACAGAGTTTAAATACTCATCCATCACTGCATGTTTTGTCCTAAAAACACATCCCATCTTCTTAACTTTGTATGTATATTTCCAGTTTCTTCACTGACGTTTGTGAAAAACATCATATGGTTGTGGGCAAATTGGTTTCACAGGGAACAAACTGAAGTTTGCAATCACTGCTATGAATCCACTGAGGTCCATCCCATCTTTGGCTAGCCACCAATCCCTTACATCCTCCACCTGTCACTCAACCAACATCACCCTTTCCTTTGCCTTGCTTTGAGGCTCGGTCAGCAAGAGTGCATCTGCCCACTAAATCTCCTATTGTCTCTGGACGGCTGCACCACAAATCAATGACGCAGCTTCATTGCCTTGGTTTAGCTGGCCTCATTAAGAGAGCGTTCGTTGGGGATTAATATAATTGTTCATTATGTTTTAATCAGATTAGGTGCCTGGCCAGGCCACAGGTCTTGTCGGGGATGAAGTGGGCCAATCCTGCTGGGTTAGAGCCCTTTGGGCTACTGTTACCACTGCATGGGCTGACCTTTCAACAGGTCTCAGGAGGTTTTTCTAGGCCACCAGGGATGTCCTTAAGGACATTGCTGACTCCTGGCTGATTTCATTTAAAAAATAAATGTCCTCTTTTACTCACAGTACATTTGCTTATCATCACTGAATCAGACAAATAGATGAGTAGTTTACTAATACAGTCAGTGGTAATAAGCAATGCTTTACTTATGAGCTTAACACCAGACCCCTCATTTGCACCGTTTGCATTTCTATAAGGTGCGAAAAAAGCAGAATATCTCCTGCACGACCTTTGGTATAAACATCTAAACGAGGTGGCCCGGAGTGCTCCTGTCCCCACTGCTTTCCCTGTGCTCATGTCTCCTTAATGGAAGAAAGCTGCAGTGAGACTCTGGTTGCCAGAGCATCAGGGCTGATTCTGTGCATCTGTGCGCGGTGGGCCTGGGAGACCTCAGCAATGTGATCCACCAATAAACAAACCAGGCCAGAACTATGCGGGAACATACAGCGGGATGAGGCTGGCACAGCAGGGCTGCGCGCGTGGGCGGGGGCTCCCTGCCCCAGCCTCTCCAGATGCATCGCAAGGAAGGCCCCCGGGCGTGGACGCAGCAGCCGCGAGGAAGCTAAACCCTCCCCTCCCTGCCCCTCTCGCTCCCTGATCAGGCCTCACCCTGACGAGACCTCCGGAAAAGTTACAGTGAGGCAGGGGTGGGGTCATTCGGTTCAGGGAATGTTACAGAGCAACGTGAGACGAGAAAACACACGAAGCAGGTTTGCTTTACTTGGTCCATCACTGGGTTCCTCTCCTCGACAGAAGGTGCACAATTAGTACTAGCAGACCAGAACCTAGATCAAAGATTTCAGATCGACAAGTTTTTAAATTTTAAGATCTCACATGGAGACATACCATCACCATCTTTTTGACGCTAAAGGTTCCGCATGTGGGCCAAAACCAGCCTAACAGCAGCAACAACAGAAAGGGTAGGTAAATAAAGAGGCACATGAGAACAACTTTGGCTGGGTTGCGTGCGACGTGGAGGCCCAGTGGCTTCTCGGGAGCGCATACTTCTCTGACAGCATCATTAGGCAAAGTGAGTGTGGCCTGGGAGCCACATTCCATTGGAGATGGTCGGGGGCGGGCAGCCAGACTCTGCCCGGGAGAGGGTGGCTGAGCTGTGGGTGCGAGCAGTGGCTGGAGCCCAGCCCAGCACTGCTCCTCTCCAGGTCCCAGAGGGCCTGCCTTCCACCCACACACAACCCAGCAGGCTCACAGTCCTCTCTTTCTTTTACTGCCACGGCATGCTTCTAACGCAGCGCCTCTGCACGTAGATCGGAGTTTTAGGGACGCCTACGCACGTCTGAGCAGCAGCACGTTAACGGAACGGGCCGGAGTGCCGATTCAGTCGGGCTCTGTCCTTTCCCACAGGGTTCGTTAATAACGGGCTTTGGCGCGCAGGGGGGAGTAAGACAGGAGTAATTGATGCTTACGGTGCCCGCTGCCCCGTGCGCACGCCATCACCGACTACAGCAGTCCAGCATTCGGAAGAGCAGTAGCACGTAAGGCTGAGGCTGCCCACAGCTGACACAGGTCTTCAGCTCCTACTCTGAGGACTACCCGGCTTTGCTAATCAGCTCAAGTCAGCACGTAGAATTATTAAGTGAAATCAATGCGGCGGTACATAATCGTGGAGGGCTTCTACTTAACGGGAAGTGCACTTAGGCAAGCACCCACATCACACAGGTAGCTGCCTAATAATCTGCCACTCTCACCTTGGAGAAGAAAAAAAAAAAAAAAGACAGTCACTTATTTACTGACCGCCCGACTACCATGAGCGTAGAAGGAGGACAAAAAACCCCCCAAAAAACTCTTCTGCTTATGTAACCCAGCTGAAGAAGACAAAGGAGCAGACATGACTGAGAGTTAGCTCCATCTCGGAGATGGGCACAGTGGAGCAGAGGGTGACGTGAGAATCGGAGGGAAATGTTGCTTTATTCTGAAGTCTGCCTGAGGGGCCCATCTCATCTACTCCCTCACTCTCTCGTTCTCGCTCTCTCTCTCTCTCTCTCTGCTTCTTTGTGTCTTTCCCTTTCACTCCTCAGGGTCATGACCATCACAGTCATCCTGCTATTTTCACAGAAGGGGCCCCAACTTGCTTATTTAAAAGTTGAGCTCGGCCACGCCGTTCTTGCTCGTCTGGCACATTAATGCCTACTCCTCTTCCTCTGGAAGTACATTACTGCTGAGAGACCAAAGCATTCAGAAGTCACCACACAGCCTCACCAGAGCATGACAGTCTTAAAAGATGCTATTGCTTAATTTCACCCTTGTTGCTAAATAACACTGCAACAGTCGTTTGTATTTTTGCATTTAAAAAATTATTATTTTTTTTGCTCTAACGAAATTGGATTTGGACTGAATTTAGGGCTGCAGGGAATCCCAGTGTGAGTAAAGGAAATGTAATAAACTGCACTAGGCACACCTGTGTGAGGGCACACTGGAGGAACGCTCGGAGTGTGTGTGCCGTTGTTCAAGGCTAGTGACCACTGCACTGGCTGTGCCCATGGCATTTTCTGCCAGGAGCCTTCTCACGTATACACGAAAAAGCATCTGATCAGCCAACATCTCCGATACCCTGCATGGACCTGCCAGCAAACAATTCTCACTCCGTCTTCACTCAAAGAAATCTCCAAAAGTCAAATCTTGAATGTCAAAATACAACAAGCATTAGGAGCCCTAATTTGATAATCCTTGGTTCATGGTTTCCATGAAAATTGTTAGATTATTGGCTTGCATTTCATTTATCTAATCTCATTATAATAGGAAGCTGCCCCTTTCCTTCTGCCAGGCTGAACTTTGATCTGAATAACCTGCTCAAGATTGCTCTCTTTTCTCGCACACACACACACACACACACACACACACACACACACACACACACACACACACACACACACACAGAGTGGTTTGGGATCTGGGGGAGAGGGGGTTGTAATAATTAACTTCATCCTTAGCTGTGCTCTCTCTCTCTCTCACTGTCTCTGTCGCTCTCTCTCTCTCTCTCTGTTATCTTTCAGTAATTACTTTGAGCTAATCAGGATTTATAGTGATTAATTGATGCAGAGTGGCATGTTGATATATGATTAATGTAATTAATCAGCCCAATGATAAGCCCCCCCCTTAAAATATGAGGAGTCCTTTATCTGTTGTTTCCTAGTCCAAGTTGAGTTCAGGTGAGATATATTACACACACACACACACACACACACACACACACACACACACACACACACACACACAAATATATGCTACTGAGGTGATGGCAATAAGGCTCTTTACTCTCCTTACGTGACCTTTGACATTCTGAAACTAACTAACAGATTTAAATGTTTTATGAGTTCTTGGAGATAAACAAATGGTTTTGCCAAACAAAGTAATAAACTACCTTTTTTTTTTATTAGTGCTGGATAGAACATGTTTGTTGCAGAGTCAGCGAGGGGAGCAGAAAGAGAAAGATATACCAGCAATAGAAGAACTGGGAGCCATCAGTCTATGAAGAGATTTTTTGATCCTCTGATGTGTACCTCATGTGTATCTCCTGTGACTGACACTGCATTCAGCCAATGAGAGTGGATGTTTGCACAAAGTGACCAGCTTATACCTGCAATTAGCATCAGACGGTCAGTGGGAGACAATGCAAGACTGACCTTCTCTTTAAACCAATTTAACAAAACACACCTCAAACTTCTAACCAACAAAGCCACTTTCCTTCAACAAATTGCCTTGATGACCTCAAGGCCTTTGAAGAAGAAACAACCCCCCCCCCCCCCCCAAAAAAAAAATCACCACACTGTACACCTCCTGTCTTGTCTCCAGGGACATGCTAGATCTTTCCACTATTTTGGCCTGACATCTGCTCCCGTTCAGCGGAGCCTGCATGAGAAGCTAAGGCAATGGGACATGTTTAATTGTATTAAATTGCGGTCAGCAGGCCAGCGGGGCTTTTACGGAAAGTAGTTTACGCTCTCGCGTCATACTATAATTGGTGCAGTCTGAAAGGATGCAGGAGCTGTCTTATGGGAGCTCAGTGATGTCTCCTGACACTGCAGAGCTGAATGTCATGAGACAGTGTGCTGTGACACACACACACACACACACACACACACACACACACACACACACACACACACACACACACACACACACACACACACACACACAAAAAAAAGAAAAAAAAAAAGAAAAAAAAAAAGGGGGGTGTCACTTCCATAGTCTCTTAAGTGACACTGCGTTACACCTGGCATTAACTTAGTATTGGCAATGGTGTATAAATGTAGGTACATAGTGATTTTTTTTTTTGAAGGCCTTGGGGTCATCAAGGATATTTGTTGATGGAAAGCAGCTTTGTTATTTTCCTGTCTCTTGCTGTCAAAATCCAGCTCGAGCTCTGGTAAGATGACAAATTTAGGATTTTCTTATGGAGATTGGCAGTGTGAAACAACATTTAGGACTTCATGTGGACATAATTTAGCTTGAGGCTTTCCTTAAACAATCGGTGGCAGGTGCGTTTTATCTGACAGAAATCTCAGGCTTTAAAAGGGCACATCTTCCGTATCACCACACGCACCGACACATTCACATACCGGGAGGCAATGCACACATTTTCCGCAGTCAAGGACACAAACAACCTTCGGTAACTGTTAACAGCCCAGTGTTAAAGAAATCCAAGTAAATAAAACTGGTAGTTCACCGAGTTCAAGGCAAAGACAACTCTCCCCTAGGTCTGGTTTATTGATCCTTATCCAATTTGACTTTAATTTAGCCAAACTCCTCAATAATAAAAAGAAACATACAAATTCCTAAAGGGACAGACCCAGAACAGGTTTTTGTGAAGTATAGTAAATTATTACCTGATCCATAACCCCTAACAGAACCACCATTTATTCTAGATATGCTTGTCCTGTCCAAGATTTGTTACCTAGTCTGTTCGCCCTTTTCACTCCTGAACCCTTAAAACATACGTACACTCATGTCCAGGCTCTGACTCCTCAGTTTGAGGTTCACCGCTTTAAACCGAGATCTGTGAAGCAGCCTCAAGGCTGGATGATTGAGTGAACACAGAAAGGAAGCGGTGCTGAACGCAAGGGCCGTTCAAGTTATGCGCACTGTGGACTCCCACACCGCACATGAAGCAGTTCTGAGAAATAATGATTCACATCTCTCCCAGCCTAACTGGCTGGGACATTAAACACTCTCAGTGGCATGGTAAGTCAAGCTTTTAATGCATGTAACAAAACAGCAATTTTAAATCATGAGAAAATTCCACATGAAAAAGATTTCGAATTGACATGTGAAATTTCGTCACGGCACATAACGGCAACAGCCCCCAGCAATTTGATTAAGCTTTCTCTCACTCGTATGAGGAGAAAAAAAACAACAAAACCCCCCCCCCCCATCAATTTAAAATATGTATTATGAGTTTTATTTAGCAGTAATACAAATAATTCTACACAAAAGGACAAAAATTAAATGCAAAATTAAATAAAAATGTCAATTTACAGTGAAAAACAGTGTCATGAGTGCTTTTGTAAACCTCTGACCTCAACCTGACAGGAGTGGAACTTCCGAGGGCCAACCCCAGTCTCCCGCTGGCAGTGTGGGAATGACGCAGCAGCACTGAGGCCATGCGAGCTTCTCCCAATTTCTAGGTAATGAAATTCAAATTCAAAGTCAGGTGGAATCCCTTTAACCATCCATGCCAAATGCCCCTGGCACAGGCAGTCAGAAGGCCCTAACGCAGGCTTCCGAGCAGGTGCCAGAGTGCTCCAGTGTTACTGCGCTAATTCAGTTCAACAGCCTGGAGCGCTTGGGTCAGTCCCATAACAGAGGTCAGGCCTCCCCAACATGTGCTGCCGCGCATCAGCCCGTATCCAGCGGAATGCGCCTGCCCTGGGTCTCGGCCATCCGTTTCCCTCCCCAGCCTCTTTCACGGCCATGGACAAGCTCTGACATTAACTGTCCAATAAGTAATGCGCCAGTGGCGGAATCGGGTTTGAAATAAACCAATAACTGCAAGGTTGCGATGCAAAATGTCAGCTTCAATTCGAGGACATTTCAATTTCCACTGGGTGAAGCATATAGGAAGTCTCAAGCCCCGGGAACGTAATTGCAATGTGGCTTTACATGGGAGGAGGCGCATGTGCTTAAGACAATGCACGCGGAGCTGGCATTGAGCTTTGTGGACTTTTGGGACACAAAGTGGTGTTTAAAAAAAAAATTCCGAAACCAAAGCAAAAGAAACCGAACCAAAAGGAAACTGGCAGAGCTCTCGCCTGTCTGCTCAGAAACAGTGGAAGCTGAGCGTTTCATCACGGCGTGTGCAACTGCTGAATGTCCTTCCTCTGTACCTCTAACGCCAGGCTTTGGAAGTCAGACTTGGGAATGAGAAAGGGTGCTGGTATTACTTCTAATCATTAATTAAACAAAACAGATTCATGTTACACATGAGCGGCAGGAGCTGCTATAGCTACTGGAGCCACTGCGAGGGATTCCCATTGTGTGCTGCACTGAGCTCAAATACTTCTGAAACACTAAATCGCCTCTGCAGTCAGCCCACACCACTTCCTAGCCAGACTCTCTTGTCCAGAGTTAGGTTACCAGATTTACATAATCTCCAACACTCCCTTGCCAACAATTCAACAGATTTTTGTTTGCTGGTAATTATACAGGAGATTATATAATAATTATATAGGAGATGCTGGTAATTATTTATAGGAGAGGTACTTGGTGTAGGGACTGCCTAACCGATTTTATTTACACTGCATTCCACGGAAAGACCCCGATAATACGACTCTGATCCTTATGTACTACACTGGATAAGAATGGGGTAAATCTGACCTACAGGACTGGGCAATAAGTATATAACCTAAGGGAAAAACACAGGAACAATGAAAAACACAAAAGCAGAAGAGATGCTGTACGCTGAGGTTTGCATGGCCGTAGAAAATCTCGGCATTGCGCAGTTCTAAGCGCTATTTTTCCGAAACGGCGATAAGAGTGATTGTGTGTTTCCCCTGAAGTGAACAGGGAGTGATGGAATGAGGGGAGGCATCCGGGGTGATAGGGGCGCCGTAAACAGTGCAGTCGTGCACAAAGGCTCGCAGGTCGGGTCCGCCTGATCTTCACGACGGAGGTTCGAGGCCTTCCCGGCGAGCACCACGGCCCGTGCCGCGGACGTGGCCCGAGCGCGTCGGGAGAGAAGGACAGCAGGAAGGAGAGAGACAGCTGCAGCGCACTCAGGGCAATCGTCTCCGTTGCCAGCGATGACCTCACTCCCTCCTGCTCCACTCCCGCCCACCAGCAGGGCTCCAGTATGGCTCCCCAGTGGCCTACGTCATCGAAGGACTCTGCGGTTGCAGCTACTGAGATGGTGTTTCAACGTGTCGCCACAAACGCAGAGCAAATGACAGCCTCACAAAACAATCCTCCCACCCAACACTCAATTATAATATCTGCACGTACCATTTCTGATTGTGATGCCATGAGAAGCACACACAGTTTTAAAACCATCTCTGATGCAAAGGTTTGAGAGCACGAGCACATTTATGAGTGTGTGTGCACTTGGGTGTGGTCTCTGGAGGAGCCCGTGAATGTGCGGGTGATGCTCAGATGGGATATAATTGGCCGTTGGCTGTTGTGTGCCTGCCCTGGCCATTACGATCTCCAGAAAGGCTGTAAAGCCGCCCAGTGTGAAGGGAAAGGTGAAGCCGCCATTTTATTGAAATGTGAGCAGAAATCAGGGCTATTTTTACACATCTCCGCTCCGGACAATATCAGGGCCCATTTCACGTCTTCATACAGGCTCACCTTGAGCCACTGTTCCCTGGGTTTGCGAAGGGCCCATAATGTCACCCCATTAATCTCCATGTGTGGGAGTGGGGTGGGTTTAGCCCCGCCGCAGACAACCTGTAAAACCGCGCTACCCAACCGCTCATCCACGTAAAGCTCGTCAAACAGCACCCAGGGCTGAGCCTCATATATCACTGCATTACGATCTCAGGCAGACGAGACAAAAGCCAAACAACTCTGGGGCGAGCTCCCCGGCTGCAATTGGAGTCACCATGGGCCGGTTATTTTTTCATGCCCCTATTTTGACCATCCTGTGTCGAGTCCTCCTGTTGTCTACATCCATCGCTCGGCCCCACTCTCCCATCTCAGGTAACAAGCACTCGGTATGACAAACGCCTCTGACGGCCTGGCCCCGTTTCACTCCTGCACTCCCCCTTGTTGACTGGGCTCAGACATGCTAGCATTAGCACACACACACACACACACACACACACACACACACTGAAAACTCCCATCATTCCCTATGGAACCGAGTTACACACGGCTTTGCACTTCAAACGCTAGTACTAAAACTGGAAGTGGGGCAAACAAACGAGTACAATAAATCTATGGATTAGGGTTGACACAAGCTGAGGACACTAACTGGAAACACTTACAAAAAGCCACAGATGGCTTGGATGCGCTCATACAACGCACTTTTTTCTTTTTTATGAGCCACGAAAGAGCTTGCCTTCACACACATGCAGAGGCCAGGGTATGATGAGCACACTGGGTGGTCATAAATGCAATAAATACGCACACATTCACAGACACCAGCATGCATGTGCAGATAAATATAGAACCGCAAATACACGGACACAGTTGCGCACAAAAGCTACGCATACATGCATGCATTCACATTAGGAAACATTTAAACATTTGGCATGGGCAAACAAATGATAAAAACTCTTTCACTGCTAAGGTCATATGATGGCTCAGATGCAGGCAGTACTGAGCCATCAATCATCCCTATTGTTTGATAACAAACACTGCAATGTGCTACACTGCAGCTTCTTATTCAACAAAGACATCAGTGTACGGAGACAGATCTTTCAACTCTCAGCATCCCAGAGGTCATGTTTAATCATGTTCTACATTTCTTTTCCTTGGCTCCTCAAACCATTTTCCCAGCCACAAGGCCCCATTACCACCAAGCCTAACCTAAACAGGATTTTCTTTTGTTACTTTGAACCGGTTCCTCAGTCTGGCACAGTGCCAGTTTATCTGCATGTGACATTTGTGCATGCATATCATTAAACTGCTTAATGAACTCCGCTGCACCGTCTTCCACCTCTGGCCATGAGGAGGGACTGCAATGTACAGAAAATTTCAGAGGAAGAGGAGGGGAAGATACACTAGTGTGCATAAACACACACACACACACACACACACACACACACACACACACACACACACACAAACACAGAGCAACATGTAGTATCCAAGTTACCAGACTTTACTTTTTTGTCTTTCCCCATTGAAAACTCCATAGTAAAGGTAGCAGCATGCCATTTTCATGTCAGGTAGAAGTGCCTCCACAGGAAGTCCTGTTTTGCACAGTAGTCTGTAGATGGCCAAGATAAAAAGCTAAAGATAAATTAGAGTGGAGCAGTATATGGCTCTGCACTCATCTTCACCTCCTGCTGGTAAGGCTGAATTCTGGCTGAAAACAGGATATCGGTTTGAAACTCCATCCGTTTGTATGGAGAAAGCCATGCAGTGTTCATTAACGATCAATCCAAAATACACACACAACCAAAAGAAGCACAACGAAAGAGATGGTCCGCACAGCGCTTGGGCTGCTAACTACACATCTTCAAGAAGCTGCGCGCCTTTGCTGAATCCATGTCTGTTGGTCAGACACGGTTCCTTGGTCACACTATTAACATCCCAAATTTCCCAAACTGAATAAAACAGAATGTTGGCCATGATTTTAATATTAGTGCTGACCATGCTGAATGGGACATGTTTAGGTCTCCAGATACTGGGATTTTTCTACATTTCTATATCTCCATGTTCTGATTCATTCTTGGGAGGTGGGTTCTAGCTGACAATACATTTAGAATAACTTTAGATAGATTACAGTAATATATGAGCCAAAGTGTTCAATTAGTCTTAATTTACTAACTTTAACATTTGTTTCCTAGATAGAGATTAAGACTGCCTAAAATACATTTTCAACAGAAAATCTCCATTGAATATGTCATAGAAAATCTGACCTGACCAAGACTGAGAGAAAGCGGTCTAGGGTGTATAATTAGAATTTGAGACGGCAAAAGCCATCAAGAGCTCTTTTTTTTTGGCAGTCTATTCTAAATGCACACAAAACACAGGCAGTTGAGTAAGTGCAGACTGGCTATGGGCTCTACGGAGAGGACGGCCAAACCAAACCCTGGTTACAGGCCCCCAGAGACACGGGCTGCCTAGGGGCAAAACTACAGCCCATTTCTGCTGCAGAATGGGAACTAGAAGCTCCACTCCCACAGAGAACAACAGAAGTCATCCGCAAGCATTTCTGAGCAGAATTTCCCCAGACGGTGAACAGGGGTGTGGCTGGGCAAGACTGCATGGGGAGAGTAAATTGGAATGACAACTTTAAACGAAGGAGATTTAAAGAACTTCAACATGGTGAGAAACTTGCATTTAACTCTTTTACAATGAGACACCGCACACATGTGCACAGTGTACTTAAAAATGGCTTGGTGGGTAATGAGCTTGGCCTCCCAAGAGAGCAAAGGTCTCACCTCTGAACTTGCTCTTGACCTTTTGGTGTGGCCAGCAAGAGTCATTACAGCCAGGGTAAGAAAGAAGCTTCTGGAAGCAGAGATCTTTGAAAAGCCTTTTTACTCCCCACACACCATCTGGGAGGTGGGCCATTAGTTTATTCATGATCGCCTAAAGTAACAGTGCAAAATGTTTCAAAGTAAAAAATCTTAACCGAAGGCTACAATCCGTCTTTCACAGCTCTGTAATGCCTGTGGACTCTTGAAATGACTACCTCAAAAGTGGTGTTCATCCTGTCTAATATTCTGCCACTATTTTTATAACACTTACAATGCTGCAATAGAAAGCAAAATGTCTAACTACTGTTTCTTGGTACAGGAAGATTCATGTGTTGGCTGACAACAAGTGCACAGAAAATGTCTTAATTATCCCCAAGTGAGTGTCTGATACACACGGTGAAATATACTTGTGTATTGCTTGCCCTAAACAAATCACTAATGTTAAACTGATTTACACAACCATACAAAGAGACAAAGAAGCCTACCCTCTCGGCCAGAAAGGCTTTATGAGCCAGTCGCATGACATTCAAAACACTTCTAAAGCTCGCCGCTGTCTTTCCAGCTTTTCAGACCCGCAGCACTGATCCTGGATCAGCCTTCTCAGTAACTCACGCACTGCAGCCCCATGATAAAAGACTTCCTTTTGTTTTGAACGGAATGTTATTAGAATCCAAACAAAACCCTCCCTTTGGGTGGAGCTGAGAAAAAATAAAGTGATGATGTAAATTTAGAAACACACACACACAAAGAGAGAGAGAGACACACACAGACAGACAGACACACAGAACAGACTCGGGGTGGGATGGGAACATTTCTATTACTGCACACATAGTGAATATCAAATAGGTCTCCCAATCAATTCAGCTATGGCATACACATATAAATCAAGAGTCTAACATGTTAACCAAAATTTCTACTTTTCTAAGACTGTGCTTAAGTTATTTAGGAAGCAAAATGGGTAATAAACCAAAACTGATAATTTCTCAATTATAACACCATGTTAAAAGAAGAAAGTTTCTTTTCTTTTAACATCATACAGTAGTTGATGCAATTTCTGCAGTTTCATCTTGCCAGATGTTCCAGCTTCAGCCTAATAAAGATTTCACATAAAAACGTAACCGTGTCTTTCTTTGATCCGTGGCAGAGTGTATAGGCGCACAATGACCTAAATTGTGTTTGTGGATAACTTGCAAATTTGATGATTCATATAAGGTATACAATATTTGCTTTTTTGAGTATTTCCAGTCATTTGTAGTTTTTGGGATTCTAACGCATGCAGCTGACTTTGGTAGGCCTCTGCTACTGGATTAGAGTAGGCACATGTAGAGCTTTCTTCATCGGCTGTCTGATCACTCCTGATGTGCAATATAAACATGCAGATGGTAACCATCTGACTGTTTCCACACTCTCCACACTGACCATTTCATATTAGGCATTTGACTAGATTAGTTGACATACCGCCAGAGGAGATCAGACAGACTCGCAGCACTCTGGTTTGCATGTCCGGTTTGCCACTGCTGAGGCTTCTCTGACAGAGAAGCACGTTTTTGGCAAACAAAGGATTGGATTAGATATGCTTCAATAATAAAGAACCAGAATCTGATAATATAAATGTATGCAATATCTAAAAAAAAAGCATATGAAGATTCAAAAACAAATGTGTGTGGAAATAATATTGTATAGAGGGAAGGATCCAGCAGTCAGATAAAAAAAAAAGATACAATGCATAGTTTATACAGACAAAATTAAAAACTGAATTCCCCTCAGTTCTCATATTTTTTTCTATCAAAGATTCAACTCAGTATTATACCCACATGCATAAAAAGTACAATAACTATTACTAAGACACTTTTAGCTACCTCAGTGACCACAGAGTACCCCTCTCTGAGGTGTCCTAAGTAGTTATGGCTCGCCACAGAGGGCTTTGTTAAAGCGCTTGATTTGAGTCTCGTGTATTGTGTCTAGGGAAAAACAAAAAGGCATTTTCCCTACAACATACTGTAAATAAAAGCGGCTGTTGGGGGTATATGTGGCATTGACATGTAGTATTATGTACAAAACAAAAGCCCACAAGCGAACAGCTGTCAGACAGCTCTGAAGTGAAGCTGACACATCCACAGGAGGAGCAGTATGGACACTGCGACTGATGTGTGTTAAATGAGACTGGACAGGACTCAGTCCTTCACTACTGATCCAGAAACATCAGAAATCTTTTCCTTTTTTGTTGTTGCTGTAAATAAACCAACACCAGCAAATAAAATGAAAGCACTTCTGAAAACACAGGACAAGGCAATAGATTTTTTTTTGTTTAAACAAGGTGTTTATTTACAAATATGTATTATATTTGTCAACAAAACTAGAGAAAAAAAAAAACTAGAGAACTAGGCCAACAGTCAGTCAATCTTCCTCTTGAAATTTATGCTTGAAAAACTACAAGGGGAAAATGTTCACGGGCGAAGTGTTCATGAGGGTTGCTCACCCTCCACACTGCCTTAGGCCTACATAATGAAGTAATGACAAACGACAAATGTCCCACTAAACTGTATATTCAATACTCCAGAAGAAATCTTAAAAATATTTGTCCTGCACTGATCTAGCAATATTTTCAACCAACTGGCTTTCAGCACAGCTTCTATGAGTAAATGTAGTAAAACTAACATTATATGCCATCCAACAAGGGCCCTGGTGAAGAGTTTGCAATGACTTCTGCAGGGTAAACTAACGCGAAGCTTGCAGAACATCGTCAGATGTTCTGAGTCCAGAGCAACCCCCAAAGACTGTTCTTTAAACACAGTATTTCATCAACAAACAGCTTCTGCCATTTCTGCTCGTGATCGTCTCATCAGCGGTGCTAAACCCAGCTAACCGGCTTAGGAACGGCCACGTCACACTAACCAGAGCTCCACCGGCCTTATGGAACCGGCCCAGTCTACTTAATGGAAGATTAATGTGGTTGAAAGTGCAGCTGAGGCAAACTTAATGAGATTGGTATCTCTTTAAGGAAGAAATGGCGTAATCAGAAAGGCAGTGGGAGGAGTGTGGAGGTGGACGCTGCTTTGTCCTCGGTCTTTTACATGTGTGTTTAAGATCACGATGTGGGGTGAAAACAAGAAATGGGTTTGCTTGTGAATTAGAAAGAATTAACATATGCTTCTGCATTAAGGTCTAGAGCGGAATGTAAATGCTGAATGAAAAGCTTGGATTAGTTTACAGTGAACGGGGACAGCTCAATGTTATGATCACAAAAGTAGTTTTGGTGGGGGTTTTTTGGGGGGGGGGCATAGATGCCACAACAACTTGCATGATGGCTCAAGACCATTCCTCTCAGAGGAGCGGAAACGCAGGCCAGAAAGCACACAGGTATATTCATGTCAACGGACAGGATATACGCTGATGCAGAGAAAGCGATTCAGAGCAGGAATGCGGTTCCTTTGTCCGACCCTTCAGCACACAGTGACTCCAGCCTTTCGGCACACCGAGGTTACAACAGGCAGAGGAGAAACCTGATCCGAGATTTGATCCACATCCTCGAGCCCTATAGGATACCTTACACCACTGGTCTTTTTTTTTTTTTTTTTTTTTTTTTAACTGTTCCTATTCCAAATCTGTCCCTCAAGGATTTACCAGGATTATTTGAGATTTCTAGAAAGTAAATGGTGATACCCATACATTTGGTGGCACTTGTTCAAACGTAGGGGTCAGTCAGGGACAGCTGAGCTGATGGTGACGTGTGCAGGCCAGACCTGAAGCTCCTCGACCAATTACTTTATCCCTAACCTCAATTTGCAGTTGACAGCATTGCCTGCAAATATGAACCAGACTTTTTTTCTCCAAGCCAACAAAATTACCTCAAAAATAGGGCAAGATCTGCTAGTTTCTCTGCACGATTCGCATTGGCCAATCAGCTTTTGGCTCCACACAGTTCCACAGGAAAACGAAACAAAATTCAGATGTCACTGCAGAACTCATGATCGCTGGTACTTGTTGAATAGCTGCATTCTGATTCAACACAGTGAAATATCTGTCAACTGTAATTTTGTATGACAAGAGAGAGCTTTTGTTAATATCAATGGCCCATCAATCACTCAAGTGTTAGCATGGTCTATTAAGGGTAATATGTTTGTTTAAATGAGATTTAATTAGAGAGTTTTTCATTATAACAGCGCTGGACTCAAAAAAACATTTTTTTTCTCCTTCACGTAGACAAATTGTGGCTGCTAAAATTTACAGGCCTTTGCAAAATTTACAAGGAACAGCTAATTTTGCATGGATTAATCCTGAAGTGACACTTTATCTTTGAGACACTTCAAGACATGTGATATGTACAGTTTGAACTTTGAGCTTTGGCTTGACAAATGGTTCTGCACGATGGGAAGAAGAGGAGCAGAGAGCTGAAAGTGCAGAACAAAGGCCTTAGTCAGTGCAGTTAAGAGATTATTACATGGTACGCTGAAGCATGTGATTGTGAGCAGCTGAGAGGACAGCAGTGGTCATTTTCACTGGGTCAGCTGGGACAGAGGGGCAGCTAGTGGGGAATTCCAAGAGGTCACATCCTGACCCTCAGTGTGTGTGTGTGTGTGAGAGAGAGTGGGAACAGTGTGTTTAGTGTATGTGCATGTATAAGTTAAATTCAGGGCTTTAGGACAACGAGAACAGTTTGTGGTAAAATGACTGAGCATAATCAGAGAATAAACTGGACTAAACTGAAAGAAAGAGTGCGAGAGAGAGTCAGACAAAGTGAGAGGAGAAACTTGTCTTTCTCCTGTTGTAATCCTAGTCACTGCATATTATGACCTTTAAATGACCTCAGAATTCTAAGTAGAAGATGCTCACCACACCAGAACTGTTGGAACTCATACTCCGGTGGCTCACACACACTCACACAACTGCTGCTGTACTGTGCCACATGGCTAGGTGAAGATCACTGCTATGCACTGCTCTGATATCAGGCTCTCTTTGTGTGTATGCTCCACTTCAGTTACCAGTGACCTAACTGCACAGCAGTGCAAAAACCGACACAAGCCTCCATGCAAGTCTACTGTACATCTGCACATTATTTTACACCTCAGAGGTGCTATGTAACATCTTTTCATGTATTGCACACACACACACACACACACACACACACACACACACACACACACACACAAGCCTAACAGTCATCCAAAAGTAGGCGAGTCCAGAGCAACCCCCAAAGACTGTTCTTTAAACACAGTATTTCATCAACAAACCTCAGCAAGCTGGAACACATTAGAGGCCGAATCTGGAGCGAGATGTGGCGAGGCAGCGAGGCAGCGAGGCAGCCAGGCGTTTGAGGGCACAGCATTGCGTGCCTTTAGGACGGAGAAACAAGAAATAACTGGGAGAATAAATGAGGAGCCGTAATGTGAATGGATGGGTTGTTTTATTTCCTCGTGTATTTGTGTGTGCATGTGTAGAATGGGAGGTGGGGCAGTATTATGTTCGCCTAATCGCTGACAGATTGACTGCCTGCAGTAGACTGAAGTGAGCCATGAACGTCAAGCGGCTGCTTCGGTGCACGCGAGAGAGCAGCCCCGCACCGCCCAGGTGTGCCCGCCCTCCCCGGCCCGGGCTCCGCCAGCCCTCCCCACGCTGTCCCCGAGGTCTCGTCTGACCCGTGGGTTAATGTTAACTCCTGCTGGCCTGCCTGCCAGTCGCACATCACCCTGAGCGTTGCTGGGCGTATGTGTGGGGGATTGGGCCCAACACGCGCGCGCTCACACACACACGCACACTGCAACGCTGCTAGCCTTGGGCAAAGCCAACAGTGCTGGGTCAGGAACATGAGCTACTTAAGTAGGTTATTCTGGGTTCTGGAATCTGTGCATAGATGCCAAAGAGCAGTGGGAGACAGACACCCTGCTGCTGAACACACCATCGGTCCAGTCCCCACACAGTGCCCTCAGCTGTAACAGCACTCCATAAATCTTTTGCTTTTTATTTTCTCTAATGGGGGCTGAGGTGGGGTGTGGTGAGGGTGCTGCGTTTGGGTAATATAAACAATAACGTTTGATTGAGGTCACAAAGTCATCTCGTACCAGGCATTAGATTAACATTCCTCCCCCCAGCCCGTACACACTCTCAGAGTTATACGGCACACAAAAAGACACAATGAAATTAGAAATTCCAATGTGATGCTGAAATGAAGGCCTCCAACACAATGTGATCATACTTCATCCACTCAAATCATGCACAAAAACAACTCGCGTTCACAGTCAAAAAATAAACAAATCGCATTCCCGTTCAAAAAATAAACTTCAGATTTATGAGCACTCACTAAATAAATCGGAAAAATGTCGACCTTGCATGCGCATACACATCTTCTCATGGTAATTTTGGAGGTTCCATGACCAAAACTGAATGTTTTGACTCTAGATTATGGTACTCCAAAGAGGAGTCTGGTGAATCTCCTTTTGGGAGACATCCATAAGTTAAATAAACTTCAGCCCGAGAACTCCATCGGGCACTAAGTCAAACTCTTTTCATTAAACCACAAAACAGACCACGGAGGGAGCCCTAACTGCCAAGAGCTCCGACAGGAAGGCAAGATTCATTACAGCAGACTGCTGCTGGGCCTCGAAGGAGTCAGTTATGTTGAATCAGACCTTGGAGAGGAAGATCATCTCTTGCTCCTCTCCTCACTCTTATACTCTGCCATCTATCCACAAACATTCACTGGCCTCTCAGCCACCTCCATCAGCCACCAAGACAGCAGTGCACCCACGCACAATCAGACTCACGCTGCTCATTTTATGCAGGAATGACCAATCGCTCCCAATGAAGGAAGAGATACCGATTACGTTACCACTAACAATTCCGATTACTTGCAAAAGTCTAGTAATTGACATCAGCTCTGAAAACAAGCTGCGGTGCACATCTGCTAAAGAAGGCTGAGTGCTGAGGGCAGGACTGCGCGGGGAGCTCGGAGCCAGAACCTTCCGCTGTCTCGCAGTTATGAAGCAGATCAAGCTGTTGAGAGGAGGAGGAGGAGGAGGAGGAGGAGGCCCCACAGAGGGCACACCTACCTGGGGCAGCCTGCATCTCCATCAGGCCTCCCACCGAGATGAGGGCCTCCAGAATCTTCACATGGTGCTCGGGGTTCACGTCCGCACTGGAAACAGGAGGAGTGGGGGAGGGGGAGGAGAAAACAAAAACACTGCATGTCGGCTACAGCCAATAAACAAAGAAACATGAGGTCAAACATTCGGTTTTCAGAAGATTTCAGTTTCTGCGTGGAGGCAGGTTACAGAGGTTACAGGTTACAGAGGTTACAGTGTGGGTGCCTGAACGTGTGCGCACAGGTCTCGCGGCCCACACGCATGAGCGCTTAGTGCGACGGACTGGATCGCATCCTGAAATGCGGCGTCCGGAAGGCCTGCGAGCCCATATTCAGGGATAGAGCTCAGCCCGATTCCCGATGCTAATTTCTTATTCCTCGGGCCGGTGAGGCGTATATGACCTCGGCGGTTGACCACACAAAATGACCGTCTGAGCCAGTTCGCTCCTTGGCCCTAATTGCACAAGACGGACAGGACAGTAGATGGCACGCAGTAAAAGGGAAGTTCCGTGGCTTCTCTCACTTGGAAGCGAGCCACAATCAAATAAGAGTGAGGTGAGTTAATGGAGCACAATACACAGGCTGTGTTCCCAATGACTCCCTCGTACACTACTCCCTATTAAGTATCTTAAAGGGTTCTATTCAGGAAAGCACGTGATAGGGTATATGATGTCAGTGCTTACTAAGTAAATGTGATCGAATGTGACAAATATTTGAACCCTTAAAAAACCAAAAAAAAACCAAAACAAACAACAACATCCAGGGATGCTTCAAACCATCAGCAATGCATCACAAGAATCCTTCTGTGACCGGAAGCTCCTGATAATCATTAGACTGCAGTGGTTTCCACGCAGTGCTGCCACCATGAGCAACGCCTAACGCAGCCGGGAATTTATCATCATCATCACACACTACAGAATCATTTTATTCAACAATGTAGTTGACATTATATATACACACACACACATTTGTGCTAACAAGACAATTTTTGGAGTCCTTTGTGTAAAACAAACAAGATTATGACATTCCACGGTTATGACACAGTTTTATCATTTTGTCATCCAGTTCATAATATAGAAAATGTGGTTTGCACATTAGAAGCCCTTTTATTGTGTGCCTAGGCTCTTGTCAGACAGTGTTGCACTAAACTCCTCTCACTAAAGTAGAGCATTTTAAAGAGGATTTTCAACACCTGTTTGACTAGACCCTATGTCATATTCAAGAGGTAGGTATATTTGTGTGCATCAGTTTGAAAGAGAATGCAAGCGCATGTGAAATTCTGTGCAATTTTCAATGCACAAACTGGTTTTTCAAAGAAATTCTCTTTGCCTTACATTAGCATTAAATTGGAAATGCATTTAACGTACACTGGTCTCACCTAAAGTTAGTGTTGAAGGCTATGTTCCACAAACACACAGTCACGCTGGTTTTCCAAACTAAATGTTGGGTATGAGTCACATTCAGAAATGGAGAGACAGACCCTCAGGTATCAGTATGTTACAAACTCCTACCAGACAGACAAAAAGGAGGGTGGAACCTCAGAATAATGTAAAGCAAGGTTACCTGTACCTATGCAGTTGGATACAAATGGACATAAAATAATAAATGATGCACACACACAAAAAAATTACTTTGACCATAACCAGTGAACCCATCTTGTGTACTTAAACCCTCAACCTCACACAGCTCATTAACCCAGTCGTCCTGTACAAAACACACTTGATGTGATGCAATGTAAACAAAAACAAACAAGGAAAGTAATTTTGTAATGGTTAGCTTACTTCTAACATCTCTTTGGAAACACAAAATATGTTCAGGAAAACTTATTTTCCATTGACCTAGGTCTACCACTTTCAGAGATGCTTTCTCTCGCATAGCTGTGCTGAAAGCCCAGGAGAGTGGTAACTACAGTCTTTCATTGGGCTTCTTACCTGAAGTGGTTGTTTTTGAAGACTGCCTCGCTGTAGGCCTGACCCAGAAGCCTGGGACTCGCCTGAGCAGCTCCCTCACTTTGGGCCACCTTGCTGAGGTGCCGGGTCAGATGGACGAGTAACTGGTGGTTAGACTGTGGAACGCTGGGGGAGTCCAGGATTTTCTTCAGCTGCTGACCACACTCCTCCAAATTCTGAGTTTCTGTGAGGGAGATGGGGGGGGGGGGGGGGGGGGGGGCTCATTTCACAGTCGGGATCTTTTATGGCTTTCGGCCTTTTTGTATATTTTACTTCTCCCCGAGTTCAGCCGTGTCTGTGTTCTCGGGCCCTTCTGCATGACTATAACACAGTCTGGGAAGACAGAGTCACGCTGCTCAGTGTAGCACCCCCACTGCTAATAGAGACAACTGCAGCTCCGGGACACTTGGCTCCAGACTCCAGACTCACACTGCTCGGATTCCGTGTGAGCTTCAGGGAGCACCTCTGGTAGTTAGGAGTGTTTACCAGCATGAAACAGTATTTGATGTCATTGCACACTATGTATACACTCCCACCCCTAAAACCCACAACATGGCGGAGAAGATGCATAAGCCTACTGTGTATTTAAAACAAGTAAACATCTCTCGCTTGCAGAAGCAGGCAGATGTACACAGGAGAGGTTCACGGCTGTCGAGCGGCCGTCACCGACGCTAATGTATAGCGTTATTAGGGGGAGGACAACGTGTTTCGCTAGCTGGCATCAGTACCTTTCTCTCACTGGCAGTGTTTTGCATGTGTCACAATGTCATATCACTGATGTTTCGCATGAATGCCATGATGTCATATCACTGGCCTAATTCTGTAGGCCAGTTCTGCACCTCCTCCGTGTTCCATGCTGCGGGTGTGCAGCGTTGAAGGCCACAGGCAGCTCTGCGGTGCACAACACACTGGGGGGAGACAGGCTGTCATTACTGGAACACGCCATAGAGGCAGCATGCTAGTCATCAGAGAGCGATAGAGAGCGGAGGAGCAGACAGCAGAACTACAGGAGAAAGACGCTGAGTCAGCAAAGAACCCCCCCCTTTCCAGTTTCCACACCACACACAGACAGATGGACAGACACACCACATGCACAGACCATACTAGTCGCACGCGCGCACACACACACACACACACACACACACACACACACACACACACACACACTTGAAAACTATGTAGCCATCAGCCATAATGTGGGCAGAACAAAAATAATCTTATAGTTGTCCAGGATTATCTCCACCTACTGATGATAAATTATGCACTATGGAGCATTCAGCAGACATATGGTCCACTTTCTTTCTTTTGCCAGTATGGGTCGTGTGCATTACCGTCTCATCTCTGATGGCCCCACCGATGATGGAGCTGCATAATAAAGCCATGCACGGGGGACTGTAACGAGGCTAACCTGCTAGCCTAGCGCTGCCCCGCGGCTTGCTGTCTGCTAATGCAGCACGGGGAACAAAGCTCTTATTTAGACTGCCCCCGAGGCATTAATGAGACCTGTGGGCGCAGCCACACTAAACAGGCCAACATCTGTTCTTCAGCCCCAGTTTTGAAAGAGCACCGTGATCATACATCACCCTGGAGTGATGTTCCTCCAGTCACCTAGAGCCAACACAATGGAGACAGCAGATAAAACCACAGTTAGGAGGAGTACCTTATAACCTACCTATAGAGCCACTTATGCATCAGTGTGAGACCTGTTAAATACATTTAAAAGATGTGTCAATAATAAACTAACCAAAATGTCTAAGGTTGTACATACAGGCAGATAACAGATAGCCCAGTTCATAAAAAGAATGTGTAAATCTTACCCGTTATGACACTCTTAGTGTAAGTAAAGACTAAATTTTAAAAGCACCTCAACCCCCCCCCCCCCACACACACAAACACGAACAACCTCTCAACCTCCTGCCGATTACACTTCCACTGTGAATTACGAGCGTGAGAAGGACATTAAGGCGGGGCTAGTTAAGTCGCCTCAACCGCGGCGCTTATGTGTAAGATAAGTGTCCAGAGGTCACAGGCAGTGGGCAGTGAAAGGCAGCGGGGGGTCGAATGACGAATGTCTGACAATCTGCCAGCTCAAATGTGGGTTAGTAATTTGACCTTGGCCTAGGCCCCACAGACCACTGACAGACCTATGCCCTATGCAGCCGCAAACACAAACACACTTCAGACATCAGCCATCGCGCTTAAAATATGTACAGATTACATTTGAAGAACAGCCTCCATCTCATCACACATGCACACGCACACACAAACATTGAACCCTGTGGGCCATGATCGATGGCGAGTGACCCCTGTTCAGTAAAGGTCAGGGCCAAGGGCTTCCAGCTACTGTTAGGAACTTGGCCGAGACCATCTGGCCTCAGCATGAAGCAACTGGGGGAAGGGCTGCCCAGCAGACAACCAATCACATTCCTGCAAGGGGACACAGCAGACCCCCATAGGCCAGATGTGCCCTGCTATTTCAAGATTATATTGCCTGACAGATAACAGTGAAAGGTGCCATTAAGATTAGCGTTAGCTATGAACCACACGTCACTATGAGCACCACATCTGCTGGAAACTACGACGGATCTATAAAGTCTTTGTAAACTTTTTAATTGTGAAGCTGGAGTGAGCCTGAGCTACAGGACAGGGTAGGAATAGCAGGAATTAACGTTCAGAGAAACTGCGACCAAGGCTGGTTATAGCCTAGAAACTACTCCCCCCCCCCCCCGGATAAGAGCGTCTGCTAAATTCTGTAAATGTAAATGTGTAATTATTCAAATGTTTAATGTGTGAATATTAAATATGCATTACCTCATTGTTTATGCTTTAAGAATCATGTATACAAATTACAGGACACACAATACATAAAACATTTTAGGAGGTTTTCTTTTCTATTTGCAGTTTGCAAGCAAGTAACTAGTAAATCAAGACAGAAATAAGTCTGGATTTAGAGGGCTTATTTTGGACGTTTTTCATAAATTACCTAAAATTGCCCTTATTCACTGCAAACAGCTTCTGTGAAAAGGGGCGAGATGAAGGCCAGCACCGTCATCATCACGAGGCACTGCTGAGAGAATAGAGCTTACATAATTCACCCAGTCAGTCCCAGCTAAATCAGGCGGCTCTCCGGAGCAGTCAGAAAGGGCTAAGGGAGTGTGTTTTCTGTGTTGACTTCAGTAGGAGTAATTCAGAAAGAGATTAGAGAGAAATGGTGTTCTCTCACCCGTGGGCATGTTAGCACCTTTGTTAAAACACAAAAACAAACACAGCGCATGTGCACACACCCACCAAAGTCACCTGCTTTTGAACAGGACACGCACATGTTGGTTTATCCCATTATGATGAAGCCGTCCTCTGCAACTGACAGTTTGGCGCCCAGGAACACCGACATGCCCTGCCTGCCACGGCAGCTTCGCTACGGAAGCACTTCACAGCTTGCCTGCCCGTCCCGGACGGAGCGGCTGTGTTTTTTTTTTCCCCTGTGTGCGCATGTTGTGGCAGGGCTCGTGGCGAGCGCTTACCCTGAGCAGTGTAGACTAGCTCACTGTACACCACCTCCGGGATGAGGGGGCACAGCAGGTCCTGCAGGTAAGCCCTCAGGGTGTCTGCCAGGACAGTCAAGGCATACTGCTCACAGTCCACCGCAGCAGGGTCTGTGATGAGGGAGGGAGGGGGAGAGAGAGAGAAAGAAAGAGAGAGAGGTGTAACTGTAGACACATTACATACTCTCTCTATTATTCATCTTAAGCGAGCAGGAGTCCACTCCGAGCAGTGACTTCCTCTCAGCTGAGGTGCCCCTCCAGGGGCCGCTGGCCCGTGGCATGCCTCACTGAGACAGCAGCTCCGAGTGGGAGCCTTCCAGTCAATAACTCACTGCCTCAGATAATGGCAGCTCGGGACACGTGCAATTATACTGCAGGATTTTTAAAGGGCCTTCATTGTGCTGAAATTATAAAGGCATATTGATATATTGAGAAGGCATAAAAGAGGCTCACTGTTCTCGCACGTATTCCAGATGAAAGCCTTGTAATTTATAGTTAGGACATAATTGTAGATTTATGCATCGCTCCTGCATGTTTAATAGCAGGCCAAGAACAGAGAAAGTACTTATGCAATTAAATGACATGCAAAGATTAAACCACGCACACTAAAATGCAAGACAAGCTAAGCAGCAGACAATATTTCTAAATAAAATCTGTAGAAAAAAGGTTTGCATGTGCTTCCTTCTCTGCATAAAAAGCCTGCAGACTTATATCCCTTTGAAGGACCTCCTACACAGCACTGATGTGGGAGCAACTGGCTAGACACATTGTATAGGATAACTAGGCATGGATGGAACATGGCACAACTGGAGCCGAGTCGGAGCTCGCTGCTGCCACCCTCACTGCCTTCGTTGGCTGCGACCTTGGCAGAATACATTCAGCAACGATTCAGGCAGCTTGCAACACAGTGTCTGCATTAGATCATGGAGCCTTTCTTCTCCACTGTAGAGAACCGAACGGCGAAGGTCGAGGGTTGTCCAAGAG
The DNA here is from genome assembly GCF_041902795.1 of Electrophorus electricus. NCBI lineage: Eukaryota > Metazoa > Chordata > Actinopteri > Gymnotiformes > Gymnotidae > Electrophorus > Electrophorus electricus. The sequence goes on from NC_137503.1 coordinate 5,848,243, forward strand.
GGCCATTGTTGGCGTAGATGAAAACAGGAATGAATACCCATGTTAGCCTGGGGGCACTTGTAGACAAACTGCAGACAAGGATATTCACATGGATACAAGGCTTCCGAGCAGCACAACAAAATCCCATCTGTTCAGACGTGGTACACTCACAGGAGAAATCAAAGACGAAGCCATATGAAGAGGATGGCAACTATTGTTTGAGAAACTAAAGCAGCTTCTCTCCACTTCTGCCTCTCCCCTCCTCTACAGCATTACCCTCTACCCTCTTCTGTGTTCCAGCTTTCTTTCCTCATCTAGGTGTCCCCTGCTCTCTACCTCTCCTCTCCTCTCCTTTCCCCTCCTCTCTGCATCTCCCTCTCCCCTCCTTTGCACCCCAGTCGTCTCCTGTCATCCACCTCCACACTGCAGCTAAATAGTTAATAGCATTGATCGGCCCTCTGCCTAATTGTGAAGTTTCCCCGTCATCGGCTTCCAGTGAGATGAAAAGCCCATTAAGCTCTGCTGATGACCTTCTCCCTCAGCAAACGTGATTGGTTTGTAGACCTGCAGCTGCATATGCTACCAATGCAGAGGTCTGGGGCGCACACATACACTCCGTATGTAAAACATGGCAAACACCAGCAGGTCGCAATACGTCCAGTGAATACTGGCATATGACACGTACAGACTTTGGCGAATTCAAAACTTAGCGGATAAGACGTTCTACGTTCCATCCAGGGAAGGTTTTCCATTTCTTGGGCAGTGGTAAAGGGTTGACGCTGTTAGAGTCACCAGTGACAGCTGTTTAATCCTCACAGGTTCAGGCCAATGTACAGATCCCTTCTACAAAACCACACCACCATAGAGTAACTAAAGTCAACAGCCCAGGCAGGATCACTGCAGGAAACCCAGGGCAGCCGGCAACATGAACTGAAATGTCAAACCTTCCATTTACACCAGCAAATGATAACCAGTCCAGTCGTTGTTTTGGTCTATTTGTGATGAGGAGTGTATTCTCTTTCGAAGTCAGCCTATATTTTCATGTCAACCAATATTCTCTGAACTTGCTTATATGACCAGTGCTGGACTATAACAGAGCTGCATTATCAAAGAGCTATTCCATGCTATTTGCTTTTTCCCGCGGCACACGTGCACAGTCAAGCGAGAAACTAACCCCTATTGATCAAACCCCTCTCAATGAATCCCATTTACTGGTCCTCCTAACCAGTTAATGCATCTACATATATTTCTTATTTTTCTAATCAGCCCACAGTGGATGCCCATCTCTCAGCTTTTCATTCCTTGCCACGAGCCCAGATCGATCGTTTCTTCCTGCACGGCTTGATCCATACATGGTTGGAATTTCTCTGGGTGCGCTTATCGATGCCTGCCTCCCCCTTCCCTCTGCTAACAGACTCCTTCAGCTCATCAATCAGACTTTGGCCTGCCGCCTCCTTCCTGCGCCAGCCCCCCACTTCGGCCATACCTGTCAATTGAATTCACTGTCAAATTTGGCCGTCCGATCCATCTGCTCCGGCCCCATTGATCCACGTGGGCTTTATCTGTGTACCTAACGCCTTATGCTGGTCATCTGGGAACAAAGCTCCAATCAGCCGGCCCGGCTTAGGCCAGGCCCTTCACCCTGCAATCCCAGCCTCCCGCTGGCTTAAAGCATTCTGGTACTGCTTGCTTAAAATATGGTTAGAGAGGATACATGATAAAGACCTCATTCATACAGGATTAAGGGCACGCAGTAATGTCCTGGGTGCCAGTCCTTTAAAGGAAAGGACTTTAGGTTTTATGCAGGCTCTGAAGTGTAGAAATGACTTCACATTGACCTGTTAGGTAGGCGTCATGAGGCGCTCAGGGTAAAACTTTGCCAGCTAGTCATTTCTTGTTGCTCATTATCCACACAGATGGCTCTGGCTCCATGGAGGAATAAAATAGTGCAGAAGTACAAGTAGTAACTCCAGTATCTGACTGACATTAAGCAGTCAACGAATCCGGTGAGAGAGAGAGAGAGAGAGAGAGAGAGAGAGAGAGAGAGAGAGCAATGACTAAATATGAGAACCCTAAGGAAAAGACTATTATACAGTTTTGCTTAGAACTAAAGTTTTCCCAGAAGGGATGGGAACCTTTAATACTGGACTACATACATGTGTGTTTCTTAAAACTAAACCAAGACCCTATTAATATTAAAGCAAAAATCAAGGATTTCACCATTACAAAGTAACCCATTTGCTATAATGAAGCTAGCAACTACATTTACCTTCTTTGCTGGTCAGTGCACAAGCTACTTGCTGATCTGCAACACTTCCATGCGATATAGTGAAACACCAAAATGCCTTAGCTCACCAAAGTTTATGGAGTAAACACATTATTACATTTCTCAATGCTTAACAACTATGATTAATGCAACTCAAAAGTAGTGCTTGTTGTCCTGCTGATTCCCAAAGTGGATTAGCCTTTTGTCCCCACTCAGACATAATAGGCCTTATCGAAAGGACAAGGGGGGGGGGTCAAATTATCAGAATAATTTCCAGGAAAATTATTCAATCTAACCTAATGGGAAGACTTGAAGTATGCTGTTATGGTCAAAGTGGGACAGCATTTCTTCACTCTTAACAGAATCATCGCCACTTTAATTCTGATTACCGAGTGATCTAATCTTTCCATCAGCTTCGTGTCATGCCATGGGAACACGTTCAAGCAGTTCATTGTGGTAAATGCTGCAACTGTGTAGCACAAAATGCTGCGACTGTGTTTCAGAAAAAGTGCCCTGTTGCCAAATAAGCCATTGGCTTCTAGATCAAAAGGCAGGCCTTAAGTGAATTACTGCCATAGAGAATGTAGATCTGATTAGTCCATAATTTGGGCTATCGATTTATAAAATTCTTATAAACCTTAAGGGCAAAGAGCAAGAGAGGAGAGAGAGTGAGTGTGTGTGTGTGTGTGTAACATTAGCCTGGACGGTGGGATCACATGGGAAGGTTGACCTATCCATGCTGCATTCATAAGATATGACAAGAACAGGTGACGTGGGCAGTATGAGAATATGAGCTAGAGGTATAATCCAAGCGCTGGCGTTTAAACTAATGAACAATACGGTCACCCCAGGCAAAAGAATATATGCCCCATCACAAAATATTAAATCTAGACAAATTATCGAAACTTGTTTCTGAACTACCTAGTGTACACTTGCTGTGGTGCGGGAATTAATTACTACGTAAGGAGAGGCCAAATTACATAAACACACAGATGTGTGTCTCCTTATAGGAAACCGTTGTTGGGTGATCTTAGGTTTGCATGCAGCAATAAAGCAACTGAAATTGAGAGAGTGAACATTCAATAGATTTCCAATCCATCATACCTGTAGAAACCTGATGAATCTTAAGTAAGGAATTACATCTGTGCATCTATGTTTATGGGTGTGTTTGTGCATCTGTGTGTGCCAGAGTGTAAGAGAGAGAGAGAGGGAGAGAGAGTGGGAGGATGTCTGATAGTGTGCGTTTGTATGCAGAATGCATGACAGCCTGATGTATTGCAATGTGATTTCACATGTGTGAAGGCCCAGCTCTGTGACAGAGATGGATCTGAATTCATTTTTTTTCTCCTCTCCATTCTCTGCGTCACTCTTCATTTTCACTCACAAATCAAAGTATTTCCTCCACAGATTACGAGTCACACTCTGCTCACCTCATGCTATACGATTACTAGAGCAGCTACCATCAATTTTACTTGATATTAGGGCCAAAGTTGCTCTTCATGTACAGACACTTAATCTGCTTGAGAAACCCAATAATAAAAGCAGTCGCTTTTAAAGAGACTTGATGCATATAAGTGTGCAAATAAGACGTTTTAATTGCTAATTTTGGTACCTAAACTGAAGTGTGAAGTATAAACATATATCCAAATTAATGTAAATACAGATATAGAAGCCAAGAAAATACTATTACTGTTTGGAGGAAAGAATAGGGAAAAAAAAAAAAAGGAAAAAAAAAAAAAAAGAGAATTCAACCTTCTGTATATGAGGAATATAAAACTATACAAATATAAAGCTGAGCCAAGGAACTCCATTTCCAGTCCATTCTCTATCTGTGCTGGTTTCACCATAAGCAACATGTGTCCTATTAGAGGAACTAGGGCTCGGAGTTCAGTCCAGACTAATGCTGGTCAACCTTTCAATAGCGTTTCCTTACTTTTATCTTGAACACAGTTCCCAATCACCCATTAATCCAACATTTGTTCCCAACCCAGACACCTGACTTCTTGCTTCAACCTTTCCATCACCTCTCCCATCTTTAGCTATCCACCCCTGGTGCAGCACAAGAGACCAATGAACTTTGGTGCTTCTTATTTAAGAGTGCGCTCATAGACAGGAATGGACACAGTGACATTCTGCTGACACAGGTCACCAAGGGGGCTGGAACCAGCTGAAAGCCATAGGAGGCCACTGGGTAGCAAAAAGCCCAAACTCACCCCAGTCCAGCACCAGACCTGAGCACAACTACAGGTAGAGGTTGGTTAGGTCCTAGATAAGATATTTTGGCAGTGCCTTTTCAGAGTCATTTATTTTAATAAAAAATATTAAGATTGCACTTCCTGACCTGCTGGACATGCATGTGTTTGTATGTTAGAGTGGATATAGGCATGTACGTAGCATAGCCTCTTTGTGTTACTATTAATCCTGATGCTGAGAGCTGGCAGCTTTGTCTGAATGATGAAGGAAGGCAGTCGAGTAGATCCTGAAGGAGAACAACAGAGGACACGACAGGTCTCTTTCCGGGGTAAGAAGCACGAGCAGTGCAGGAGTAGTCAGCCACTGACCCACTCTGCCTAATTCACAGTCCCGTTTACTTCTATGGGCACAGGAATTATTTACGAACAAGTTAACAACATTACCAAATTGCTGGAAATAAATCTCTCTTAGCTGTCTGAGTAACACAACCTGGTCAGGTATCAAACACATGCAAAACAGATGCTTAAAAATGTCTAATGCTCATGAATACAGGCAATCTGTATTTTAGTGGAGGAAAAGTGGTCATCTTCCACCTCACTGCATTAGACAGTTAGTGACACAGTTGTATAATTGTGTCATTAAAATTCTAATATTTGTGCCTCAATACACCTGTATTGCAACAATAATTCTTCATTTTATTTAATGCAACAGAAGACCAAAAATAATGATGTGGTTGCTCTTTCTGCTTGGATTATTGGCTGTGGAGTCATTTATTTTGTGGTACACAAATCTTATAGTGAAGGCCCCTGTTGTAAGATGTGTGCAATCTAAGATTCAGAACTTTGCTTTAGAACCATCTAAACTTTATTTTGTAAAAAATTCAAATATCTACAGAAACAACTCATGACAAAATACGAGAAACTGAAGTTTGTTTCATGTAAGTATACACAAACCTTTGACTAACACTGCGTGATGACATGACCAACATGGGCCCCCAAGGTACTATTTCTATAACCCGCCCAATGGTTCATAGTCTGTCTTTTTTTTCCCTGGAAAAACTCTTTAGAACTTTCTTAGCATTACTGCACATAGTTTCTCTGCTTCCCCCTAGACCATAAAGAGTAAACTGTGGTGTCTCTCAGAATGCCCTATGCTGGGATGCTAGGGACCAAAAAAGAATGGTGTCACCACAACAACAAGTCTTTGTCAAATCAGCCAGCAATCTCGGTGTGCGTGCTCACTCGCGTGGGCCTCGGTGTCTTGCCACATTGCTGTCAAGGGCAGACTTGGTCTATCTCAGGGTCTGGCTCATGCCATACCATTGTTTACCCTCCAGGATAGTGTGAGAGTGTGTGTGTGTGTGTGTGTATAGAAGTTGATGAGTGTCAAGAATGTGGTGAGGAGGGTTCTGTGTAAACACTCTGGGATGGGGGAGAGGGTAAGTGGCCACCCCAGACCCCAGAGGGATATACCCAGCCTCGACCCCATCAACACTCGGTGATCTACAGTATAGAATTACTGCCCTAAATACAGTATGCATCATTATATACTGTTGTGTCTACCAACTCTCAGGTGATTAGGGCTGCATTTCATAGCAGAACCACTTGCAGACCTTGGTCCTGTAGATAACAGAGTGAAACATATGATATGCCACTTTAGGAAGCAATTATATTCTTAAAAAAAAAAAAAAAAAAAAGGCAGCAAAGCATACTCTAGATTATATGCTCTTGCCAAATGACTACTCTTCCAGTTTTAGTGAATAGGCTGACTTTGGGCAGACATAATGAGTAAATAGAATGTGTCTGAAATAGTGTAAGTTGTCATTATAACAGTGGACGGAGGAGGGTCAGAGGCAAGGGAAGTGAACATATAAAGTAAGGAATATGTGCATATGAGAGAGAGAGCTGTTCACTTGAAGCTGCTCTAAAATTCATTTAAGATGGTACTTGAATTTCATTTCACTGTGGTTTGGGCTATCCATTGAATGTTTCCATCTAATCAACTCTTACTGGGAATTCAGAAAAAGGTTAAGATATAGTACAATTGAGTAATGTCAAAAGAGTCTATGAAGACTGTTGACTGATGACAGTATGTGAACTGGGCATTTGTGTGTGCGAGTTAGCCAATCAGAACATCTCTCAGGCAATGACAGTTTGGAGTGTGTGTGGACATGTGCATATGCATGGTTGAGAAATCAGCAGGATGACATCATTGCCAGTGATGCGTTTCCTGTGACATCTGCAGAAAGGTCTGTGAGAGAGGGATGCAGAGAGAAAGAGTGCTCGATGTGAGCTTTACTCTCACATTCATCTGGTGTAATAACATTACAGTGGCCTGCTTTCTAGATTAGAATGTATTGATAGGTCAGGCACAAGGTCATGGCCAGTGAGGAATTATTTGCAACCCACTGAGTAGTAATTCTGTCTCTCTGCCTGTCCATCTACCTGTTTGTCTGTGTATATAAACAGAAATGAAAAATATTTTTGCATTAAAAAAAATGTATTTCTGTAGAAAATGCTTTTATACGACACCAACACTGAACGTCCTTAAAACAACCAATTACACAAAAAGATTGGTAGATAGACATAAACAAATAAATAAACCCCACATCCAATATAAAGTGCTCCCTGAGGCCTTTTACAACCTTTCCTGTGAAATCTTTTTGGACTCCAGGTCCATCACGCTGGTGTGTTAATCAAGGCACTCACTAAACACTTCCAATAAAACAAAAGGGATGGCAGAGCTTAGGCAGCAGAAGCCTCCTTCTGGCCCAGCTGACTGTAAAACGCTGGCCTCTAATAGGTTATCGACTGTGGCATGCAGGACAGGATGACATCATTGGCAGCCAATGGGAGGACAGGAAAGGCGGAAGATGAGAACAGCATTTTTAAATTGCATTTTGCTGAGCTCAGCTTCTCCTGTCCAAACGAGGAGAGGGGAAGAGAGGCATGAATGAGAGGAGTGGTGCTGGGGAAGGGGCCGACGCGAAGAGAGAAGGCCCGCCGTCATACTGGTGAGTGGGCACTGTATCCAGGGAGACCGGCACCGGAACTTCTTTTCCTGGCTGCTACCGAGCAGTGCGTGCGTGCGTGTGTTCCAAAGTGCTACATTCCATATGCATCATATTATGTATACTCATCCAACACGGGCTGTATCTTTTTTTTCCTGGGATCTATACGTAGGTGAATGTGTCTGCGCCATCACTTCCAAGTCCTCTCTCCGTTTACATTCCTCTCCTCTTTTCCTCCGTCTTTCTTTTACTTTTGCTCTCCGTCTTTGACATCTTTTCCAAAGTGTATACACCCTGGCTAAAATCAGATAGGCATCGCCATGACGACACCCCATCGTTTTTACAAACGGGCAGCGCGTTAAAGAGCCCGGCGCCGCTCTGCTCTGGGTGAGGTAATGCTTGGTCTCGCCCGCTCTGCACGCTCGACTACGCCACTTCTTGGCCATCCTCGCAAACAGCACTTGTAGACGCTGTCTGCCCAGACTCTGCCGAGAGCGGACCTGCAATGGCGTGAGGATTTCCGCGCTCCAACTCGCCTGTTACGTCACGGCAAAGACGCACCCAATAGAGAGAGAAGGGATATTAAAAAAAAAAACCAAAAAAACAAAAACCAAAAAAACCAAAAAACAAACAAACAAAAAAAAAACACAGCCGTCTTCCGCTTTGCAGAGGCTTTAGGAATTGCTGAGAAGCCTACCATTCAGCTCGGTGTGGCTTGCTCTCACAGTGGTGGTTCCTCTGAAACCTCCCACTGAGTAGTTCACACAAGGAAGCACAGGGAAGACGACAGGAGTTTGGAAATAATGCTGAAGCTGAAGTCCAAACACTCGGCGTGAGAAAACACTGCCAGCTCAACGAAGGGCTCTGACCATTCTCCTCCGCCCACATCAAAAGACCTGTATTACTTACCATTTTCAGTCACACGTGAAACTGCCTTCACTGTCTCTCACTAACAAGGAATCTAAAGCACCGCATTGTTTTAGTAGTGCGTTCAGAAAGGAATCTAAAAATAACCCTGGAAAGGAATCTTAAACAGAGCTGACATGTATGAAGTGGCCATGCTCCACTGTCAGAGCTCGTAGACGTCAGCCACTCTGCTAGCGGTGTGCGTGCGTGCATTCACCAGTTAACCTGGCAGTTGCATGCCTGCCTCTCTGTCAAGGTGGTGACTTGCGTGAGTGGAGGTGTCAGCACACATACATGTCGGGTTGTGTGAGCGGTGTATGCATTCATACTGTATTAGTCTCCACATATGAAGCGTTACTGTTCACTTTTTAAAGTTTGTGGGCCATCCTCTTACTTCAGCCATGGATTTTTGAACACAAGTGAACAGGGCAGCATTCTGTGCGCATGTGTAATTCACAGGACCTGATCACACTAGATGACTAGAATTCATTTGCACAGAACTTGGTACAACCATCAGGAGTTCTCCACAAGTGTACAAATCAAACCTTCAATTCTTTGCTTGAGAATGTTGAGAATTTAATACATACAGGCCTTAGTTAACGTAAGAAGGCATATCTGTAACTGGTCAAGGTGACAACGAAAACGCAGCAATTTTGTTTTTAATTTGGACGACTGTTTCCATTTTATGGGTCCCTATATGAGAACAGGGTAAAGCCTATACAATATTTATAAGGGCAAGTTCACTCTTAACTCCTCTGCCAGCATTGCGAAATTATTTCTGGAGGTGGGGCATCCAAAAAAAAAAGTAGAGAACCAGAGTGCTCCCTTGTGGTGCTAGCAAGAAGTTCAGCTCAAACTTTTAGCTCATCCTTTACAGCTCTGTCCACAGAACCTAAAACCACACTCAAGGCATAACAACATTGTTACTTCACTGGAATAATGTCTCAGTCAAATGTAAAATTTGAAAGCAATAACTGGAGAAGGAGGAGAAAGTGATTATTCGACTTAAGGTTATTGTAAATACAAAATGGTCATTACTAAATCAGCCAGCCACAATGTTCCTTGAATGGTCGTTATCTGCCAGCACAGGAACATAAGGGTGGGCCTCAGCTAGAATGGTAAAGCTAAAAGGTGACAGCAAAACCATTCCAACGCGGTTGCCATCAGAACACATCTGAAAAAAAAGGAACTTCAATGAAATTCATAACTTTCATTAGAAAATGTGAATGACAAATTTAACAGAGGAAAAACGCAAATTCTTTGAGCATAAGCAAAGTATTACATTTGGAAATATTTATAAAATGACAAATCCATATACGTTTTCACTGAAGGGCATGTGACTGACTAAATGAAGCTGAGGACCTCTGCCCATCACAACCTGCTCTGATGTTTACACGAGGTACCTGAACTACCGTATCTGTATACTGGACACGTTCACTGGATGAAAAGCAACTGATTTTCTTAAACATCCACTGTGAAAACCACTGTACCAAACGTTTACTTAAATCATGTTTGAGCTTTGACAATATTAATGCACAGGCCACCTCTCAAAAACACAGCAGGCTGTAATAAACTAGCAGCAAACATCTAACAGATGCTAGGTCTGAGCCGCATGTGGTCAAGCCACATGTGCACTGACCTGCCTCCAGAGCCTGGCGGAAATCTGAGGGACTGCTGGAAACAGGAGGAATCCGGTGCAGAGGCTCACTTTCCCAGCCTGAAATACACATGACCCAAAGCAAAAGATCAATGAGTGACAGCTATAAGGGACAGCAATATCACAGGTACATGACTCATGTGGGATAGAAGAATTTATAGCAAACAAGACTTTACTAACCACATTGCCTTCAACAGGTAAAAAAATGTAGGTCTATAATATCTACAATATCTCTGTAAATTATCAAAAGTTAAATAAGATGAACCATGTTCACAAAGTACAAGATTGTATTTTATCGTTCAAGCTACATAGTCAGTGGGCAGCATTTTGAAGAAACCCAAGCTTGTGTGATCCATTCAATAAAAAAAAGTAAGAGTGCATGAGTGTGTGTGGTGTGCTACTGAGCCTGTTGTGTTTAATGAGTGCACGAAAGAACTCACCTGGTCTCTCCAGAGCCTCTGTCAATCTGAGCACCACGGCTGGAGCCTGGTCAGGCACAGCACACTGCTCCACAAGCTCCCCCAGTCCAGAGCCTGTCAACGACACACACACACACACACATTAACTACAGACATCCACCATTATTCACAAGGGGAGACAAAAGAGACCGAGAGAAGCAGACAGAGGGAGATACAAGATAGCCCACCAGTGACACACCATATTCCCTGATTAGCTGCCTGCATGTAACCCACTATGGCAGCTCTCCCCAGGGAAGAGACTGGCTGTCATACTCACACTGGGGCTACAGATACACAGGACAACGTCCACACCAACACAACAATCACGTTAAACAATGGACAGCATCAAAGTACATCCTAACAAATGATCGGAATTAATGATAATTAATATGGGGTGGGGGCATAATAAGGAACGAAAGCATGATTTTAAAAATGTCTCTGTGGTCATTAGAAAGAGCATTCTTGTCTCCTAAAAGACGAGTGAAATAGTACTGTGGCTTTTTTTTTCCTCTCATTTTTAAAACCAAAAGAAATCAGAGTCAAACAGTTGACACTGTCTACAGATCAATATGAGGTATGTACTTTTGCTATTGTGAATGAATATATCCATATATCTCCCCCGCCCCACACACACAGCTAACGAATGTACATTATTTGTATTTGTTACATTTTTGGCCCTTAAAGGGCCCATGTGTCCATGTATTATAGTAATTTGCCTGCTGGTTCATCTCTGTAACAAAGTGAACATGATGGTACAGTGTTGGTAATGACCTACGGAACACTGCAGAAGCTAAATGCGTGTCCATAACTTTACTGTGCACTGTGTGTGTGTGTGTGTGTGTGTGTGTGTGTGTGTGTGTGCGCGCACGCGCTCCCAGACCACTGCATGACATGAGTAACACTGAGCCAATGATATGGTCACCCATCACACACATCCAAGCAAGGCAGATGTGACAAAGGACCAACCAAATGTCAGTCCTACAGTGGAGACACCTTGATTCCAGCAACACACTCCGAACAAGGATTCTAGTGGTACACGCACACCTTCAGAAACACGTGGATTAAACCAAAATGACACGAGCCCTGCCATAAAAACCATCTCGTAGTCTTACAGTACCACACACCAGGGAGGTGTCCACATTGTTAGTTTCCCTTCAAAAAGCATTGCAGAGCAGAAAGGTTAAGCGGCGTGAGGGCCAGCAAACGTGTGTGACATTCGCGCGATCAGCGCGAAAGCCGCAGCATTGCTGCACATTTCCATACACACCCGCGCATTAGCGTCACATTAGCATGAGCGTAATTGCACGCAGTCCTGCGAGACGTTCGGGGTCGGCGAGGTTTTCCCCAATCTGCACGGCCGGACTGATGCTCGGGGAACGGCGGCGCACCTGTATGCCTGCCTCCGAGCCTGGGCGAGATCTCCTTGGCGATGAGACCAAATCAGCACTGATGTGTAGCGTTTGCTAAGGTCTCGCTACCGTGCCATCTTTCCTTCCATATTTCATAATGAGGGAATATTTGTTTGCCCTAGCTGAGGCGCGCGCAGCAGCATCTGTTGACAGGAGGAAAAGGTTCCTCTCTGGGAGCGCGTGCATATCCGCCATGCAAATCACCACGGCAGCGGGACCCGGTGCCGCTCGGCGAAACCTCGCACCGAGAGCCTCTAGCCGGCTTGATTGACTTGTGTGAAGTGACTAGACAATGCAACAAAATCTTGCTCGCTGAATCGAGCGGGAAGAGGTTACACTGAAGAGTCTATTAGCATACAGCTGAAAACTTGAGGCCAGATATAAGTTTCGGCAGTTGGGAATACACCGCAATTCTGAACAAGGGGAAATGAATAGGGAAACCACTGTTGTGGAACTATCATTATGCAAATGCATAACCTGGTGTGATTCTGGGGCAGGCAGTGAAACATGAGAGAAAGGTGAAAGAACAGGAAGGAGTGTTGTAAAGAAAAGTCAGATTTTCTAGCAGATCTTCGATGCAGGTGGCATAGGGAAGGGGATGGGATTACACATGTTACCGCCGGAGCACATTGGTATTCCAGCAACACAGCACATTTAATTGCTCCACATCCTGTTGATCTCTCTACGGACCCCAAGAAGACATGGCGTTGTGGCTTATGAATGAGCACAGAGGCAAGGGTGCCGAGCTGGAATTATAATTCTCTCTCCCTTTGCGCGTGTGTGTGTGTGTGTGTGTGTGTGTCTCGCTCTCTCTCTCTCTCTCTCTCTCTCTCTCTCTCTCTCTCTCTCTGTGTCTATCTCTCGCTCTCCTTTGTTGTAGGATCCTTCCTACCCCCCGTCCCTGTGTTTCTGGTACACAGAATGTGACTGACAGGAAAAGCTAGACAAAGTAGCACTTGTCATATGAGACAGAAGGCATGTATGCATTCAGCACCAGTTAAGCCGTACGTGTGGAGGTTTCGCTTGCGTATGTGCGCGCGCTCACGGCTGCGTTTGTGTATAGAGCGACGAAGAGGGGGGGAGGGAAACTGCCTCCTTTCCATTGGAGAGCTGTGTATTTTCTGCACAGTGCCTCGATTAGCATTGCTGTCACAGCCCATCACTGGAGCAATCCCTCATGAAGCACGCAGGTCACTAGGAGGGGACCTGGGCACCAGGGGCCTTTGTGCAGGAGCACTCAGCTCCTGCCTGACTGAGAGCAGCAGCACTACAGCCTGGATGTCCGTGCTGAATTTCAACTTACTAACATGGTCAAACACTCCTCACTCCTGGAAACAGGCAGTTCTGGTGCTTTACGGAGCACGTTTTCTTGGTTGTTAATAGAAGTTTTGGTTGCACAGCCAAATATACATACGTTTTGGGTTTTTTTTGTCTTTTGTGTGGCTTGTAAAGAGCAGAGAAGCTACTACTTCGATTCACTTTTAAACGTCTCATTTTCCAAATATGCTAAAAGATATAATGTTGAAGAAAATGGAATCTAGTAGGAATTCTAATGTATGCAAAAAAACAAAAAAAAAAAGGTTTTCCGAATACCTGATTGTGTATAAATGTACTACTTTAATGACAGTCTCTGAATTCCATATAACATGGTGAGTCTACCTTCCATCAGTCCATCATCTGCTGTGCCATTTGTAAGCAACGGCAGCCTATTAGGTTAGCATGCAAGCCTGCAAACAGCATGTGAGTAATGATGTACTAGCATCGAGGACGTTTAAAAAAAGAAAAAAAAAAGCGGCCTCCACAGCATATTTGTATGAGTGGCTAATGTCCATTGTTGGTGCTGCTATAATGGCTGTTTGGGAGAGAATGAAGCATGGCGGTGTTAGATAGCAAGGCACCCATTGTTGCAGTGCTGACTCTAAGTGCAGGAGCTCCCATGCTTTAGGACAACACAGGAGCCTAGCAGATGCTATCCGTTTTCTATTAAGTGGACAGAAAGCAATTTCTTGGGCTTTCATTGCTAGGTGAGTATTTGTGTGTGTGTGTGTGTGTGTGTGTGTGTGTGTGTGTGTGTGTGTGCGCGCGCGCATGTGTCTGTGTACACATTTAACAAGGCGGCCCAGCAGTGGTCAGTGTGAATTACTGAAAGGATCAGCACTTCTGCACAAAGCCATTAAAGTGGGTGAAGCCGGGGGTCAGCCCACTAAGAGTACAGGAGATACAGGCATACCATACCCGAACACCGCAATAAATCCCCCGATTTCCTCCCTAAGCACGTTTCATGCACTAAGATGAAACATTATGTCACAAATCAACCCTACCTACACTGCTAAGACAAGCCTAAGAACCCCGTGGAAAAGTGCAGCGCACCCCAGCCCTCACTAGGGGGCGACCGAATATCTCCGGACTTTTGTACACACGGCAGTCTTTGTGTGCTGCAAAGAAAGGGAATGTGTACCTCGGTGTGAGGGTGAGGGGCTTTTATCTTGTTGGTGAGGAGACAAAGGGACAGCAGAAGACAAAGGGACAGCAGGAGACAAAGCAAGCAGCTCATTAGCATTAAAAGGAGAGGGAGTAAAATGTTCCTTCCACTCTGCTACAGGGACAGTTATATCTGAAGTATATGTATGTAGTAAGTATATGAACAGGTAACAACCACTTGCTTTGTAGCACACAAACAAAAACAATTGCAGAGTCACACGTGTCCTTATGACGAAGCACTAGGCAGAATTAGCATTAACGTTTTCTGAGCCATTCCTGGTTGTGTAAGAACACGGTCAGTACACCTACTCAGATAAAGACCTTCTGTGAGCATGCAGTTTGTTTGACACCTCCTACAACAGAAAGATGTCAGCACATTACGAATATTATACAGATGCCACAGTGAGGATGCAGTAAATGCATATTTACCCGACATGAAGCGTACATTACAATACAGAGTGCATTCTGAAATGTGAAAGAATCTGTGCAAGTTTACAATGATGATTTCATAAAACACATCAGAAATCCAACATAAACGTCCTGAGTTCTGCACATGATCTGGTCACGCCACATTCACCAGCAACCCCCCCCCCCCCACCCCCCACCCCCCACCCCCGGGAGACACATGACAATTAATGATAAGACACATCTGGGCCCCATCTAAGATTGAGATCAAGAATAGCTTATGATTAAGATGTGATAAAAGGGACAACTTCCAACTTCGACATAAAGCAGTAATCCTATCAGAAGAAGGGGAAACGCCTGAAACGTCTGCGCTCTCATTTCACAGAGTGGGAAGTCAATGGTGAATAAAGAGTGGATTACCTCGCTCTCTGTTGAAAATGTGCTTTAGTTTGGTGGCCTCCACGTTTTGTGGATTCCATAAAATGCGCGTGGCATGCCGAATTCAGCTAAAGAGAGAGCGGATCTCTCCCATGAGTGGAGACACTGCTGCAGAGCCCTGAAGCTATGCAGTGCTGCCCAAACACTTAGAACCCATATCGCTAAATCAGCTGTCAGTGTGTTTGGTTTTGCACTGTTTATTGTCTTATCTGTAGACCCTTCTAGCTCTACTAATGCATCATGCTTAGTAAACTCTCTGCTTTCACTTTGGCTTCAGTACGAGCTTATTTCCTGATCTGGAACAGACCTGGTAAAAAGGTCTGAATAGAGAAATGCACAGGCAAATGGGTCCTGCAAACATACACGCCTACACTTCTTGCCGCTCTCCCTAATGGAGGTAGCAGTCCCCTGCTTCAACAGTGCATACTGCAACCTCACCAAAAGTACCTGATATTTTACAAGACAGCAAACACAACCACGCACACATCCCCAGACTGCCATGGATGTGTGCTGGATCGTTTAGATAATGGCAAAAATGTGTCACTGAAACTAATTGAATTTAAGAGGTTTTATCCGGAGCAGGTTTCCAGACAGATGGTGCGTCTCAGCCCCTATTGATTATGTGTTCATTGTCTGTTCTTGGAGGAATAAGGAAACGGATTATGGCAATCAATTGATCCTGCAAATTTTATCCTGTGTATGCAGCAAAGAATTAAAATGAAAATAAAGCTTCACAAAGTTGATGGCATGAGGACGGTCCATTAAATTTCAAACAGGCTTCGAGAATTTCATCTTGATAAATAATCAAATGAGTCCCTTAAAAAGACAGGCATACCTACAGTGCACTTTGCCTGCTCCGCAAATATTACTGAAATGCATTTCCAGTCTTTCAAACTGTCTACTGTCATATGCATCTCACATTTCTCTTCGCAAAAGGAAAGAGGGGGAGAAAAAAAAAAAAAAACCACCACAGAGGAAAAATAACGACAGCAAGTGGATGGGGAAGGAGGGAGCAGAGGAATATAGAAGAAAGATAAGGCATAGATGTGAATTCTGGGTAGGGACAGAGAGAAGACGCACAGAGAGACGGCACAAAGTTAAGAAAAAAAGTGACTGAGCTTGCGTGAGGAAGGAAGAGGGCAAGGAAAAGAGGCGGGAGGCAGGAAGAAAGGAGAAGCAGGTGCCAGAAGCTGCCCGGAGAGGGAGGTCAGACCGTGGGCGTCCCAAAAAGACGCCACCTGGTAGGGGCCCGGCCTCGGATGTTTCCCCTGCAGCCAATGACAGTGGCCCATGAGAGGGGTGTGGAGCACATGCCTCTTCAATTAGAGCGAGTGTGCGAGTGCAAAAGAGGGAGAAAGACGGAGAGAGGTAGAAAGAGAAAAGTTAGAAAAGAGGGAGAAAAAAAAGGGGGGGGGGGGTGCGATATTTTTGAAGCCTGACTAAGGAATGTGAACAAACAACAAAACAGAAATCAAGATGGTAGATGAATGTAATCTTTTGTGCCATGGAATGTCTTAGCTCAAGAAATGAAAGAGAGCAAAGGGCTTGCTCAGACAAAGCAAACCACACAGCACAGCCAGTAGTTAAGTGTGTGAACGGTATGAGTGTGTGTCAGGGGCTGGCCTGGCTGAAAGCATGTGTGCATGTGGGGGGTAGCCCTGAAGAGTGTGTGAATTAGGGGCAGCAGGGTGGCAGTCATCATACTCTACAGTGTGAACATAATGCTCATTTAGTGAGGGCTCGTTATAGAGCTATTAGAGACCTCCTCTGCTGAGAGTGCAGCTAGAATGTGTGTGTGTGTGGCGGCCCCAAATGTACTCATTCATGAGTGCCTGGCTGTAGACCACGGGGGCATGCATAATTAATAAGGGAGTGGAGATAAAAGCAGACTGAAGTTATTTTTTCAACCCTGTGCATCTCCACTGACTTGCCACTCAAATGGGCAGCGCATTTGTGCCTGTGTGCGCTCAGAACCTGAGCCTTTGTGCGTTTGCGTGCGAGCCTCCATTTGAGGGCATAAGATTAGTCCGTCACGTTTCTTGCAGTAATTGGCACCCTTAAAAGATGCAGCAGAGAACGTAAATGTAGACCAGCTCTCTCCCGCTACACTCAAACCACGTCTCGGCTCCCAAGCCTCTCTGGGCCAAGCAAGCAGCCACAGTGATGCAGGCTCGCATGAAAAGCAAGCATTAAAGAACACAAAGTGAGGGAAGAACAGAGGAGTGAGTCAGTTTTATAGTGGTGGGAGGGGCAACAAAAGGTGCCCTCCCCAATCATTACAGTCCCATGGGTGATAAGCCATGCAAAGGCCCCCAAATCTAAATGCATCACATATTGCCCACAATCTACATATTTCACATGAATCAGCACAGGTCAACAGATGAAGGCGTTTCCTTCACTACCTGAAACAGCAGTGGGCAAAGAAACTTGAAATCTGTAGGTGGGGGGTGGGGGAGAACTGAGCTGGAAGTTCCAAGTTCTTAAATGGCTCTCATGCAAATGCATTTTCGGGAACTGAAAATTTATGCAGGCATGCCTTAATAACTACACCCTAAATAGATAAATATCGTTTCAAATGAGATTTCCATGGTGGTAAAAGTACTTGATGTTTCCTTATGACGAAATGGCAACAGCATATGGATTGCTCACAACAAGGGAACAGACCCATGCTCCTGTCAAAAGAAAGACATTTACGACCAACTTGACTTCACCATAATATATATTACTTAAGAGACTGAGTATAAAAGCCAAATGTTGACAGAACAGATGCTGCAGTAACAATTCCCCCTCAGAATGTCTGCCAGACTGCATAACAAACATTGATGCTGAGTAGAAAGCTCTAAACCAGACTTGCTTCATCGACAAATAGAATTCACTCAACATTTTTTTTTTTTTAAAGATTCTAAGAATTATTTACTGAAGTTATTTCCGAAATCCCCTCCCCCAAAGTCCAAAAATAGCACCCACTGCCTCAGTGATAAGTAAACATCTGACAGATGCAAGTGCATGTGGTCTTGTAATGTAGTACTCATTTAATAGCCTCTGCTGTGGTAACACAATGCATCAGTTGCTGCTGTACCTAATTGGGGCTCTAATGTACATATCGATCGCACTCTTTCCATGAGGCCAAATGTCATCAGTGTGTCTTTGTTCTTGGCTGATAGTTTCTGTACATAGCCAACAAGAAATGCTGTGGGCTGCAGTGAGAGATCAATGAATCATTGCTCCCTAGCGTGTGCAAGTCTACTTTGCATTGATGGCATAACAAACCCTGTTCATTTGTTCGAGCACATTCTACTAGAGTTAAGCTTAGGACCCTGGAGAAAGGAACACATTAATACTGGTCTCCCATTTGCTCCAATAATTCAATAATTGCTACTTTACACACAGAGATGCAGTAGTTTATCATCAACTCTGATGTAGGCGTCAAAGGGGAAAAAAAAAAAAACAAATCCTTAAAAGTCTGTTTGAGATTTAACTGCCTTTCCTCATGCAAGTTTAGGAACCAAATGTTCTGTAACTCCCCCCCACACAGCGAGTGCATGCAGAAACAAACCCAAGATTGGAAAGACTGAAATCCTTTATGTACCAACCAAGTCTCATTATGTCCACTGGCTGTGTTGCCTCTTTCTTCCCAGAATGAGAAACCACTTTCTTTTTCATTGACTTGCATTTTCAGAAGGTGGCACAACAGGGGACTGCCGCAGAGATGGGATTGAACAAGGTGTTGGTGTCATTCATGTGTGGTGTGTGTAGGCATCTTTGTTAGGGTATTGCCCCCCTCCCTCTGCTGGCTACTGACAGACAAAGACAGATCACAGCTCACTCCCCTCACAGGCACCCTAACCCCATCACTCCTGATGCACGCGCGCGCATGCACACACACACACACAGAGAAAGGAATGGAAGTGGGGGTAGGCACGGGTCATCTCAACAGCGCGTCTTCCCACAAACACTCACCCAGCCCTCCACATGATTTGTTTAGCACACCTGGGTTAGATTAGCTATGGCTCGTCTCCTACATAGGTTCATCTCCCCCCACTGTCTGATCAGGCTAACATATAGCTCAGGTCCAGCCACAGTGCCAGGGAGTCCTGGGGAGAGGGAGGTGTAGGCAGGATGAATGGCTGGGGTCAGTGGGAGGATGACACGCTCGGAGGAGGAGCAGTCCGCCGGGAGCAGCCTGCGTGCCGCACGTGGTTGACCTGGTTGCTGCGCATACAGGTGTACAGGTGTGAAAGGCCCGGAGCAAGCAGAGAGAAAAATTGAGGTCTTGGAGCGCGCTGCTCGCCGTTCGGTGGACGAGACGTGACCAGGTGTCTGCCGCCTTTAGGAGCTGCCCTGCACGTGGTGGGAGAGTGAACGAAGGTGGCAGGGAGGGGCAGCAGAGCGTTCTTAAAGAGCTGCCTTCATCGACCCAAGCGCAACATTCACAAAGGGAACTAAATGAGAAGCAGCACAGCCAAGAGCCTGCATTCGAATTAAATAGTCAGTATGGTATGCAACAGTCCAATGGGTTTCTTTGGTTTCTGGCTATGGTGTCTCTTAACGGAGACGTATTTAGTGCAGGAGGGGAGGTTGTATGCTAACCATCTGGAGACTCGGGGCCTTCTGCCTCATCTGCGTACTGTTTTGTGACTGGCTAGAGATAAGAGATTAGCGTGCTGCAGATAAGCACACAGGGAAAAGGACGCGCGTGTTCAGCAGGCCCTGGCAGACGGGATCCGGTTTTGTTTTTTTAACCGTGAATGAAAGAGAAAATAAGAAAGAACAGGGATGAACATGGGAGAGACCTTTAAGAACACACACTGAAAATGGAACGTTGTTTATAAAATATTTAACGGTGAGCCACCTCTGTGGCTTTGAAACGTGATAAAGCCTTGCCTGGGAAGACCTGGCTTGGGTCTCTGGTGCTCTTTTATAATTGTTTTCATATGGAGTGTGATTCCATTTCTCAGAACACTTTAGACAGACGCCCTCTAAGCCAGCGGTCCTGAAGCCTGTGTGCAGGGCTTCAAAAGGCAGCAGCTTTAAGCTTATTGCTGGAATGCTCGGAGGCCAAAATGTAATATTTTGAACATGCAGTGATTTGAAATTATACTATTTATTCATATAGCAGTTAGTTGCATCCAGCTCCACGTACATTTTATCACACCATGATTTCTGTAGATTACAATTGTTGCTGATATCCTTGGTCTATTGCTTCAGGTAACGCTAACTTTGCCCTTCTTTGTAAATCATACTGAATATTGAGACAAAGTCAATCATTTATTGAATAATTGTCATACAGAACATACAGGGTCGAGCAGAAGAGTTTCTGTAGCAGGGACTTCATGTTGCACTACTGAGCAGAGCAGCTTCCTCGGTTCAGCGCGGCCGTTATACCTCTTTGGGTGACGGACAGTAATTGTTACATCTACGTTTCATTAAGGACACCCTCATTACGTTCACAGGTGTGACACTGCCAGCTTAAGGTTATTAAGGACTCCATTGCTAATAGCTGATACATCTGGAGCCAAGACCCTGTGAACCTGACTCACACGTCCGAATGGAGACAGACTGGCTGTATGTACACGTTTTGGGGAAAATACGAACACTTTGGTACTAGTTCTTGAATCAATTTGCCCCTCACAATTCTGCCTGGCCATAAACTCTCTTCTACACTGAAGGTCTCCAAGTACCATAGATTGGACTCTGAAACTGTCAGCATCTAGTGCTTCTGAAACCACGATTGTAAGACAGACTCAGGGATCCAAGCCTTTCTGGGTATTCAGTCTGTCCGCCATCCAGCCATAACAGACAACGATGACAAACAATGTCTGTGTCATTTTACCCGCCCCTCCCCCTCTGTGTTTGTGTTGCTTCTCAGACGAGGCTTGCTGACAGGACTAGCGGTGAAGCAGCAGCAGCTAAAGTGCCTGCGAAGGTGGGTTAATGAGTTTTTATAGGCTTTAGCCCAACACCGCAGTTAGCTTACCGCGGCAGCCTCTACATCGTCAGGGAGACAGAGAGCTAGGACGCCGCAGAGAATAAAAAAATACAGCCCCACGTAGGCTACGTCAAATAAAACTCCCTGTCCCGCGCACGCAGGAGGGTTTGATCTAGTGGCTGTAATAAACTCTGTGTAAATAACAGCAGCAGATATAGTGGGAGTATTCAGCTCAGGCTGAATTTCATGTATGCTTGATATGAGACATGAAGGAATTCGGAGACACTGAAACCAATTCCCACCTCCACTCTGACAGAGGCCGGGCTGTAAGCACAGGCTCAATCAAAACGTCACATTTATCAGCACTCGCATATACAAGGCTCGAGCGAACATTAGCCAATCCTGCACTGGGGGGGGGGGGGGGGGGGGGGGAAGAATGACACGCCACGTCTGTCATGTATGACCTCATTGTACGGCCCTCGTCCTATCACATTCTCAGGACAAGAATACAGTACATGCATGTGTAAGCAGTACATGTGTGCGCACACCCACCATCATAGCATCCTATGATCAGCACCAATCAAGGCAAACTGTTCGGTATGTGGCTACCCAAGTACAACCATAAATTTGACTGTCATGCACGATCTCAGAACAAGAAATCACCTACATGTTGGCGCGTTAGGGCGCGTTAGCATGTGGGATATAAAGCAAGAAGACTATGTAAGAAAATTGATTCCTTCTTAGCATGTCTCCTCTGTTGGCCTGCCATGTGTGATGGAACATATCCTCTCTCTCCCTTCAGCCACAACTTCCAGCACGGCCATATTGAGAGGCGTGCTTGGCAGCAGGAACTGCACCATAGCTCACAGTGGGGGGGGGGGTAGGAGGGGAGCTCCACCCAGAGCACTTTCACCTCTGTCCCATGGAGTGAGGGGCACTTCTCACTGCTAAGAGCTAGATTAATCATTTTTAGAGGCTTTGCAGGAGAGGCAATGGGCTGTAAAATTGTGCTGGAATAGACATCACATCGGAGGGATCCCGGGTTCTCAGGTGCCGTCTCCATGGGGAAGTGGCCATATTCGACCCCACCTACATTGGAGTTCAGCACTTCCTCTTAGACAAACTGTTCTGCAATCCCAAATTTGGTGGGCACCAAGATAAGCAAAATGTTTATGGCGAATCTGTGCACTTGTGTGTTTTGTGTGTGCTGCTGTGTTCATCTGTGCAAGCAGTCCCGGGACACGGATCAGCAAGTCTGCTGTGTGCGTTTCCCTGCGGCATGGTCGACATTTTCCATGCTCCATTGAGCAACTGTCACCGTGGTAGTATCTCTCTCTCACTACGCTCGTCCTCCTCTCACCGAGTGGGCTGCCTCCCGTCTCCTCCAGCCCCTGAGAGTGCTCCCCACTCTAATTACCCCCCTTACGTGCACTTCCCACACTGCACCCTCACGCCACCAGACCTGGATTACAGCTAGCCTGCCTCTAGCTTCTCATTAACTAATTACCCTTGCTCAGGGTAGGAACGCAGACAATATGCTATCTTAATGATGGAGTCATTTAGGAGTGGTTTGGAAGCCAGCACTGAAGGACCCGAGGATGGAACGCTGGGTGAAATGGGAAGTCATTTGGGAAGGGAGAGCTTGTTTTCTTTGAGTGTTGTCGGAATGGCGTTTAGAATGGCTCTGGAGTCTGTACTGAACAGTGTAGGATGTTGGTGTGGGTAAAGAATAGCTCATGCCTTCTCTCTGCTACAACCCTGTAGCCCCTCCCTCCACTGGCTCCGTTATTGTGGACAGTGTGAGACCGGACCACTGCACCACACTATCCTGCCACTCCGACCGCAGCCGTCGGCAAAGCAGAGAAGGACAAGAACGCACACAAACAGACCCATCACCAAAAACAAACAAAAACAAAAAAACACTAACAACTCACTCAAGTCAAGCAAGACGCACACAGCGTTAACTCCTCCTCCCTGCAGACATTTGTTGGGAGAGGAATAAAAGGAGAGAGCACGCTCCATCATTCTACTCGTTTCACCCAGACCCTCATGCCCTCCATCCTGGGAGACGCCCATTTTCCCCAGGGAAAGCAGGATGATTAGAAGAGTGTCACACAACTTTATTAGCCCTGACTCCTCTTGCCTCTTAACTGTCTAGGTCATCTTCCTTCTAATTAAGATAAGATCCAGTGGATGCTGAAATCTGCATTATTAATTTGTCTTACCAAATGCTCAGTCCTCCTTCCCCTTTCACTGGATTGATATTTAATATATGCAGTAATGCAATAATAAATCCACAGACCCAAATGTGTCGAGGTGGCAATCATGTGATCAACTATGTGTGCACGTGGGAAGATCAGACTGCTGCTTCGATGCTAAATGAAGAAAGCGAATTCAAAAGAGGAATCGCCTGGATCTAATTATTAACATTTGCATTTAATTAAGAGAGGTGATGAGAAAAATGGACACAGAGGTTATTTTTCATGCCTCTGAACCAAGCCGACAGCATATTTTGTTACCCGCATTCCTCCAAAGCATGGACCACCTCAGGGGCAAAAGAAATAAAGAAGACAAAAAACAGCTGGGTGACATGTTGCAAGCAAATGGAATCTAAATAAAAAAGTTTAACTGCAGCAAAGCTAAAACGGAAAGCACGAACTGGAGGCCTGGGAACATGTTTGTGCATTTGGAAAGGTGTCCTCCTCTAAACACTGGCAAACAAGGGTGAAAGATGTTTGCAATGGAAATGATAAAATCTCATGGGCCGATAAACACAAGCTAATCCTTTCTTCCTTATCCGAGGACTGACTCTGTCCTTACGGGAACGGGAGGGAACACACACACTTCTCAGAAGGAAAGAAAAATGTACGCAACACACTGAAAATGTGGAGCATTCTTCCATATCCGGAGTTGGAAGTGACAGTGAATACAGATTTGCCCTGTGTATGGTGCAGCTGAACCTGATGCCATCCGGGGCGCAAACGCATCAAACTGTTGACCCTGCAATCATTTAGGGCGAAAATGGCTTTTCTAATTAAACCTTCATGGAAGTAATGACTGACATTCCTCTCGCCATGGCGTGCTGCTACACTCTTAAAAGATGAGAGCAACGCTAATTGGTCACACTCCTCTAAGCGAAGGACACAGTACACACAATTACTGACAGACTTCCAGCATGCGCCGGTGATGAAAATGGTCGCTGTGAGCTCACCGCCTTTACGCTTCTCACTTTGTCAGTTTGATTGGGGCCTTTTATACCCTTTTCAGCTGCCGTATACTGCTGGAGATCATAAATCACGTGCGAGTGACCGGATGGCCAACAAAGGGAAGAAACGCTCTTACTCTCGTCATC
This sequence comes from Electrophorus electricus, assembly GCF_041902795.1. Taxonomy (NCBI): domain Eukaryota; kingdom Metazoa; phylum Chordata; class Actinopteri; order Gymnotiformes; family Gymnotidae; genus Electrophorus; species Electrophorus electricus. The sequence continues at coordinate 5,872,726 of NC_137503.1, forward strand.
TCCCTCTCCACACGCACAAACCTTTCACCGGGATGATTAATGGAACGTAAGATGCATTAATCACCACCAATGTCCCTTTCCTTAAGACACGATTTATGCTGATGCAGTGGAAAAGACGCAGGCAGGCTCACTCCACCGTACCGGATCAACCTTGAGACTGCCAGCATCTCGCGCACGGAGCACCTCTTCACGACTGACCGCTGGGCTGTTAAAGCGTTATTAGAGCTTCTGGCGGTGCTGTTCAGGTGGTTCGTGCGTAGCTGCACAATCTCTCTCAAAAGCTCCTAATAACCAGGGAGGAATGTCTTGCTACGCACCTGACTGTCGGTGCAACTAGGTGGCCTGGGGGAAAGGTAGTGGAATGGTTTGGGACAAACGTTTGCAGGGCCAAAGCTAGTTCTGTAGCTGCAACAGTGCCTTCTGTTCTTCTTCCCATCAGGCTCTAGAAGCTCCTCTTTGTTACTTTGATAGGTGATGAACCCCGTTAGTTGCTTTCTGCGCATTTGTCCATTTTTGACTGTAAACTACCCAGGTATGCAAAGGCACAGTTCGCAGTGCCAGGAGTGTGTGTGTGTGTGTGTGTGTGTCTGTCTCTCTCTCATAGCAGTTATTAGTGGGCTGTCAAAAAGAGAAGTGAGGTGTCCATTAACCTGCACCTCATACCCCTTGCTAAAGACGCTGTACTGATGGAAGATGTAGCCTGCATTACTGGGGTCAGTGCCAGCTCCAATCCCGCACACACACGCAATAAAGAATTAATCAGTGGAGAAGTCTATAAACAGCAACTAAGAGTGGAAGCAAAGTTATTCCAGTCCCATCTCCTTAAACCCCCATAAACTGATCTTGCCACTGCTCACCCCTACACCTCCCCCTCAGCCTCCTCAGTCCAGCCACGTCCAAGCCGGAGGAGCAGTGTATGGAAGGCATCACGGCTGCTTCTGCAGCTCTGCCTCACATGATGGGGTTGTCCCTTCACGAATTTGGCCTGTGAAAAGTGATTGTGATAGAGCGGCAGGTGGTGCTGTTCTGAGACGAGAACACACTGCAGCACGGGGCAGGGGGTGGAGCAGATGGCAAGGGTGCTCCATGACAGCCGGATGTGCTGTAATCATGCCGGGGGGGGGGGGGGTCACAGCAGATGGAGCAGGGGTGGAGATCCGGAGATGCAGGCTGAAGACCTATTTAAAGAAGGTGCAGGAGCGAGGTGGGTTAAACCTCCCCCTCAAACGCTGCAGGTGGGCATCGCAAAGCCCCCTGGGAGATATCTCCACCTAACAGGGCAGACGACACTGCTTTGCACTGGAAATAATGCCAGGGAGAGACGGGGGGTCCGGGGGTTGGAAAGGAAAGGAAGAGATGAAAAACAGCAAAGTGGCAAAAATGTGCATAAAACACCAAGCGAGTCAGCTACATGCACGGCACATGACAGAGGCGCACGCAACAGAATACAACTGAAGAGACGATGGCAAACTGGCGCACTGGTCTTCAGTCCAGCTGCATCCACTCAACTTACTGCACAGCTAGACAAAAGAAAAGCAGCACACAAAAAAAAAAAGTTTCGTAAGAGCCCCACAAAAGTGACTGCCAGGTTTTTTTTTGGGTTTTTTTTCCATAATACTGTTTTACAGTGATGTCACCTCTTTGTGGCAAGTTTTAAAATGTACCCAGGCAGCAATGTGAGTGCACTGCGTAAAAAAATAAATCTACAGGTCTTTCGACACATTGCGTTCTTGGTGATATTAACACTTGCTTGGAGGGAGGCTATATGTCGCCAAGTGTATTATGGGAAATGGAGCCATAGCGGGGTGTGCGGGTGTGAGAGGAGCCATAGCGGGGTGTGAGAAGAGACAGACGGGGGTGGGGGGGGGGGGCGTGACAGAGCAGCTGCTGTTGTTCTACTACTGCTGTTCAGTCCGGTCTGTACAGAGCAAGAATGACTGTCTGTCTGTCTGTGTGTCACAGAGACAGAGAAGGGGGGGGGGGTGCGCGCATGTGTGTGTGTTTGTGGCGTGCTGTTTATGTAAGACAGAACGTGTGTTCTCTGGCCAGTTCCAGTAAAGCCGGAGTTGTGAGTCAGACTTGCACATAGCTGAGGTCAAAGAAGCCTGCTACGCAATGTAAACACGAGTGTATGAGATATACAGAGGACCTCTTAAGCCACATTTCAAACCTTTCACCCATGTACTATGTCCACGGAGAAAGAGTGGATGTGGGTCAAAGAGAAGCAATAATGCCATTTGGGAAGAGAGAGATGAGAGAAGACAAAAAAGGGAAAGAAGAGAGGAGAATCAGTAGGAATGCTGGAAATAGTGGGTTCTGGAGTGGTGGGAAAGAGGGGATATCCCTCACTCCAGAATGCATCCCGGTTCCGAGTTTATAAAACCACATTTTCATATGTCCTAGTGCAAAATGCTGCCAGTGGCCTGTTGCCTCTAATCCTCTTGCTATGTGCAGGGAAGTAGCCTGGGAGATGCAGTTTAAAGCTAGCTAGAAAACGCATTTTTTTCCCCATAGGGAGCAAAAAGCACCACTTTATTTCAATGGGGGTTTCTGCATCTCTCCTGAATATCCTGAGGATCACTAGATGTTAGAAGAGTGGAAATTTGCAGCAAATGCATAAAGAGCATGAGAGGGAGAAAGAGTTGTGATAGAGACGAAATGTATGAATCCATGAAAAAATAAATAAATAAATAAATAAATAAATAAATAAAATAAAAGAGCTAGGAAGTGATGGCTTAAAGTGCTCTCCGGGAAACAGGAAAGGCACTTCTGGACGAGGAGGGGGGAAAGCAGCGAGCCAGGGTATAAAAGGACAGATCACGTGTAAAGGATGTCTGGGAAGCAAGAACCAGGCTCCTGTTTACAGAACAAAAGGCACTGCGAAGAGCCCGAGCTAAGAACACACGAGCTAATAAAAGCACTCGGATGAAGGCAGGAGGAATAAAAACTGGCCTGATGGGAAGGAGGGTGGAACAGAGGGAGGGAGAGAAAGGGCAGGGCCGAGGGCGCCACGGCAGAGGCGCTGCCGGGGGGACTCGGAGGAGGAGACGGGAACAGGTGCGCGGTGCCACCGACTGGCACGGAGCGCCAGCAAGGCAGACCGACCCGGCAGAGCATAAGCACAGAGGAAAGAGAGCGAACACAGAGAACAAAGGAAAGGGGGGGGGGGGGGCAGAGAGAGGAGAGAGAGAGCGTGCAAGGGAGGATACTAGAAACCAGCAGATAAGAAATGGAAGCTTAATCATTCATCTAGAATCCCCTCTGGACACACTGACACCAGGGCAGAGGGGTTTTCAGGTGATCCGCAGTCTGTTTGGGCGTGTAGTCATCAGGGTGAGAGGCGGTGACAAAGCCCGTCTACAGGGATAAAGAGTCTCCTCCACTGCCCTACAAAAGTGAGCGCACAGCCTGCAACAACCCACTGTTGGTACAGAGGAGGATATGAAATATGTATGCGTTGTTACCAACGATCCCACCAGGCATATCAGCACATTATACAAGAATAAAAGGCCACAAATGTCCCTCAGGGGAGTGTGCACGAATGTGTGTGATGGAGGAAAAGTGGAAGAGGCACACGCATTAATGTTATGCCTCTTCATACGTACATATGAAGAACCTAAACTCCTCCCAAGAGAACGTACGCGATCGCATGCGTGTATAGGACCGGGAAATTACGGAGTATGTGTAATTTGGATTACATAATCAGATTACCAAAGTGAAGCATTCATAATCAACACTTAAGGTTAGAATTTTAATGATCTCAGCATTCATGAAGATAACCAATGAATACATTTTGAGATAACATGAATATATTTAAAATATACTTTTGCACAGTTACTGACTTAACCCGAGCCTAATAAATGTAGCTGAAACGCAACTGGAACACTAGTTTAGGTTACAGCTCTAGGCTGAGGTACCAAACAGCTTTCTGGTTCAAACAGAACCATTCCCAAGGTTGGTATTCCATTTACTACATATATACACACACACATACAAGAAATCTGTACCTGTTGCTTGTATAGAACAGGCTCATATTTTAAGATAAATCATCTACATGAAACAAGGCTTTCGGAAATGAAACATTTTGAAACAATAACAAAGTAACAAGAATTAAAATATTTTTAAATTAAATTTTGAGGGGAACAAAACAAGAAAGCAATGCTAAGAAATCAGAAAGGCTTTGAACATAACACTTCAGTTCATATAACTGTCAAATATATATTGGATTTGTTCCCTGTCTAGACACCACCTGTCACCACCAGCAGAGTGGTGACATTTACTAATACATTTGACATCACAAACGGTTTGATTGTCATTTAAATAGAAACCTGCCAAGCGCGTTACGAAGGACATGGATTCTGATGGCATCCAGTGAAGAGACGTTTAAAGGTCAAACTTTGGGTTGTTCTACTGGACGATATGGCACACCGGTGGCATGAGTAGGTCTTACCGGGCCAGTCACTCAACCCAACCATATCTGACTCCAATCCCATAACGTAGGGTTAGTATTAAACCTCAAATCTTCAAAAAAAAAAAAGAAGAAGAAATGATTGACAATGACAGCCCATCATAAGATCACATTACCCACTTTTGGGTAACAGAACTAAAAATAGTAGGCATTTCTGAAACAGAATGAGTGCAAACTTCCAGTGTGAGCCAACACCGAGCTATGCCGAGCTCATACGGTTCAGAAGCCTGTGTTTTGGATGAGCAGACACAACAGGTGCTCAGCAACTGTAGCGTTGTGTAGGTGAGCAAGAATGTGCGCCCGGTTGAGCTAACTGAAAGTCGAGTTTGATTCCCAACGTGAGAGGGCGACACTGACCAACACCGCAAGGCCCACAACCAGGCGCTATATGAATATAGTGTACGTATATTCATCAATAATTGGATGAACGGTGCAGAATGCGGGCTTAAGTCCAATTGCCGAGGGAAATATGGTTTGGCGTATACAGGGGCGATTATGGAAATGAGTAAAAGGGATGTGAAAGAGGGAAGAAACAGGGCCTGCAGGTAACTTCATTTCCATACCGCACCCCACATGCGACCCAGCCTCAAATCAAAACCTGACGCACAAGACGCGTGCACGCACACGCGCAAATGCACACGCACCCCCGATAGCATTTTCCCATATCGAATGCCTGAGGGAATGCTGTCTCCACTCAAGACGACGTCCTACGATTAATGCATGGGCCCATGTCCGAGGCATCACCTTATTTACATACATATTAAATACATATACATAGGTGTGTGCACACCTGCATTGCATTTTTCAGGCAATTTTAGCACTTGGAGAGCCATTTCACGTGAGCGGATATGTGGCTTGGGTTCGCCGGCCTGCTTTCAGATGTGCCAGTGTCAGATGAGGGGAGCAGTGACTTATGCTAATCCAAGAACACTTTTTGCATTAGCCATTTACCTGCCATTAGCACCAGTGAGGTGACATTTGTACCATCTGCAGCTAATCAGCTCTCAGCAAGCAAGTCAAAACACTGAATTGCCTCTTGCCGATTTCACAAACCACCCCCTGAAACTAATACACACACTGTTGCACATACTAACGTTTCAACAAAGAGCATCTTTGAAATAAACTGAATTCATTTTTTCTACCTGGCATACTGTTTAAATATTACACGAATCTATAAAACACCATGTTCACTTTCACATAATCATTAACAAAATTAGATTAAAAAAAGAGAGAAGCTTGGTACCAAGCATACAGAGTGGTGCAGTGTAATTCTAACCCTAAACTGGGTATGTCGGGGTCTTCTGCATAGCCCAGAGAAGACCCCATGAATAGAGAGCAGGGAGGCTTCGCCTTTGGCTGTCTATCAAAAGCTCACACTTAGCTCTTCAGATTTACTTCCACCTCAGTGACACTGCAGTGCTTGACAAAAGCTTAAGTAATACCAATAACATCAGAGGAAAATGAGCGAAAGATCAGGCTGCTGAACAGGACACACACACACACACACACACACACGTCACAAAACACCGAGTCGAGCCCACTTTAGTACAAATCATACAAACCAGGCCTGTGTATCCCCTGGAGATAAAGGGCAAACAAGAATCGCTATGGAGAGTGTACCACTGGCCAGGTGATGGTTATGCACACATCTCCAGGGATATGTGCATGCATGGTGTGTAAGGTGGAGATTTATGCAGCTGTGCCCCGGATTCCTCAAAGACACAGGAGAGATGCTGAGTCCCCCAACCTGCACATTTCAAGGCCTGAGGCTTCTCTAAAAACAGCTGTGTTGAATTATTAAATTAGTGGCGGACGTGGGTGCACCTCTGTGTGTGCGCGCGCGCACATGTTTCGCATCTGTGCATTTCTACTGAGCTGAAACCTAGCCAGCACACCACATCATCTCCAACTGCCTCCAATAGGAGATGGGAGCCAATTAAATACAGACCCTGCAAACTGGAGAGTAGCAATTAGCCTAAAATGCACTCATGACCCACACACGCGTGCGCACCCCCCGGCCTCACTTTACTCTCCCATACGCTTCCTGTTTCTGAACCTCTTCACCTCTGCCTGATTTTGGAGATTGTGTGTGGGTGTGTGACTACAGGAGTGACCTGGGGTGGATATGTCCCATGAATTGTTCACTTAATGAGAACAGATATGCCCTCTTTTTTTTTCCTCTCTTTTTTTTTTTTTTTTTTTTTATAATAAAGCCACGTCAGCGCAGCGAGCAGATGTCACGCTCCGGGCTTCCCCTTCATCGGCGCTGGCTTCCCTTCACCCTTTCCCAGCAGCTGGCCACACACATCCACGTGTGTTGCGGAAACCTGGATTTTTTATCGGAAATATCCGTCATATAGACTTTACTGTGAACTGGGCCAATACCCACCCCATCACCAGCAAATAGAACACATCCTAAAAAAGGACATCAAAATCTGTGCGAAAGATCATCACTTCTGTTTAATTAATGCTCCAAAATAACTTCTGACTGATGCTGACAAGAAGTAAAAAGCTTGCCAACACCGGTATATCCAACTCTACAATCAACCCAATAAAAGATTAAAAATATATTAAATGCCATAGAGTACTATACACTACATACAAAAAAACAGACTGAGATTAACAACAGTAAAAGGAAATATGTCTGCCAGGGCTCTTTTTGCATTGAAATGGGCAGAAGCTGCATGCAGAGAGAGAGAGGCAGGCGTAGGGTAGACACCAGAGTTAATGGCTCAGGAACTTCTCATCCAGTGACAAAGAGCCAGCTAAGCGCTTACTCCTCACATCCTATGAGCATGTAGAATAAATGACATCTAACCCGCCAATACTCAGTCTGCGCAGAGATACCGACACTAACGTGAGGAACGTTCAACTCTCACTTACTCTCCCCCTCTCTGCTCTGCTGACCACAGCATGAAGAGAAAAAGGAGTGCTTGTTCTCTTTGCGTTGAACAATAGATGAATCACGCCAGCACACACGCCCTGGTGCGCTGGTACAAAGTAAATCCATCTCCAACAGGGCTTCACTGAAAGCCCCGTCCAAGAGCCCAAACCACTCACACCGCATAAACCGAGATTCCCCTCACAGAAAAGTGTAAGAGAGCGTCTACTGTATACAAATATCAGTGTTTTAATGTTGAACATATTACATTGTTAATTTTTTGGGGGAGAAAAAAAAAAAAAAAGAGGGAACTTCCATTTTCCAGTGTACATCTTAGATTGCATCACAAAGCTTATGTTTGATGATTTTGATATTGCATAACACTTGCTTTCATAATTGAAATCACAAAGATTATAGACATGTTCATGGGAAGATTTTGTAATGATACACTCTGACATGAGATGATATCTGGTACTTGCCCTGCACTAATGTACCCTACAGTGCCCTGTAAAGCTCACGCAGCTGCCTTACTCTGTGCAAACTCACACACTTTTGCATGTGCACTAAAGCATGTGCTCACTGCTCTCATGCAAGTCCTTTTTAAACAATTTCAATCTTTGAAATCAAAGTCAAAGGGGTTTTCGATTTTTTTTTTTTTTTTTTTAATCAACTGATGCTAATAATCGATCCAATTGAAAGGTTGGATCCAATTTATAGACAACAAAGACTGTCCTCTCTAGTTAGGATCACGAATGCAAACTGGCTGAACCCCCCCCCCCCAGTACTCCTATATGAAATCCATGCAAGAGAGAAAACAAAAGCAGGTCTGATATCCCGCCACTCACCCCACTCCATCTCCCTCTACCGTGCTGTAATACAAGAGTACTACTTCAGGCGTCCCAGTGGGACGGAGCCCATCAGTGGGCGGATTGTGTTCCATCGCTTTATGTGGCGTTTGCTGTTAATAATGAACGACAGCAGCAGAACGATAGACCTCTGTGCCTTCTCATCTGCCGCAACGGTGATGCAGGCGGACAGGGAGGCAGGCTTGGCTGGCAGTGGTGAGCCAACGTACCCGGCAGTCCTTGAACAATAGAGGTGCCGTCAAAGGCATGCAGGCGTGCACAGGAACCCGCACATACGCACAAATCCGTCTTTCACTTATCACAGGGCAAGGCTAAGGTGAGCTAGAGGGCCAGGGGAGTTTATGGTGGGGGGGTGACGAGAACAAAGCAGTGTGTCTAATCAGTCCCTATTCACAGACCAAGGCCCCGATTCGTGATAATGATGTTTCGATAACTGTTTCAGCAGGTCAGCAATCCATGTCTATACCGACGGATGCTTTAAACTCTGCACGATTGATGGTTGGATGCTGAGATTAATCAAACAAGTGGTCTGTGCTAGCAGCAGTGAGATAAATCCTTAATGGTATCGATTTCGCTAGGTTTAACCGTTAATCAACTCTAAAGTGTGATTGCCACTATGGATATTATATGGCTATAGTTCAAAGTGTAGTCCATGTTTTCATAAAGGTCAGCATCTCTTACCAGTACGTGTATATAACTCAGCATTATTTTTTTGTGAGTTGTTCCTTTGTGTTGTCTGCTTTTGTGTAGTCTGCTTTAGGACACCTCTGACTCCCATGGTGTCCTTGCGTTTCTACAAAGGCACATGAAAGTATATTTTAATCATTATTATAGTAAACATATGTACTTTTCCTGCCTCTCGGTTGTCCGTGGAAAGGGCTTCCTTAGTTAGACTTGCAGGATGGGGGGTAGGTCGGCACATCAGCAGAGATTGGGCACAGCCTTTATACTGTACTCATAAACTTCATTTCTGACTATACCCTTACAGAGGAGGCTGTGCTCCTTCATTGAATTTTAGTCATTTTGAGTTTTAGCTATACTGAGAGTTTTCCTTGTTGCCAGTAGATTCCTAGTTTGGATGTCTGTAAGAATGCATTCAGAAACAAAGTGTCTGAACCTATGAATAAAAAAAAGCTAGAGACCTCCTTTATTACAGGGCATCACATTGTACTAGCAGTTAGATATCCTTCTGGTACTGGGTGACTGCATTGTGTGCGCGCACGGATGTGCATGCTCTGTAGGTGTGCGATGCGAGTGATTTTTCTAATGCCAATAACTGGCTTCTTTGTTTAGCGGCGATGTAAAGAAGACAACTGAGACCAGTGTGCTTGCTGAGTGGGATGACTACATCTGGGCGAGCTCAACAAATTCAGCCAGCGAGCCAAACAGCACTGCGAGATTAATCCAGCGACGAGATTACAGCGCTTATGTGCACAAGAGAAAGATGTTTCAGAAAGATGCGTGTTAATCCATGTGGCACAGGAAACGATACTGAAATTCAAACAGTCCACACCCACAAACACATATGGGCCAATGCCTTGTACTTGGGTATGCATAGTTAATACCCCATATTTGATACTCTGCTAGTTCCAAAACCTCAAGGCCAGAGAGAATCAACACAAAAAGGAAAGAAATCCCTCCTGCTGGTGCGAGAGGCTGACAAGCATGGGGAACAGGAGTGTTGCCATAAGGGCATCAAATATTGAGAGGAGAAGTTACCTGTGAGGCCTGCCCTTGTTTAATGGATGAGTTTTCCTATCGCTCACAAAAGGGAGTGCCGTGTGCACACAAGCCTATCGCTGCGCACAGGTACACAGCTTCCCGGGACAACGGTTACGGCAAGGGCAAGCCTCTGGTCTCTCCGCACCCAATCGCTCCTCCATGCCTGCAACCACAGAGCCAGCAGGGACGTAGCAGTGGCACCGACAGGAAATGGGAATAGTGTGGTTGAGCATCAGTTTCCTGTTGAGTCTCCTTCTTTCCTCTGGAGAGCAAAGGGGTGACGGGAACAGGGGGGGAGGGGGGTGAACAGAACAGAGGAAAAAAAAAAAAAAACCCACAAAATTCTCTAAATTGGCAACGGAAGCAACAACATGCTTTGCTAAAAGGTCTAAAACTCTCGGGGCCGAATACACAAAGGATGTGCTAGCGCTTGGATATAAAAGCATGAGCGCGAGCAAAAAAAAAAAAAAAAAGGTAGTTGAACCAAGCTGGAGCTCTCCTGGGGCTTACTGCTCCAACATGGCCAGAGTTGGGTATTGTTTGCATGAATATTCAAATCTTTAGACACATTTGGGTTTAGAAGGGGGGGGGGGGAGATTGGGAGTTGAAAAATAATAGGCTGAAATCACAAAGTGACATTACAAAAAAAATTACATCACTACATTTCATGTGATTTACCTAGGATGAAAGTACACCATTATTGTAAAAGGTGCATTTTTGTTTTTAGTAGGATAGCGCATGCCTTCATTGCCACACCAGATAAATTCTCCTAAACTCTTAAGACATAGAAAGCAGTTCTGTTTCCCAGTTAAATCATTTAAATTGTCACCCAAATATTATAAAATTCCTAACGGACCCTTGGAATGACATCTGGTGCATCAAAATAAAAACAAACATTCCTAGTTATAACAGTGACACACAAAAATGGGCACTCCAATAGTGAGAATTTGCAGTGTGTGCTTTGTGCTTGCACCATCTGAGCATGCGAGTACGTCACCTTGATGACTGATCTGCGAGTGTTCTGACAAATCACAGTCAGTCATTCATGCAGTCTGCCAAATGACAACCATGCCAAAGTCCTGTGGTTCTGTCGTTTATGACATCTGTGCATCTGCCAAATGTCAGTCGTGTCAAATGTCCTGCAGTTCCACCATTAACTGCGTCACATGTAAAATTGCAAAGTAATTCTGCAAGTTAAAATATCACAGATACAAAACAGTTATCAAATTGTACAGACCTACTCAAGAATCATTCTCTCATTAGAGGAAAATTAGTATATGCCTACCTGCAATATGCCTACAAATTATATGCTCACAGGTGACCTATAGGATGAACACAGCTATACTGTAAATATGGAAGGGATATGTTCACATTTTAATGAACAGAAAAAAGAAATATGACTAACTCAAGGCCATGTGATATGTGGATCCTTTGTGAATGTTCAGAGAGACAAATCTCTGAACACCCACTCAGGCAGATAACTGAATCCTATGCATGCTTTAATTAAGCTGAAATTTAGATTTAGCTACATTTTCTGATATGGCAGCAAAATCTGCTCCCATTTCAATAATGCAAGAGAAAACCTTCCCTCTTGTGTTTCCTCTCTTCCAATTTTGACTAAAATCCTAATCACTCCCCTATCCCCAAGGCTTACCATGCAGCCTGTTCCCCCAAATCTACTCCTCCACACATGCACACCCCCGCCTCAGCATGCCCCATTTCTACCAAAAGCGACTCGGAGGCAGAGAGAGCACAGGGGTATGGCCAAGGCATAAGCACAGCATGCTGTTTGATCTTTATCTGTACTGCTGCAGATCTATTCTGGGATGCGCCCAAGCTAAACTGATGATTTCCTGCTCTTCAAATGCTTCAGTGTGATGAGAATGGGGTGAGAGGGAAAAAAAGGCAGAGACAAAGAGAGAGAGCGCGCACACGCAAGCACACTAGCAGGAGAATCACAGTTCCTGCGTAGCAATGAGGGAAGCAAATTGGCAGAGGTGCCATGCAGAGAGATAAGGAAGAAAATGTAGAATGAGTGAGGGAGGAAGTGGAGGAAGAAGGTGGAAGGAAGTTTTGAGGGCAGGGCAAGTGAGAACCAGAATCACCTCAAGTCTTGAGAAATGGCAGCGAGCCAGGTTACAGAGTGTGCCGTCCACGGAGCTAAAGTGAGCAGTCTGCAGTCTCCTCACTGCTCCATCTTAAGGTACTTGAAGCTGTCTGTTCACTAAATGACTGTAATTTGCTCCAGTCTCTCACAGAAAAACACCCAAATGTCTTCCTACTATTGTAGGCTGCCACTGTACGTGCCGAAGTGTTGCCTTTGACATTTTTTTCCTCTCCAACTTTACTTTTTTTTTTTTTTCCCCTTGAGATCAGGACCCTCTGTTGGTTTGTGAACACTCACATTCCCACCTTAAATTTTGCAAACCTCTTAATTCCTGGATTTTGAACATGTCATACGATCACACCCACTGAAAGAGACAGCAGGCAGCTTTACTCTGGGGGAGTATTTCAGAAAATGCTTTTGCAGTTGAATCCAGCTAGTCATTGACATTTGCAGAAACTGTTTGAAGTGCATTTTCACAATGATGGACAAAATAAATAAATAAAAATAATATAATGGGATGGCACCAAGAAGCTCATGGATATTACACGGAAATTGTGTGCACGCCGAAGAAAGAGCAAAGCAAAGGCACAAATCAAATTAAATGCAATCTGAACTTGAGAAGTGGACTGCTGCCAAATGTTTAAGGGCAAAAGTGCGATTCTGGTTAAAGTGGGACTGGGGTGGGGGAAGAGATGCATAGGAAATTATGCAGAAATGTACAGTCGTGCCAGATAAACTTGAACTGCAAAGTTTGAGAGACACAGAGGAAGCATGAGAGAAAGAAAGAAGAAAGAAGCCAGTGAAGTAGAGGCATGAGCTTGGTAACATCCTTTGGCCCTCATCTCTGTCTGGGCAGGAGAGAGTGCAGCTGCCATGTCGCGTTTCTCTGATGTTCTCGCTCCAGCGGTACACAGCACTATGGGCTAGACATCTCCATGGTCTTTATGATGTTAAGATAAAACTCCGGGTGTCAGGGTAGCGCGACCCGGGCAAGCAGATTCAGTCATCAGCAGGGGGAAATGTCAACTGGGGATTTCACGTCACAAATCACTCTTTGCAGGCATTCCCTTAAGAAGCAACTTCCTATTCCGAGGAAATGCCACAAAGGGCAATTATGGAAAATGTCAAGCAATACATCTCCGTAGCCAAGCAAGCCGTCGTTTGAAGCGAACCGTTTTCTATGTTCCATATAAAATGGTATTTTTCAGACTCCCTTGTAAGTAAAAGCAATTGCTCATCCTATCCGCTCTCAAGCCTAATCCCGGGTCCAGGCCACATGGCGTGACAGGTACACATCATGCTCGTTAGGCCGGGGAATTTCCCTCTGTGGTGAAGGATGAGCAGTACTGCAGCTTGGCTCTGTTCCGCTGTCCGTCGAGCGAGGGGCCCCGTTGGGGCTGAGGGGCCAGAAGGAGGGCCTCGGCTGAGCACACCCTGCTATTACGCGGCCCGTGCGGGATGGAGTCAGCCACTCGCCCAAACCACAAGCACCAGCAACAGTTCTGTCACCATGGCAGCTGCTCTGCATTTTCTACACTGATCGACAAACCGATTGGTGCCTTGGATCTGCAGACAGAGCTTTTCAATGCGGCCAGTGCTTCTCTCCATTTCTCTTGGGGTGATTCCTGCCAACACAGTTCCAAGCTTTATTTTGTCATTCGTCATGCAACGTATTTAGCACTAAAGCTTCTTTCAACAAATGTTGTTTTTATGTCTATGTCAGGAGACTGCCGCAAGCTCTAAATACGTGCGACATACAAATATCAGACTTCATCTTTCCCCCAGCATGCATGTCACTAATTGTGACATCAGCATTTTTATCTTAAGCCAGGAAACTCAGCTGACCTGAAAGAAAACGCATCATAAATCCATGTTACGAAAATGCGAGAGACGCCGTAAATGGGGTTTCAGCGGCAGTTTCCTGCTAGAACCAACTGCCAATAGCGCGCTGGAGTGAACTTTCAGAACTTCCTGCGCTCACTGATTTGATTAGGACGCGAAGTACCTTGTCACCAGAGCATGTGCTTCAAATAGGCCAAGCTCTCCTCGGGGACTGCACGCCCTCCTGTATATAACCACCACGGAGTCAGGCTCCAGACAGCATCAAGGACATAAACAGAACATTTCTGAAAAGAAAAGAATTTGATTCTTTGCAGCAGTGACCTTCTCTCTTCACCTCCATTCAGATGAGAACATGACGGCATGAAGAAAAGCTTCATCCATCAACTCCGGTTTCTGCGGCGCTCCCCCCCCGCTTACGCCCGTCTACTGGTGAGGAAAGCGCCAACGGAAGGAGTGCGAGAGCCACAGGCATGCCACTAAGGACAGGGTTGAGCCAGAGACGCCGTGCCGAGGCAGGGGGGCTCGGTCAGAGAGAGGGAAGCACAGGGACCAAAACCCATAAGGGAGGTTCAAGGGCCGTTCAAACCAAGCCTTGGAAACGCGGGCAGCAAAAACAAAACGGCATCCAAGTGAGCTTGTATATATGTCTCAGGGGAAGACACCAAGTTGCATTCCCAGGCTGCAACACCGAGACAGCTTCGGAAGTCTTGAAACACCGGCAGGTTATAAATAAATCGATCAGCAGTGATGTCGCTGCGTTCCAAGCTCCACTAGGTCTCTGACGTGACTGATCAATAGACAACTCTTTGGTGTAGCACGTGAGGAAGACGGTCAATGCATGCAGGACATCGCTTAATAGGACAACCAGAGGAACAAGCAAAGTCACACGAGCAACAATGCAACATTTAGCGGATGTCAATTTGTATCCATTATTACCTTGCAATTCAAAGAGTACAAAAGCAGCAGAGCAACGTTTGCGAGCCTTGAGTCCATCTTCAGCAACCTTGCTTTTGTGACTGATGGTGTTTGAAAAGAGGTCACAAGACATTCTGTTGACAGAACAAGACTTAAAAGGATAAAAGTGCCTTGGAGGAAAAGATAGATTAGTGGTGTACAGAAAGAATGGGGAATCTGAAGTCTGAGCAGTAAATGTCATGTATTACAGACATGCTCTGAGTGAGAAGAGAAACAGCCACAGCCTGACTTAAATTTGCATATACAGTTACGGCATTTAGCAGACATTTATCCAAAGAGACTTGCAATTATGTCTGAATACGACTTGAGCAGTTGAGGGTTAAGGGCCTTCCTCAGGGGCATGTTGGCAGTGGTGGTGGACTGGCAACCTTCTGATTACTAGCAGAGTACCTTAACCACTGAGCTACCACATTAATACTTGACCTTTAAATGGTACAAATATCCACGTAACTACACATGGATATTTGTACCATTTATATAATTTGTATGCAACATGTGCACACCCTCTGCACAAGGACGTGGACCCCAGGAGATGGTTGGGTCCTAGCGAGTGTCCCAGTAAGCCGGTCTAGAGTGCCAGCTGCACAGCTCATCCCACACAGCTTCTAGAGCACCTGATTCTGAGTGGGTGATCTAGAGCGCTCCTGGATCAGGCGCTCCTGTTCGTACTGGAGCACTCTGCCTAACCTTAGGTGCCCTGGCAAGCAGCAATCATGTAAACAGTCAGCATGGGTCATCTTGGATTAGCCTGGTCTTGGGTGGGCAAAGCAAATACACTGATGTTTTTGGCTTTTTGCTGTGTGTGTGTGTGTGTGTGTGTGTGTGTGTGTGTGTGTGTGTATAATCAGGGCAGCTTTAAAGTCGTCCTGGAATCCCTTGCCTGAAAATCCGTCAGGCCTTTTTTTGTGGTGAGGGTGGCTTTGAATGTTTTGAAGATGGCAAAAACACTGGGAAGAGCTGAAGCAAGTTAGTTATTAGGGCAAGGAAAGCAAATTGAGGATGGGGCCCAATGCAAAAGAGTAGCACCTGTGTCAACATGGCTCCCTGAGCCATATTTACTGAAGCTGGACTGCAGCCTCTTCCAAAGACACTATAGGTTTACAGAGAAGATGAAAGAAGACAGAAGGCAGGGGATGGAGAGCAGCGATTTAACCTGAGGGCACAATGCAGGCAGATGGGCAAACTGCTGTCTCTGGCACACTTGGAGCTCATTAAAGGACTCGCACTGGGAAAAAGTACAAAAGAACCCCCAATTTTCTATTAGACTTCCTTTAGTAAATCAGGAAGATAAAGAAAATGATAATCTCATGACATACTTGGTACAAATTCCAGCTTCCCCAAACGAAAAATGTAATTAATCATAATAAACAAAAAACTTTTAGTCTGCAAAAAGGATTATTATGAGGAATTTGACTCTGTGTGAAGAACATAGACTGGACAGCTAGTCCCTGGATATCCCAGCAGACAGAGGCTCGCTTCTCCCCAGCCACACTGACAGCTGGCATGCTTTCACCTCACAACTGGGTAGGCCCAACTCTTCCTCTCTCCCCCCTCACACCGTGGCACGGTTTGCACCCTTTCCCGCAGCTCCTAAACACCAAAACAAAAAGCCCATTCAGTCCAAGGGGGAAGAACTGGCGCAGGCATGTGCAGTTCAAAAATATATACCAAGATAAGCCTCCCGTGGCTTTCCTCGGTCTTGTAGACTTGGGCTCTTACTGCATCTCCATCTTTATGTCTCCATGCTTCCAAAAATGGTGAGGACTAATCCTCAGTTCTCTGCACTTGCGAGAGCCCTCCGAGGGAGCGGAAGGAACGCAGGGCCCTGGCCAGACCAGCCCTGCAGCAAGCTTCATCTTCCAGACATGCATTCGCACGAAGGGCTGGACCACGCAGTTCACGCAGCTAATGCAAATGGACATGTGCACATGACGCCACTGTGTACAATGTGTGCACTGGAACACATGACCTCTGCAGAGAGAGCGAGTTGTGTTGCACAGAGAGAAAGGTAATGCTGATGTCTGCCCTCATTCTTCCCACTACACATCCACTTAATGAAACAGCTACCCATTAAAAAGGCAGAGGGCATGCAGCAAGTTACTAACATTAGTGCATCAGTAAAATGGACTTTGTCACTGAATGTTTTCCATTTCATATGACGGTCACTAAGGCAGTCTTACATAAGCAGAGTCCTCTCGATTCAGCTGCAGCAAAAAGATTACAGCCACAACAAGAATTTTACATGTAAAAAAGAGGCTCAAGCTTATGAAAGCTTATGAACTAAAAAAAAAAACAAACAAACAAAAAAAAAAAACAATTTTTCCCCCCCCCCCTCCATTGGTCAGGGACAAAATGGAGTTCAGTGTGTGTGACTAACCATGTGAATTTTCAAGTGAATAATACTGGTTAAAACTAGAAAATATTATGTAGTGTTCCTTTAAGCAAACATGAGAATGGCTTAGATGTATACCAAGCTAAATGGACTGATCATGCTGCTGAAGTTGCAATTGAAGATTTGATGAATCTTCAGTTCAATTCACCTGAAGCCAGGTCATGCCCACTGTCTACATGCCATTTTATATTATGACAGCAAAAGATAAATTTGCTTCTCAAATTACATTTGCTTCTCAGACATTACACTGAAAATCTGTCTAGTGGAAGTTACGCTGGTCAGATCAAACAGATGCATATGGATCCCGAGGCTTCAGTCCACATCTAAAATGCACAGCTGAAGGGGACATAAAAAGGTGATAAAAAGCATTCATCTTCTTTACTGGTGATCATATATAGCTGGTGAAAGGGTATACTGAGAAATGGTTTCAACTGGTCTGGCCTTTTCATACCCATGACTTTATAAAACCTCGGTCCTGGGCCATCACACACCAGCGCAGACAAAACCAGATTTATGGCACGCCGTCCTCCTGCGCCAAGGAACTGTTTATCACCGCCTGCAGGATTCGTGGAAAACAGGCGCAGGAGTCACATGAGTGCGACCTGAAACAGTGCGCTCAGACCCCAGGCTTCATGCAGGCTTGGTATCGCTCTGGAAGACATGGGGATTTACAGAAACATGCTCATTATTCTGAACCAGTAGGGGACAATGCCATGTCTTCTTTTCGATATCATAGCTAGATATCGAAAACTATTTAAGGCCATTCTGGTTGCTTTGGCTTTACAGAAGAAAAAGTTCAATAGGTCAAGGGTCACCAATTTATCCCCTCTAAGCACAAGCTTGTATCACACTGGAAAATCCCACAGTCCAACACAAATAAGGACAGTGCTAACCAAACAACTCAACACCATGGCTATTTTTTCCAGGTTAAACTAACCTTTTGCTTATAGAGATCTGCATGCTTGATTGTTTCTCTTGCATAGCAATGCTTATAACCTCCCACCATGTTATGGCTATAAACCACCAATTTAAAGTGCATCCTGGCTCTGGAAAATGACTTAAAATAGGGGCCATTCGTCTCTGAAACATTAAAATGCTACAGCACTGCAGAGATTAAACATATCAGCCCTGTTTATCATGTGGCACTTGACCAGTACAACACTCACGTATTGGGGACAGAGTCGACCATCCATAAGGGACCTGCCACATTTCCCCAAAAACCAAGCCTGCCATTTATATAGAGTGAAGAGGAATGCTTTATCTACTTAACAACTGAAAATTTTAATTACTTGATTATCATATATTCCTAACCAGACTGTTTTGTTAAATCTTCTGTTATAGACTCCTGCTATTCATAACATGACAAGTTGGTAATGTGCTTTTTCTCCATTTTAGAAAGAACCAATTGGCCTACGTCCATCTGGGTTCACAGAGCCCTCTGGGTTAGAAAACCTTAATTGATGTAATATCTTGAGGGCCTAATCAGATTTTATAAAGGTTAACTAGCTGAAATTGCTCCACCACATTTATTTGCAGGCACCATGGAGCTGAGATGGAGTAACGAAGCACAGGGCCAACGAGTGTTCTGCCAAAATGTCAGTAGAATCTGCACCTCCCTGCCACAGGGGAGAAGGGAGTGTGGAGGAGAAATGAATGAGGCACAGCTGTGCAGCTCCGGTCACAAACTCAGAACTTAGCACGAAGCAGAGTGGGTGGGAAAAACAGTACATGAGTGCCTGCCAAAACAGAGGAGGCACATGGGAAAGAGAAGGATTCTTCTTTTTTTGACTTTCAATAAAAATGGACTATTCTGCGTCAAAGCACAGGGCAGTTTTATGGCTTAATCAGCACGGCTCTCAATCTGCAAAAATACAAGTTGTAAAATGACATGCAAGAAGAGATTCAACTCAAATCAGGAATAATCAAGATATCCCTTATGCATAAACGATCTCCTAAAGCAAATCGAAACAATGTTCTTTTTGCCGTTAACATTTCCTTTAGCACCAGTTCAAGGGCGCAGCAGGTTATCTGCAGCAGTGTGTTACTTTGTCCTGTCCCCTCACTAAATATAGCCACAGAAATGAGGCCCTGAAGCCTGGCCTGCACGTATCCCTGCCGCAAACACGCCGACACCAGAGGAGACGTGCTCACGCACTCGTCTGGGCCACCACCAGCAGAGATCCAGGCGCGATCAGCCCACCGTTGCTGCCATTAGCACACCTCAGTGGGCTTGATTAAGGGACAGCGTCCAAAGTAACAGCCCCAATTAAGCACACTGCAATGCCTCGGTGAGCCGAGCCTCTCAATCAAAGAGGTATAATGTGGACTTGAGACCACTGTTGGGAGAGCAGGGCCAGTGTTGGAAAGAGGCTAAAAGGGACACATTTGAAAAGAAATATATATCGCTCCTAGTTACATGCTTGCAGGGAACTGAGTGAGGTATACTGTGCAGCACCGATATGCAACAAGTG
The DNA here is from genome assembly GCF_041902795.1 of Electrophorus electricus. Classification (NCBI taxonomy): domain Eukaryota; kingdom Metazoa; phylum Chordata; class Actinopteri; order Gymnotiformes; family Gymnotidae; genus Electrophorus; species Electrophorus electricus. The sequence continues at coordinate 5,892,450 of NC_137503.1, forward strand.
TCTAGCATGACTGTCCACTGTAGTAAGAGAGAGAGAGAAAAAGAATCATTGATACAGCAAAAGGGGTTCACCTTTGGCAACAATATCATGGTGCCAGCCAACACTGGCACTACTGTTATGTTCAACTCAATAAACAGGCCTGCCCTTAATATGTAGCTTGCATGTTGAAATTGGTACAGAAAGTGATAGCCAATATCTAAGTAACCACATCTTTATAAATGCCAATCTTTGGTCAATTAGACCTGATGAGGATTAGATGAGGGTTGCCTGCCCTTTTTAAAAAAAAAAAAAAATCGGTAATGAGAATCGTTAGGGGCTGACTTAATGAAAAGCCACATTGCCGTGGCATCCACGCAGATTCCAGAATCCTGTTTCCTCAGTTCCTCGTGTTCTTCTGCTGGAGAGCAGGCCTCACGAAGCCTTTTGAAGCCTTAGTGGAAAAAAGATGGGAACAGACAGAACAGGGTTTTCTGTAGGCATATTTCAATCCTCGTATCAGGGCCACCCAGCACTACGCAAATGAAGCCAAAACGACTAGGTGAGAATAGCCTGTGCTTAAGGTGTCATTTGTCTTAATGAGCTCTGGAATGTATGATGTCAGTCTCCAAATGATGCCTTTCATTTTAATGACATTCAAGCGTGTGGGTGGAGGTGAAGTGTGAGATCTCATTACCAAGTCATCGCACTTCATAATGTTCTGTGAATAGAGATATTCTTCCATTTCCTTTTGTGTTGTACTAGCAAATGGTTATAGGACTCTGACAGCTGTCATCAACTTTATATCCCATTACTGAAGAGCAGCTGATTTACTGGTAGCGAGTGCTACAATTCCTCGTTTGCTTGATATCACATTGATGGTATCTGTGGGAACAGCAAAGCCCTGGATCCTTCATTAATAACGGATATGCTCTAATCTCTTTCATCTGCCATCCCTTGCAAAGTGCGATCAAAAGGAATGCCATGACAGGATTCCAACACTTAATCCATGCTTACTTACTTTACCGATGGGACAGGGATAAGGCAGCTATTTTCTCCCGGCGGAGCAGAGTCTCCTAAAGTCTTGCAGCCGTTGTCACTAAGCATGCAGGGCGTGGCCTTCCTCATTGTGGCTGACCTTTCTCATCCACATTCACTATATCTTATTCAGTGTCCGGCGGCCTCTCTTTTCTTATGTCAACACCTGAAAAAAGCTGACATCTTGATACAATTAGCAGTACTAAGGTAACCCTGAACTCTTAGTTTTTTTTTTTTACCTTCTTCCTGCCCTCCATCCTTAATGTTCACCAGGCTAATTTCTGGGTGTAAAGAAATCTTTCACAGCATTAATCAACGATGTTCTATGGGGAGTCTCTGGCATTGGTAGGCTGTGTGTAGAATGTGAGCCACCCAATGCAACGATCAATAATTCAAGAAGAGTGTGGTTTTTGCCCTCCGTTACAGTGCTACGGAGTTGTCCTGTTTGTCACACTTGGCACAGACCACTTAAGAATGAGTTATCAAAAGCATGAGTGGTGAAAAAAGTAGTCCAACACACTGAAGAGACCATGCCATACACTCAGGGTAACCATCTTGGGACAGACAGTTAGCTGTCTGACCTAGTTAGCATACGAACACCCACAATTCTATGCCACTCCTCTTCCAGTCTGGCCACACGCATTGCTAGTCCAGGCAGGCACAGATACAATTAACTACATTACAAAAAAAAAAAAAATTACCTCTAAATGGCAGATTTATGAACATTTCCCCCACCTGATTCATTCCTTTCACCTAAAATGTTTGTTCATTGGTTAGTGACATTTATCCTACATATAAAATTGGGAGCGTCCCTCAACCATTATCAATTACAATATTAAGTTGACAATTCTCACATTATTTCCACAATGTTTCTCCACTAAACCTGCCCACAGCATGCTGGTGAACAGCAACGTATATATTCAAAATTCATAATCGAAACCAATTCAAATCCCCTTCATATTTTATAGTCCACGGTCCCCCCCGTATAAAACACATGGCTTACGCATGTTAACACTTACCCCCTGACGCACAGGCCCCTGGAGGCTGGGGCCCTACAGGTGTTGGAGGTACAGGCCTAGGACAAGGCTTTCCTGCAGGTAGGCCCACCCTCACAACCCCCACGTACTCCACAAAGGTGCCTGGGAAGTCTCCTTTCTCCTTGGTGCGCTCGTTAGTGCCATGGAGCCAGCCTTTGGGGTCTTTCTCGTCTCCATCCTGGTAGTCGGGTGTCAGGATAGCCAACTTGCTGACGGTGAGGAGGTCTCCAGCCTGCAGCGAGATGTCGTCGCCCCTCTCTCGCTTGTACTCAAACAGTGCACGGTACTGAAAACTGTCCGAGCTCATGACGTGCAGCACTTTACATGGGCGTTGAAGCGCCTTCTGGATTAGAATTCTTTAAAAAAAAAAATTTAGTTAAACAAAAAACAAAAAAAACTCTGCAATCCTAAATTAGCAAATTATGTCCTTGCAGAACATCCTGAGAGTTGGAGAACATTTGGATTAATTTCTCGCAGAGGTTACGAGCCCATATGGTTGGGAGGAGGCCACTGGCACATGCTTCCCCAATGCGCCCAAGGAATGCCTGACAGCCCGTAGTGCTGTATACAGGAGTTTTAATGACACTATGGATAGCAGGTACAGTAGTAACCCCAGTCCCATTAAAGGAAGACACAGAGGAGGGGAGAGGGTGCACGTGGACGGAGGTGCAGATTTGGGGGTCAGGTTCACAAGCACTGTGCACGTTTGTCAGTCCTGCAGAGTTGGCAATAGCCCCAAGATGGTAAAGCAGCATGTATTAAAATTATCCTCTCGAGCTGGTCTCAGATGTGGCCACAAAGACAGACATGCATGAGCTGTTCCTGTACGTTTAACCCAAATACTTGCTCCAATTAACTTCACTTGGTGGTCCAAAAGATTTCTACTGCAACCTGAAAGTTATTTTTTTAAATTGTTACAATGCATGAAAAAAACAAAGAATTTTAATGTATATATGAATTGATGTACATTTCCTTCATTACGCAATGATTTAGACTGCATACCAGTCAACTTTGAGTAGGTTAGCTATCATTTTGAACGGTTGCAGCAACTTTTGCACTGCAATGCAAACGCTTACATAGACGGGAGCATTTTAGACCATTTTCCATCAGGTTACCTGAACTGGCTATTTCGAGAGAGTACTCAAATCAGACGCGTCGCAGAGATGGACTGGTGGCAACTTTAGCATGCAGAAACTCCACTCGGCTACTGGTTACTACGCAGAATCGGGGACGAAACTTACCTTCTTTCACGCTCGACAAAACCGTCCGACCGCGAACGAATATAGTCCAACGGACGACAAATGAAGGCGGTGGTAAGGGCAGTTTAATTTGACGGAATAAGACGCCCGGCCAGACTAGGGTTGGAGTTGAGTGCTGCCTCGGTGATGTCAGAGACCGCACCCCCGGTTAGTCGTGAAGGAGCCGAGCGCAGGACGTCTGGCGGGACAAGTCGGCTTGCCCGAAGTGTGGAGTTTTATGCTACCCTCTTTAACTGGCACTACATTTCGACGTTATCCCCCATCACCTAATCACCGTTTTCGCAAAACGGTAAATTATGGAAGAAATGTGTCTCACGTGTGACGTGACGTGAAAAAGAATGTAGACGAGGTGAAAGTGCTCGTTAGTTAACACTTCAGAAGAACATAACGAGTCAAGTAAAGATTTACTGAATTTATTGTCCCTGGAACTTACGATGTGTTTGGAAATTACATTGTAACCTCTTATTGTAATTCATTTACATTCTTACATAAACGTCTGTTTGTTCACTTAAACTAGCAATATTTAAAGTTTTGTTTAAAAGTCTGGCAGTGGAGCCTATTTACCAGTAATTAGTTATAGCTTAATTTAACAGCTGATACATAGGCGTAGTTTTTGGCGGGACAAGGGGGACGTGTCCCTCCCAATACGTCCTGCTCACATTACTCATATAATTTGTTAGGCTGGGTAGAGTAAGCAATGTCCCCCAAATGTTGAAGGTTAATCCCACGCCACTGAGTAAAATAGGCTGCTACAACCAATCGGCCTGTTATAGGCTGCTTTATATAGTTTCTGTCAGAACTATAGCAGCCCAATGTTTCAGAGTATACATTTAAGGCACAAACAATTACCTGAGTAAATTATATGCTAAATAAATTGACTCAAGGGTAAATAATGTCTTTTTAAATGCATCAATAGATAAATAAAAATAAATAAAATACCCTTGCATAAAATATTAATGTAGAATTGGTAATAATAATAATAATAATAATAATAGATTAACTTCTGAAAGTCCAACTTGTTATTAAATTATTAAACTTAAGTCATATTATTCTATTCTATTATTCTCTTCATATTATTCTATTCTAACTACTATGAATTATTCAGGAACGACTTTGATACTAATGTAAAAAAGCATGTCACTACAGTGATGAATGAAGCTCTGGACTCAATGGCATGTCCTTGGATTATAAGAAGTTAAAGTATCATCCTTCATAACATATTCACCTTTTTAAGTAAAAATACATGTGATATATTATTCTGTGCTTTTGCAAAAATAAATAGCCAAGTATTTAAAACAAAAGATATTGATATGTTTTAAGGTCAAGAATCTTGGTGAAACGTACATCAATAAAAAAAATTAATTAATAAAATCAGGCTACTTTCTTTATAATCAGTTCATCTGTTCATAAGAACATTGCAGATCCAGATAGTTTCCTATTCAGTCAAACTGAGCAGTCTCCCATCTCTTTTGATAACCCTCTATTAACTTTACCAAGAGAAGGCCTGAGCAGTTACGCTTTCTTAGTCTTCAGAGGCAATCATCCCAGGAACCTGGCTCCACTTATCACTGTCATACCCTGAGGCTTCTGCCATTACTTATCATTACAGATCTTTAATTGGAATCAAATTGGAATCATGAGACTAAAAGTGCATAAACCAGGGTACATTGTTACTGTGACCAGCATGAAGTTTATATGCAAATGAAAAGTGACAGACAGTGATCACTGCACTGTGCTGAAAGATGGATACGATATAATCAATATAAAGTACCTAGTCAGATGTGGGTCTTCACACATGTCGTCTCCATATGTTGCTGAACAAATTCCCCATAACAAGCAAAAACGTGAAATGAAACTAAATGGGGAAAAAGATGCAAAATAACATCAAATGTCCCCTGATACCAACTGCTATGTCGTTTCTCAAATTAACCTGAAAGTCATGCAGCTGGATTTTCATCTTAATCGTAATGACATATAATGCACGAATATGTACAGAGATTGTTTAGTGTAGATTTTAGCATCCACACGTTGATTAGTGTTTGTAGCATATATATGTCCTGAGGTACCCTCTTGTATACAAATCTAAGTGAAGTACGTTCTCACTTGTTGTCTGCGTCGAATAATTGAAGCATGTAATGCAGGTATTTATGCAGCCCTTTATCAACACAGCTCGCTCAGTTTCGCTAAAATACTGTCGACGTCATTACAGACCCACTTTAGCCTTGTAATACTCTCTAATGCTGAAATGGGATTGGAGATTAATTAAGTCCAAATGATTCTATAATGTGTATAAAACTCTGGAGCAATCATTATGTTGGAATTCTTTTTGGCATCCTGACCAAACTCCTGACTTGCAACATTTGCTTTTCTATAAGAAATAAGGAAACGTATACCCTATCTCAACCAACCAACAGCATAAATTAGTTGTATTTAAGTCAAGCACATAAATCAAAGTACACTTTTATAAAATTAAGTAAATGTTGCCTTCAGCACTGTGGACTGCTGCTTTCCAGGTTCTTTACATGTCTAAGCTGTTGGACTGAAGCTTGGCTGACTCATTCTAACTGCTAAAGAGCCTGAAGTGGCAAGTAAGAGTTAATAACTCTGTGCTTAAAACAAGATTCCAAGCACAGCTCAGCAACTTGAGCCACTTTTTTTTTTTTAAAGCGTCTCTGGTTAGAGCCCAACCAATCCCCTTTCAGTGTTTTTGCAAAAGCCGCTGTCCTCAAGCAGTGTGCAATGAAGCTATTGCCACCCGTCATTCTCTCTCTCTCTCTCTCTCTCACACACACACACACACACACACACACACACACTCACTCTCCTCAAGTAGTGTGTAACGAAGCTATTGCCACCTGTCATTCTCTGGCAAACAGGGCTGAGTGTGCATACACACACACACACACACACACACACAAAGTGCCAGGTATACGGAGGGTCACATCTGCCTTCAGCTGCCTGCAGAGCCAGTGCTGGTATGGAACAAACCCCAGGCCCTTTTTAATTGGTCCAGCACTGAGGGGAGAGACAGGATGTGGATGGGCATAGCATGGGCTGGACAGCAGGCAGGGTAGCACATCCCCAGACATGCACTTTCAGCTAGGTCTTGGAGATGATGCGTATCTGCAGAACTACTTGATGTGTCACATTCAATTGCAATTTATATATGTGAATTCTGTCATACCGTGTGGTTTCCCTATATGCCCCAATGCCATAGCCAATTCAAATATCGGTTTTCACAGTCTGCTGTGCACACGTGGGAGCCCTCAGGGAGGATGCCGATGCTTGCACGATTTCTTTTACTGTCCTTCTCTGGGTGACAGCTGGAAGATGAGTTCCACCCATCAGAGGTAAGAGCTCATCGGTGAGCCTGGTGCTACTGGCACCAGGGAAATAGAATAGCACCCCACTGTAATTGAATGGGTAGAGCAAGCCAGGGAACAGGCAGAGCTGCTCATTTGGCAAAGCAGATAATGATACGTCAATATTGTCTGTGCTGCAATTACTCTAAAATTATAGTAGGGAATGTTTATTTCTGTTATCGTATGAAAACATGTGTCTTGAGTTCGATAAGAAGAAACACTGACTGATGAAGTGTGTAATAGGAGGTATCAAAAAGGCTTAGCGTGCTGGCTGTATCTATATGGGATCAGGTAAGAGCAGGGCCGACATTTTTTAAGCAAGAGCGAACACGCCTATTAGGAGCCTATCTGAAATAGCTCACCATTCAATTTACTAAAATTGTCAGGATTAAGGACAGGCTTCAGAGCAGTTCAAACATTTTCTTATGTTGAATGTCATACATTCTAAGGAAAACTACTGAAGTGTTCCATGATATATGGAATCCTTTACATTTCAATGAGATTTGAGTTTTATTTGAAAGCTTAGCCTGTTTTATTTGTCAACTCCAGATCCAAAGCCAATAAATTGTAGCTAATAAAATAATAAAAATTTATTTTAAAAATATTAAATAAAATCTGAACAGTTTTAATACATCTATGTACGTTGAAGACTAAAAAATGTTATTTTCTTTTTTTAAATTAAACAGAAGATTATTATAACGAGAACATATACTCTTGCAAAGTTCTGGATGGACCTATTTCAACACAGAACCCCACTTCTTTTGAAATCTGAAAGGAAGCCAAGGTTTTTGCAGTCTCAAACAGATACTAGTACAGTCATTTATGTATATATTTTACTGTAGGAACACCATAATCCAAAGGCTGCAATTTAAAATCTCAGTTAAATCTCATAAATTCACATTACGCAAATGAAAGTATAAGGAAAAGAATTGCAATTTTATTATTGCTTATTGAATAAAATTAAATTCTTGGTTTGTAATGAAAAGACATCACATATATTCCCAATCCTGTTCCCATTCCCATTCAAATTCACAGTTGATTTAGGATTTAGAGAACCCTTCATAGGGCTAAGTAGGTGCATTCTTTGAGTTTGATGCTTCATTTGTGCCAGAAGCCTTTGCACTACAGTGAGATGTTGAGGTCCCCCCACCCCCACCCCGCTCCTTTCTCTCTTTCCGTGTGTGTGTGCGTGTGTGTGTAGGGGTTACACACACACACGCGCGCACACACAGAGAGAGAAAGACAGTGAAAGAAAAAAGAGAAAATCCTCAACAGTCTCACTCTTTTCATTTCATTTTCTCATCTCGTGCCACATAGTTCCACTAATTCCATGAGCATGTTCTACACAATGGCCTAATTCAGAGTTCAAGCGCATGGTATTAGAATTTGCTTCCAGGCTGCACCATCATAGTATAGGATTCAACTCTCACATCCTGCTTTCTGCAAGGCGTGCTATCCAAAAAAACAGGACAGTCAAAATTCATGCACTCCAGCTTCTTATTAGGTGTGCATGCACATCCATGCGTGGGTGTGTGAGTGCTCATGTGCATGGGTGCGTGCGAGTATCAGTGTCAGAAGGAGAAAGGAAGACAAAAAGAAAAAACTGTGCAGAAAGACAGAGTAATAATAGAAAATTATGCATTGGTTTTCTTATCATGTAAAAGGGGTGGAGGCAGTGAGAGGAAAGCGTGGGGCAAAGGATGGAGGGATGGACAATGGGAGCATAAAAAAAGAGGAGTAGGGGCACTGAGAAGCTCTTAGAGAGGGGTCACCTACTGCCTACAGCCTGGGTCTTAAAGAGCTCTTACCCAACCAAAATAAAAATCAGAAAACGCAATGAATTTAAAAGGCTGCGCAAAGAGGCAAAGGACTGGTTCCAAGAGCACGCCAGTGATGTCATCACACAGCAGTAGGCTGGAAAAGGAGACATGAAGGACAAAAGTGAGAATGAGAGAGAGAGAGAGAGAAGAGAGAGAGAGAGAGAGAGAGAGAGAGAGAGAGAGAGAGAGAGAGAGAGAGAGAGAGAGAGAGAGAGAGTGAGTGAGTGGAAGTTTAGGAAAAAGGCCTCATCAAGGGGGTGGCAGGGAGAACAGGTTTTTTCTTTGGAGTCCATCCATGGATACAGTGCCTGTTGCTTTGAAACAATGCCAGGTGTGTTCTGCATGCTACCTGTCACCATATCGAACAGCAGGAATGTCACCATTCAATTCCACCTAATACTAAACTCATGCACATTCTCTTTCTGAATACCGAATAACATCTCAGTGTGCTAAATATTTTAATGAAGTCATTTACATGTACCTAGCAAGAGAAATGGGCCCCCACTGCTCCATGTTGCATGGCCTGGATTATCTACTGGTGAGCATATGTCCTCACAGCAAGGAACAAAAACGGAGTAGGATTCATCTGGCACAGAGAAAGATTGGGTCTTCTGAACCAGTGCCATGACATAGTATATTTACATATTGATTTCACTTCAGTGCATAATGCACTTCTTAATTCTTCACTTTGAGAATAACATAGCTGCTTTGACAACTCAAATAAATAACAACAGCTAGGATCAATTGGATTGCTCATATTCATTAAGATCATTTAAAACTCAGATTTTATTTTACATTCTGTTGATGGCAAAATATAAGCCATAAGAGAATTGTAATTAAAGCATATAAGACTTATGCTGAAAATGATCTAAAAGAGATAAATGATAACATTGTACTTGGCACTACTACATACTACATTTATTTCATTTATCAGTGATCTGAAGTAACAAAGCAGAATTTTTAAACCCATTTGTGAATTTTATATCCAACATACCTAATTTATCCAAGCCTATATCTGATACCAAAACCTGACAAGGTATTGCCTGTGGGAGCCCTTCGTGCATTCAGGCACACAAACAGGCACAAATCGGTCCGTCTCTCCACTGAGATATGCCCCATCTAGCTCCCGGCTATGACGGCCATACGTGAATGATATGGCAGAAATATTTACCAAGCTACTGAGTATTTTGTGCTAACTAGTTTTCAAGTAATAGTACAATCGAACTAGAAAAGCTAGTGAAACCTAGTGTTAGTATTAACAGCTCGTTAGCTGTGTTCGTAGTGATGGTTCTGGCGAACTGAGCTAAAATGAACTTTACAGCTGCGACGATTAGGCAGTTGTTATGTCTGAATAGGAAGTTTACTATTTATTACAATTTACAGCTAGCTAGATAACTAATTTTCATATAAGGCTACTATATTATCTAACTTGAACAGGTCATTAAAAATCTATTGTTAAACTAGCATATGTTCATGTGGTTTATGTGACAGCTGAAAAGAATACTGATGTTGGGAAATGACTTGTAGTTTACTGGTAGCCTGCTGGTATATCTGTTTTGGGGCTATTTTACTGGTGTTTGAACTCATACACTCCAAAATTCTGGTTCTTCGAGGGTAAATTTAGAACCACCTTTAGATCCCTTTAGGAAACCATCAAATGCATGGTACCACCAGGACTAAATTTGTTTACCCTATATCCTTTTCCGGTCCTGTTAAATCTTGTTAGCACATACGCCGGTATGAGGAAACTAGCTAACTGATGTTATCAAAATGTGGCTCAGGTGTTGGTTAGGCTGTTTTACATCGCGCTGTCCATCTCGACATGTTTCATTCAATTTATAATTGTGTAGCTAGGTACATGTTTTGCGGAAGTGGTTTGAAATTCTTTTAGAAATCATCTTTTATCTAGCTACAATGAAGTAACATGGGTTACTATCACCCATAAAAAAGCATCGTGTACATAGAGCTGCATTCATTGCTAACGTCGTTGTGCTACCGTTTTTGTATACATTTTAGTGTGCATAATTTATCTAGCTATATTTTCTGTCAGATTTTTTGTCCGTTTCTTGCCCATTTGGTTTATTTAGTGTTCTTCAAAATGATGAGCCTACATTAGTGTGAGAGTATATTTTAATTATTCAAAATTATTTAATTTTTGTATATCCTCACTGCAAATTTGGTCTTAAATTACATTTGAAGTAGCATTAAAAGGTCTTTAAAAGTATTATATCTGACCCGGAGATGCCCACGGACCACGTTAAAATGCAGGCCTGCAATGTGTTTGAAAACATCCAAATGTGAATATTATATAAAAAAAAAAAAATTACGTGTCAAAACAAAAGCTAAATTATCACTATCATTTAACCGTCAACTAAATTTCTTAACTCCCACAGGGTTTTTAAATTTGTTCTAACAAATGTGTGAAAACCACAAATAACATTTGGTGAATTCCCACTGTACTACCACCCCAGAACAGTAGATGGCGATTCTGCTAATAGCGCCATCACCTCTCTCACACGCATGCAGGTTCCGCAGGAGAGAACGGCCTCACAGATGATCTCTGCATCCAAAATCCTTCTCGCATGCATACACAGACGCACATACGTTCACTGCTCATTAATACTGATGGAGCAGTGCTCTCTCTCTCACACACGCACGTTCACTGCTCATTAATAGTGATAAGAGCAGTGCTCATCATGTATTGTTGCCAAATGTTGTCACACAACACCCACTCACATGCGTCCAGAGAGCGTCTCTCTCTTTTCTGTTCCCTCATTCTCTCGTTCTCACGTTCCTCTGCAGTGAGACACTTTCATCTGCTCCCTCTCCTGCACCATGCCCAATTACCCCAGCAGCCCAAACACACACCAAGGCAAAAGAAAAAGCACCAAGCATGACAGCAGGGGGTAAAGATGATCTAACTGAATATTTTTGAAAGCATTTTTTCCCCCCTGCTTTGTAATACAGATTTGTCTAGAGTTTCGTTGCAATGATGTCATATTTATTATCCTATATGTGAATGAAGCGCTGTCATTTGACTCTGATTTGTTATTAATTTCTGTTGAAATTAATGATATTATGGGGAAGTTAACTTTTGAAAGTACATTACATACTACATAATGTATCTGTAGTAGATGTTGAACTTAGAGGAGCAGGTTGAAATAATGTCAAAATACCAGCATGAGACCTGACGCCAACAACATAAGAAATCATTACTTCATATTTATGCGGACTAGGTTATGAGATTGCATTCTCTTTGAACAGGTTTTATCAAAGTGTGCCTTTCTTTCAGAAAAAAAGTTCCTGGAGTGAAGTCTACAGCAGTTCCAGACATAATCATATAAATCAGCACAGGAGGATGAGCTGTTGTGAGAACAGAGTGATCAATCCAAAACAAATCAGATCCTCTCTCTCTCTCTCTCTCTCTCTCTCTCTCCATCCCTGAGGGAAAGGCGATAAACCAGTTATCCAAGAGGTCATACTGGCCTCTATCACGTCAGGCTTGCAGAGGGCGAGGAAGATGTCGTTCCACTCTGACAGCGCTGTGACGGACACAGATGGCCTGGCCTGTTCCTGAATTACTCTGAAGGTTGTCCTCTACACTGGCTCCCTCCTGATTCACCTATTCCAAGAAGCTTCAGCCAGACAGCAAATGCCGCAATGGCAGATGTGGTGACAGATTATATACAATGGCTTGATGCCTTTTTAGTAAATACAACTGCTACTCTAAAATGCCTCTTTCTGGGATGGATGAGCCATGTAGTTGCTTGCTATGCCTCTAGAAAAATGACCAATTAGAATTCCACCCTCAGGGCAGCTGTATAGTTTGCATAACCCTAATTCCTAATGCTGTCCCTCACTCCCATCTTTATACACATATGCACACAAAGGATGCTCAGTAAATATTTGAAGACTACATATGTTTAGAAGAACCTTTTATTGCCACTAACTTGTCACGAGGGCTCCCATAAATTAGCGATGATTGGCCTAATGTGGCTATCAATGTTGAAAAACTGACAGTTTGTTTTCCCTCTGGTTTCTTTTATTTTTAGCAGAGTCCCTGGAGTGGATTCCCTGGTGTTCATTCAAATCCTAAACATCTACATGTTATATCCACTTGTCTCAGAGCATAATGTTTCACACTTTCACCATTAAAGCATTAATTTCCCTCTCTGTACCCTTCCACTGTGTGCGAGTGCCTCACTGGCTACCTATCAGTATCCATCCCCAGAGAGAAGCTGCTCCAGCAGTGGGAGGGTGAGTCTGTAACCCTTCTAGATAGGGATTTCTGAAACTTTGGCCTCTTGCATCAATCCCAGAGGGAGGAAAGGGGCTCAGTGTGGGGCAGACCATCCTTTTCCTGCCTGTATTTAACAGAGTGGGGGGTGGGATGCACTGACCTACCTGGGGCATCGCCTTCAGAGATTCTGCTAATGAGCAGAAATGCCAGAGGCTCTGACCATATCCCAATTAGCCTCAGTGTGAAACCCCTAATGTCCCTTTACACTCAGAGTAGATGCTTTATTTCGTTTTGCAGTTCGTGCTTCAGTTCGTGCCTGCAGTGACAGCGGCATGAAGGGTTAATAAAGAATGTCACCAGGAACCTTCTAGAACATTTGTTGTAGATGAGGTAAGATGCCATGTGAGGGCTGTGTGTTGTTTGTCCTGCGTTTGTTTTCTGCTCGTTCTGATGAGCAGTGCCGCGGCAGCAGAGTGCAGGGCGCAATGATCGCCCTCAGTTTCTTTGTGTCTTCCTACCTATACACCACTCTTTCATTTTCTGTACTTCAATTCATGACGCATTATACAAAATAAACTAAGTAATATATCCACATGCTGTGTCTTTAATTTGCACTGGACGCCACCTCGAAATATGCGCCAACCGTATTATGCTGAGCACCAATGAAATCACGGCTGTGAATAGATGGTCCCAGCAACGCAATTAATTCCGATTTACCACATTACTTGCAAAAGTATGTGTAATGAAAGCATTGGAAAATAATATATTACCTTGTCTCCTTAAATGGAGTTCCTCATCCAGCATGCCTTTTTATCTGCAAATGACTTTATTACATTCGCAGGTGAGCATCAGTTATTGACAAAATGGCATTCGCAAGCTGCTTCCATAACGCAGATTAGACTGCACAACCAATCAAATACTCATGGTCGCTAATTTGCAAAGGGAAGACGTCAATATACGTGGTCATATGGTGAGATTGGACTTTGAGATTGAATTTGAACAGATGCACTATAACAAACTCTCTTCATATAATATCCTGTCACTACTCCGTGCTGTTATGTAGACATTGAGAGTAGTATTTGGAGATAATAAGAACACTTGCATTTCCATCCCATATTTCACAACGTTCATTTCCACGGTGATATTAAGGCAGATGACCCTCTCATACAACACACACTTATCTCAGCAGCAGATAAGGCTGTATGGGGTGCAGCCAGAGAGATAACTAGGCGCGAGGCTTTGAGGAGGATCCGTAAGTCTATCTGAACTTTAGAGTGAGAAAGAAAGCGGGATCTGGTCTAAATCACCGGAGACTTGCTCGCTTCTTGCCTTCTGCTTCTGCTTACGTTTTACTTTATCTATAGCCTACATTAAAAAAAGTGAACCACATCAGCCCGGAGTCTAACGGCTCTGAATCACAGATTGCTCAGTGGCACGTAACACGTCGTGAGAGTCATAGTCGTAGAGAAGGTACACGAGAGACACGCAGGCTAAAAAAGACGCGTGCTGTCTCGTTAGTCTGAGATCACACAAAGGAATTACCATCAATTAAAGCTTCCTTGCTTTCTTATTTAATATTCATAAAGTGGATGCCTGTTTTGCCATGATCCTTAGGGTGTTTTATTATTTTCTTCTCGCCACTGCCCTCCGCCGCCACGCCTTTTCTTCTCGGGCAAGACTTCCTCCGAGTTGTTTTCTGGCCCATGCCACCACTTCAATGCACCACTTCAAAGGCCCCTGCCATTACTGGAGCTGGGTGTATAAATATTGCATTCACGTTGTAAGTCGAAGCTGTGTCCCGTTTTCAGCATAACCTGCTCTGACAGCTCCATTAAATATTTAACTAGTTGACTGCAGGCGTGTTTGTCCGTGTGTGGGAGAAAAAGAAAGATACAGAGTGGGAGAAGGGAGGGAGAGAGAATGTAAATCTGCACGGGGAGGGGGGTTGTTGGGCTCGCGCAGGGCCTGCACTCTGCCACACTCCCACCTCATCACGCTGCTTAGGCAAATGAAAAGGGAAGGAGAACTTGTGGGAAATGTGGAGTGAAAAGGGGGGGAGAGGCAAGGCCAAGGGGCTCGTTTTAATCATCCTTCCGTACTGGGCTCACCCTCACGTGCAGGACTGGTGCGCTGCACGTGAGGAGGCTGGTAATAATCCCTTGACATCCTGGCCAGTAGCAACAGGCAGAGGCAGAATAAGCAGGAGCAAGCACAGCTATGCATATCGGACTGACTGAAATCTCTGAAGTTCAAAGAACTAACACCAAACTACTCAGTAGATTCTGTGCACAAAAAACACTGGTTAAGTACAGACATGCTCAACATTCAGTCATTTACATACTCAAAATTGTGAGTATTTGCTCAGTAAGCAAATATGTACCTTATAAAAACCTTAAGGAATGAAATTGAATTGAATTTGGTTGAATAACTAGATGATGTTGGCTGGGTACCATTTGTAAGCAACTAAGATGAAAAATGACTGTTACCAAGATAAAGTATATGTTATCTCAATATTGCTTACAAATTCAACTGCAATAATTTGCATGAGCCAACTCTCTTAAAACACTTACATTTTAGGATATGGCTAGCAGTGGGTGTATGGTCAAAGCTCTTCCTTTATATAGAACCCTAAGACATGATTTATTTCCTATGAATTCTTTGTGAGACTGGATTATATTTGGTATTATTGAATGATAATAAATATACGTGGTCTTCTGTGTGACTTTTAGACCAGTGCTCATACACATCACTACATCTCTTATTGAGTGTCTGGTGTTTTATTTTTCCTAGCCTTCCAGTATTCCTTTGGGAAAGTAAGCCTATCATTCATATCAACTCAATAATTTCTACATCCATATTCTATACAGTGCACTTAAATTATAAGGGTTTCACCTACACAGGCCTGCATGACATTTCTCTTCATTGTTAGCATGCCGGCCAGTGCCTTCACCCAAGGGCAGGGGAGACGTTAAGCGTGACAGGGGGCTCATTCAAGTTGGTGCGCTTTTGCAGGCCAGGGCCCTAAGGACTCATTCATCCAGCAGACCTTCCTCGGCATGTCACAGTGAGCCGCGCAGCACATGAAGGATGCGTGCGACGACTGCCAGGAAGGGGAGTGAGTGGGCTGCTGTGGGAGTGGTTGAATAGCGCGTGCTTCACACAGCGGCTTCGCACATGGAAGAGCCGACAGCTGAATGACAGAGAGGCCTGCACCAGAGCGGGGGAGGTGGGGGTGGGGGAGCCGTGTGGGGAGTGTAACCTCAGGGGCCCATCGGGCCCCCCACTACCCCCCACCTCCACTCTGACCATTCTTCAATGCTCTGTGCTGTCTGATACCTTTTAGATGCTTCTTGCACACACAGACAAAATAACAGATGAAAAAAGAAGCAATATCCGATGCATTTTGCATTGCTTTGGAAGCCTCTGAATCAGAAATAGTGTACAGGGGGATAAAAAAAAAATAGACTCACTCTCTCATATGTACATTAGAGCCGTTTTATCTTATTTTCCTCGCCTGCTGCTGAGAGAGATTTAAAAAGCAGAGAAACTGGGTCAGGCTCCAGCTCAAAATTAGATGGCACGAAAGGGAAAAGACTGTCAATCTCAGGAAAAGCAATGGAAGACAATGCCTTGCACGGTATTCAGGCACCTTCTTCAGAGGGTCATAAACAAAGCGGTCTCCTTAATTTGTGGAAGAACAATTCAGGGAAATGTCCTGTGAGAAACAATACAAATACTGTGAAATCAGTCCTCATATAGCTTTAACTAACGTTTTAATGAGACACCTCTGGCAATTTGAGTGTTATGCACCCACACAATACTAGATGAGAAAACTCAACCTGTTCATTTGGGATTGTCACTCTGCCAGTTGCTGTAAGTGTCAATGAGCTGATAAAATTGACTAGATGTTCGACTGCTCAGGGCAAGGACTTTTCTTGGCATTCCCTTCACTCTTGATTTCTGGATGGTCTCTTGACTTGCCTGTGAACCGAATGAATACCATCCACACTTCCCAGCTCAGCACTTTCTGAACTTTATTACATAAATTCTAACTCCTAAAATTGACATATGGAACTATTTACGATGCCTCACCAACCACAGCCAAAGTTATTATTAAATGATAAGTGCTACGTTTTGAGGTAACTAGGAAAATAAAGGAGCTTTTTACTATTGGAGACACATTATTTTGCATGGCATGATTTAGTAAATTTCCTAAAGCTCAGGATAGCATCCTAACTTTTCTGATCTTAATAGTTTTGATGGAATGTGTTTGGCCACATTAGCAGGAAATCTGCTCATGGAAAATCAACAAGAATGGCTTGGATAGAGTCGCATTGGCACAGGAACCCCCCCCCCCCCCCCCCCCCCTCACACACACACACACACACACTGACGCACTTACAAATTCATGGGTACATGAACACACACACATGCCAAGCAGGTCCCAACTTTAAAGTGAAAACAGATGGACGCTTTAGAACAGTGAGAGAAAGAAAAAGAGAGAAATGTTTGTCTTTTCTTCCTCCATAAGACAGGAAGTGGACATGAATGACTTGTTTTGCATATGTAGATACTTTCTAAAGTCTGACAGGAGCACTCTTGGCCAGACATTTATTCATTTAGAGCAGAGTTTACTGGCAGGTCAGATTAGCACATTACCTGACGGCAGTTTTTATGAAAACAAGCTAAGAGTGCGTAAAGATGGATGAGATAGGTTATTTGTTGGTATGCTACATCTTGTTTTCAGGAATGGATATGGATATGCAGTTTCTGATATGAACTAGTCTATTGTCATGACCAACCCACGAATGATTAAAGACTACAAAATTCTATAAAGAGACAATGTTCGGTCTACAAAGAATGATTGACCACATTTGACATACTAAAGGGACAAGGTCATGTAGTTGCCTCTTCTGTTATATCCAGAAGACAGTTTATTGCCTTGATAACACATCTATGAAGGTGTCTCTCTAGTTTCAATCCATCTTGTAAACTGAATAAGAACTGCTTGATCCAGTGTCATATCTGCTGAATGTCTCTGCAATCCACTTATATCTGATATCACATGTGATACCACTCTTGTCATCCAGTTGGTCTGTTATTGCTTTTGGAATATATGATCCTATTTCCTTCAGTTTCCCATTACTTGTTCATATGGGCACTGCCAACCCTATTTTTAATTACACATGCTGCATTTAATCTCATTTTATTACAGTTCAGCTAATCTAGGGAAATCTAATGGATGGCTCGACTTGACCTTAATTAAGAGATTCTCTTTTATGGCAGAATTTAATGTTACCATTGATTTGAGCATGTATATTTGTGGGAGTGGTATACAGTATAAAGATTTGTGTCATATCTAATAAATAAAAAACAACCGAGGAAGCTCAAGTATATAAAGCCATACCTCTGTGTGCTACAGATGACATAGACGTTAACCTTGGAAATATACGGTGGCAGATATTACTGAACTGGGAGGAAGGGAGAAGGAAAACGTGTGGAGTTTGTTCTGGAGCCTGCTCAGCATAAATACAATTATTGTAGCCTGTAAGAACTGCACTGAAGGAACAGGTTCCTTTGGGTGTTCCAGGACTCACCGGGTGCCCCCCATTCAGCCTGCTGTTCTAATCTTATCAGACAATGGACATCTGCCAGCCTGGTCTACCTTCAGCCTCAATTGTGACTACTTCCCTGCACATGGACATGCACAGACATGTGTAAGGAGCTGTGTCCCTCATTTAGTGTGTGTGGGGGCAACAGCCCCACTCAGGTCTTGAACCTAGGTCCTAGAGGTGATAAACACATGCCCTGACCACCACACCAAAAAGCCAGCTCATTAGCATAACAGCCAGAGCAACTGTTTCACCTGCATGACGTAACAATTCCCATCACATCACCCTCTCTCCTTCAAGGGGTGATGTTCTCTTTCACCACAGTATGCAAACAAGCTTTGAATCCTTCACATAAAGATCTGAACCTCAAATGACATTAAAAATAATGACAGTAATGATGACACTAGCTTGAGTGTATAATGATGATGGCATATCCTAGGATAATGATGCTATGGCAATGAGCTCTACTTATGCATGTAAGCTAGGCTTGGCTATGATGAGGTTAACGTTACTATTGCACAACAATACCGACTCACTTCCTTTATAAACACAGTTTAAATAAACACACAACTGCATGAGCATGGTTTCCAGTCAACCCATCTTTCAAGGAGCTTCAGAGGCTATCACTGATCCACCAGCAAAATCTCCCCTTTCTAGCATGTAAATCCAACTCTAGACCACAAGCAGAGAGGGAGGATCACTACTTTGTGGATTTTGGATGATTTTGGAGAGGATGTGTGATCAAGACCAAGTCTTCACAGATACTTTAATGATTGCGGTGATGGGATTATTATGGAAGAACGTTACCCTGGAGACTGGTGCGCGCACACACACACACACACACACACACACACACACACACACACACACACACACACACACACACACTGGCACATCTGCATGGGCTGTGTGCTTCCCTTCACAAATTTTTAATTACTTAAGCAGAGGCAACCCGCAGTGGCTCTTAATGCCACACACATGGAGACAATTCGGTGGATCCAGAGGACGTGTGGGGAAATGAATGAATATTCTCAAAGTGCGCCAAATGCATGTGTAAAGGCT
Source organism: Electrophorus electricus (assembly GCF_041902795.1). Lineage (NCBI taxonomy): Eukaryota > Metazoa > Chordata > Actinopteri > Gymnotiformes > Gymnotidae > Electrophorus > Electrophorus electricus. The sequence goes on from NC_137503.1 coordinate 5,911,856, forward strand.
TGTGCTCTGCATGCAGTCTCCACTGGGGGCAGTGTAGAGCGATGCATGCTGTGAGCCACTGCAATAAAAACTTGCTCGTTCATTATAATCAGTCAAGTGTAGACAAATATTATACCACATTAAAAATCAACAAAAATGTGGACACTCCAGTCTCCTCATTAAATAGAGCATCAACATATAAGCACTACAAAAAAATGTCAAGTTAATACAGATGAGAAATGATTTACAGCAACACACCTAGTGCCATCTGAACACCAGAATGCCAGCATCACTTTTTAAAGACACTTAACACAAACAGTAATCAACAGTGAACAGTGAATTCCAATTCAGATCAGATGACATGTATGCTTTTGTCCCGAGGCCTTTCGGTTAGCTCTGCGCAAGCTCCACTGTGGGTTAGTGCCGAACGGCCTCACCCCTGTTCTCAGCTTAGCCAGGTTTAAGGCGCCGAGATGGGCTGTAAGCTGGGAACACACCTCAGCTCGGTTTCCCCTTCGCTGTGCTGTCCTTTTTTCCCTTCTCCATCTCCTTCACAAGCGTGGAGATTAAGTGTGCATGTCTGAGGCAGTGCCTGCTGCACCAGGAGAAATCAATGGGGATCAGCGCTGTTAGCTTATAGGCTAGCTAATCCTTATCTCGCTGAGC